>NW_006288624.1:2271582-2276801 GCF_000327345.1 Myotis davidii
GTGAGGGCATAAATGGGGGGAGGCTAAGGGGGTAATGGGGGGGATAAGGACACATCTGTAATACCTTAATCCATAAAGAAAAAAATTAAAAAATATATACTAAAGACAGGGATTTTATGGGATATAAATTAATAAAGCAATAGAATTTTTTATTCAATTCTCAGAGCAGAAAATCTCACGAGGGGTTTCTTCCCCCCACCCAGTACCAAGACTGAAATACACAAGTCTCCTTACTGTGTCTTCCTGCGTGACACTTATTTTTCCCTTCCCTTAGGAAAGGTTGCCTAAGAACACACATTCTCCGTGGTGTGTTCTCCTTCCTTAGTGGCATATAAGATAACAATGTCAATGGCATCTTTTTAAAATATTAGGTTGGGAGTAGGGGTTTGGCATTGTGAAGAGTCCCTCTCTAGACCTGAGAAACATCTGCATTACTTAGACAGGGACGTTGGGGGGGATGAGAGAAAAATGAAAGTAAATCTAACTCTGCCTGTAGTTATTATCATTTAATAAAAAAAATTAACTGCAAAAAAAAAAGTAGAATGGGAGGCAGAGGGTGAGGGAAGAGAAAAGAAGGAATACATCTTCATGGTATGCTGACTTTGAGTTGTACGAAAACCATGAGGCTACTGGATATGTACCAGAAATCATCCACACTGTGATAACATTTGAAGCCAAGGTAGGAGTTGAGTTTATCTAGTGAAAGAAAACAGAGCAGTGGTTCTTACACTGTCATCTTCAGACCACCTCCAGCAGCATTACCTGGAAGCCTGTTAGATAAGTCAATTTTTCAGGTCCCATTTCAGATGTACTGGATTAGAAATTTTGGCGACGGGGCTGAGAAATCCATGTTTTAATAAACCCTCCAGGTGATTCTGTGCACACTACAGTTTGAAAGTCACTGGAACAGAACAAAAATGAAAAAAGGCTAAGGACTCCAGTTTTCAGTCTATAAAGCTGAACGAGAGAAAAGGAAGTCTCAACGTTGGAGAAGACCCAGGAGAGCCAAACATCCATGGAGGAGGGAATTTCAGGAAGGAGATACTAGGAGTCAATGCTATTGTCAAATGCTACAGGAAGTTTAGTAGCAGTTGGGGCATTTGTACTACTTTACAAAGTGTGACCTTGTGCAATCCTCTTACCCTTCCTGATTCTCCATTTGCTCACCTGTAAAATGAGTCTGCAATCATGCTCTTTTAAAGTTTATAAGGTTTTTCACACTACCCGGTTTGGCTCAGTGGATAGAATGTCAGCCTGAGGACTGAAGGGTCCCAGGTTCAATTCTGATCAAGGGCACTGCCCAGATTGTGAGCTGGATTCCCAGTGTGGGGCATGCAGGAGGCAGCCAATCAATGATTCTCCTCATCATTGATGTTTCTATCTCTCTCCCTCTCTATCCCTTTCTCTCTGAAATCATTAAAAATATATTTTACAAAATTTAAAAATTATAACGTTTTTGAGTGAATCAAGTTAGATATGATATGTCAATTATGGAGCCATAAAAAACTCATGAAGAAACTAATCTTTCCATACTATAGCCATTACATGTGGCCATAGTTCTAAAACCTGACCTCAATGGTAAGGCTCTCAAGATTGGTGATTTTGATACCTCTCATGTACCTGCATGAGTTAGTGATGGTAGAGCAGATATGGAGGGCAACTTGCCTAGATAACAAGAACATACCAGTCCTGAGGGACTGACTTGGATGGTAGAAATGCCTTGTTTCCTGCATATAAATTTTATATCCTCCCACTTGGCAGTGTGACAGTTATAATGGCTGAGTCAACATTTGGATTGTTGATTAACACTGGAAACATACAGATGAGATTTGAGTCACATTTCTGAGAAGGCAATAGAGCCCATACTGATGAGCTATTTTGTGCGTTTTTTTTAAATGAGAATTGTAAAAGTGATGACAAATGTCACTCGATTTAACAGAAAAAGAAACTGAGATACTTCATGGTAATGCTTAAGATGAGTACTAAGCATAGAAAATAGAATTTCCCACCTATGTAATAATATCCAATGTGTGCTTAAATTCCTCACTGCCCCAAAATTTGTCCCCTGACAATCTTCCAGCATACTTGTAATTCTTACAATTTAATTGCATCTTCAGGACCATCTCAAAGTTCTCAATAAATGTTTATTTGAATGATTGAACAAATGAGAGGCCGAAGACTTGTATTCTCTTAAATAGAATATATGCTCCATCTGAAAAGGGTAACAGATTATTAGCTATAACATTACTGAGAGTTTATGTATATTATTTAATGCATTATTAGCTACTAGCTGAGTGTAGGGCTTTATTGGAGTTGGATCCAGTATGGTGATGTTTTTATATAGTTAAAAGGTAGGAAAAGGTCTAGACTTAATTTTTTGTTAATCCTCACCTGAGGATATTCTTCCATTGATTTTTTAGAGAGTGGAAAGGAGAGGAAGAGACAGAAAGGAACATTGATGTGAGAGAGACACATTGATTGGTTGGTTGCCTCCCACATGTGCTCAGGGCCAGGGATCAAGCTGCAACTGGTACATAACCTTGACCAGAACTAAAGCCAGGATCCTTCAATCCACGGGATGATGCTCTACCCACTGAGAAAACTGGCTAAGGCAAGGTCTGGACTTTTAGAATAGCATGCTTGGCATCTAGTATCTGAAGGAAAGGGGATAAATAATACACTTAACTAACTTGGATGCTTTATGAGTTCTGAAATGTCAAAAGGAAATGAATGAAGAGAGAAGCAATGCCTAATTCAAATTTATCGTACATCACAATACATCTTCTAATAAGTGCTATAGCCCTATGTGTTTTTTTTCTGCACATAGATTAATTAAACAAACACACAACAAAAGCCATAAGTCAAACAATCCAAAATAAAGTACAAAAGAATCACAACATTAAAGGAGACCCTGTTTATAAACCATAGCAATCCTGTTTATAACCCATCCCTTCAATCTGAATTTCCCCTTTATTCTACAAATGCTCCTGACTCTCCTATAAATTTACATAATTTTCTCTCAGCACTCTCCAAATTCTCAGGTTAAGTCCTCTCACCTTTCTTACTGCTCCAGTCCCCAGGTTTGCAACGTGTCTCATCCTTGGCGAGATTGGAGTGAGGGAAGATGGGAGAAACAGGGATAAGGAAAGGAATTAGCAGTCTGACTTTTATAAGCCTTGTCCTGATCATTTCAAAATCTCCCTTGGCTCAGGGTAGGTGATGCTTATGAAGTGGGCAGGTTTGACTCATTTCCTTAGCCCAGAACCCAAAAGAAAGCCCCAAGTTTCACATTCAAACTGAAGTATTCTTCCCACTGTGTTATTTCCATTCACTTGTATGTTATCCAGAGCAACAATGACTTTATATGCTAAAACCACAGAGTGATAGCTCTGTGATATATGTTAGTTAAAAGCTACTGCGATATATGTTAGTTAAAAGGGGGAATAATTTACATTGCCTGTGGAGTAAGGGAGGATTCAAGAACCTGGTGTTTCTGAAGCTGCATTTTGAAGATGTGGAAGTTCATGGAACACTCAGGGAATAATAGCTCCTCCAGGCTGGACTATGGAATGAAAGAGGAAAAGTGGCAGAAAAGACAGGCCAAAGTTAGTCATACCACAGAGGGCCTTAGATTCCTTGCTAAGAAAATTGGAGTGACTATGTTGTACTTGGTAGGTGAGGCTTTCTCTGACTCACCCCAGCAAATGGCACATGGGGGCGGTTTCCTAAACCATCACAGTAGTTAGACACATGTTCATTTTGAGTGCCCATTAGATCACTATCTTCTTTAAGGCAGGAATCCTGTATTTTCATCTTTATGTCCCTGCAGCCTTCAAATGACCTGCAAAAAGGTGTGCTAGTTTGAATGACTGCAGAATTGTCATGCATGAATGAAGATTACAGGCTACTTCACAGTAAAAAACATTAAAGGTTCAGTGATAGCATGACACTATATTGATTACCATTCAACCTAACCTTTTGTGGCAATTTATGTATTTCTAAAAATCGGTATTAAGCTGGTAAACTCCTCATCCCACAAATAGCCCTAGAAACGATCCCCAACTTTTTTTCTTTAGCTGATTTTATCGAGAGGCTATGTTGGTCAAGACCCAGAACGTGGGAGGTGCCAATGACCATATCACTTGACCACTAGTACAAACACCATTTAAATCCTTAAGTCCCTATAGGGCAGTGGCTCTCAACCTTCCCAATGCCGCGACCCTTTAATACAGTTCCTCATGTTGTGGTGACCCCCAACCATAAAATTATTTTCATAACTGTAATTTTGCTACTGTTATGAATCGTAATGTAAATATCTGATATGCAGGATGTATTTTCATTGTTACAAACTGAACATAACTAAAGCATAGTGATTAATCACAAAAACAATATGTAATTATATATGTGTTTTCTGAAGGTCTTAGGCGATCCCTGTGAAAGGGTCGTTGGACCACCCAAAAGGGTCGCGACCCACAGGTTGAGAACCACAGCTATAGGGCCTCCCAAGCCAGCAGGCGGAACCAAAGCTCTGACACTCGAGTTTCCTGGCGGAGACACGAGTCTGTTACAATGAGTAGATTGCTTTGGTCTGGCGGAAGCCCCACGGGGGGCGGACCCAGCCAGGAGGGCGAGGGAAGGTGATGAGCCTGGGACGCCCGGTCTGGGAGGGAGGGAGGCTGAGTCCCTGAGACTCGTGAGGCCGCGCGGCCCTGCTTGGCCGGGTGTCCACGCGGGTCGGAGAGTCCCGTCATGTTCACACACGCGGTAACGCGCGCCTTGCGCAAGAACAAGACCCTTCGCTACGGGGTGCCCATGTTGGTGAGTCCCGAGGGAGAAAGTGGGGCGGGATGGTGGAAGGGGTGGGGCCTCAAGTTTGGATGGAGGCAGCGGGAAGTCTGATGGGAGCGGCGGGGGCCGGGACCTGGGCTGGGGCAGGGCGGGCGGTGGGCTGGCCTTTGGGCAGCCCGGTGATCGTCCCCTCCGGCTGGTAATGGCACCTCGGCCCCCCGCCCCCCCCTTCCTTCCCTGGTGCCTCAGAGAGCGACGTGACCGGATTTTAATCCAAATCTGGACGGTTGCCGAACCGCCCCAACCCCACCCCTCGCTTCTGCAGCTCGGTGGTGCACGGGGTCGCCGGAACTGGAGGATTGGCTGCAGGTACCGCACAGTTCCGGGCACCCCCGTGTCCCAGCGGCCCGGGTGCGCTGGCTTATGCCTCC
>NW_006288624.1:2277145-2277496 GCF_000327345.1 Myotis davidii
CCGCGCAGGGCCCCGTGTGTGTTTATAATGAACTCAGCAAAGTCCGAGTTTCTAGCTCCCGTCCCGACCCCGGGACGAAGGCAGCCCGGCACCTGGTCCGGTGACTCCCGTGGTCCAGGAGGGAGGGGGGGTGGCCGGGAGCACAGTCTTAGGGGAGGATGTCGTCAGAAATGGTCAGAGCCGAGACATACTCTGAAAAGTGGAGGTGACAACGCAGGATGGATTGATTTGAGAAAGGAATGAGAGGAGCGAAGGGTGGCTCCGAAGAAGTTGGCTTGAGTATTGGATGGAAGCAATTGCCCTTTTCCGGGACAGGAAAGATTGGTCAGGGGCAGGTTGGGACAGAAAGAG
>NW_006288624.1:2277508-2278905 GCF_000327345.1 Myotis davidii
TTTTGGGTAAATCAAGAGGCTTAAAAGAAAATGTTGATGTGCATATACCGGGTAGACTGGGAAGTGGAGATGCCCGATAGGAAGGCAGGTCTTCCGTTCAGGGGGGTATTTCCCACTGAAAATGGACATTAGCAGTTGTTAGGTCATAGAGGTTGTTTAAACCCGTGGAACCGGGAGACATCACTAGGGTCTTGGTGTTGGTCCTGGGTAGGTGGAAGGTGTGAAGATGGTGAAGGTGAGGAACGAACAGGAGGAAGCGGAGGGGGAGGTAGGAAAACCAGGCGTGTGTCTTTACACTGAAACGAAGAGATAGAAAGTATTTCACTTTACAAAAAATTCTCACATATTGACATTGCAAATATTAACTGGTTATATAGGACAGATGTATAGCTGATTTTGTTGTCTTTTGACTTACGTTGTTTTATTTTTGTTAATCCTCGCCCGAGGATATATTTCCATTGATTTTTAGAGTGGGAGGGAGAGAAACAGAGCGAGAGAAACATGATGCGAGAGAGTCACACCTTTGGTTGCCTCCCGCATGTGCCCTGACCAGGGCTGGGGATCGAGCTTGCAACCCAGATACGTGCCTTTGACGAGAACTGAACCAGAACTGAACCCGAACCAAACCCGGGACCCTTCCGTCCTCAGGACCCTTCAGTCCTTGGGCTGATGCTCTATCCACTGAGCCAAACTGGCTAGGGCTGTGTTGTTTTAATTTCATGTATTTGTCGGGATAGATGTTTTAAATTTTTTTTTAATATATTTTATTGATTTTTTACAGAGAGGAAGGGAGAGAGATAGAGAGTCAGAAACATCGATGAGAGAGAAACATCGATCAGCCGCCTCCTGCACATCCCCCACTGGGGATGTGCCCGCAACCCAGGCACATGCCCTCGACCGGAATCGAACCTGGGACCCCTCAGTCCGCAGGCGGACGCTCAATCCACTGAGCCAAACCGGTTTTGGCGATGTTTTAAATTTTTATGTAGTCAGATTTATTGGGTTTGAAACTCATGGTCTCAGGTTTTGTTGGTATTCCAGTTTCAAAATTATAACTTTTTATATGTCATGATGTTTCATATCTTTTTGTATTTCTGTAGTTGGTAATAATATCTATACATATAAAAGGTTAAGTGTCCATCCTTCCCTCTGACCAGTAACTATGATGTGTACTGACCACTAGGGGGCAGATGCTCAACACAGGAGCTGCCATGATGCACATTGGCCATTTATTTTTTAAATATATTTTATTGATTTCTTACAGAGAGGAAGGGAGAGAGATAGAGAGTTAGAAACATCAGTGAGAGAGAAACATCGATCAGCTGCCTCTTGCACATCTCCTACTGGGGATGTGCCCGCAACCAAGGTACATGACCTTGACCAGAATCACACATGGG
>NW_006288624.1:2279495-2300008 GCF_000327345.1 Myotis davidii
TGAAAGGCTAAGTTGACTTCTGCATGCGCAATACATATAAAACTCTCACTGGCTCCAATCACTCGTGTGTGTTTCAGTCTGTCATTGTCGATTGTGGATTTGGTTGACACTTCTATTATAGAGAAAGGCGAACAGTGATATTAAAATATTTCTTTTAATTAATTTCCTTTCAATGTGCACGAATCCGTGTACTGGGACACTAGTATTGATATAAAAAGAAAGGTAGAGATTAAACTTAATGTTTTTCCAGATTGTTATACTTTTGCAGCTTTAAGGTGAGGAATTAAAGCTCATTAGGTTATTGGAGGAGATGATAAAGGAGCAAGGACAATTTGAGGGCTCTTTTGAGATTGACCACATACTGAGAAGTTTGGCATATTTCATGGGACTCTTGTCACTTGGTAAGGTGATGGAGAAAATGCTCTCCCATTGGTCCTGAAGAAACGAGGCCAGAATTTTATTCCTGGCGTTATCCATTATGATAATGAACAAGTCATTTATTACATGGATTTTTTTCTTTAGTTCAAAGGTCTTTTGTAAGGATCAACTCTAATAGTGGTTATGATGATATTATTTAAACCATAAGGTTAAGTACTGTACAGGTATGGGTACTGATTTTGGTATTTGGTAATGTGCTAAAATGTTTCCCAGTGACAGTACATAAAGCATCTGGAAAAATAATCTATAGGACTTGTATAATCTGTCACTATTGGCATTTAGGTAAGTAATCTACAGGGAGACTGAATTCTGCCCTTCTATTTTGTTTAATTGTTTCCTTTCTTTGTTTCAGTTGTTGGTTGTTGGAGGTTCTTTTGGTCTTCGTGAATTTTCACAAATCCGTTATGATGCTGTGAAGATTAAAGTAAGAACTGTATTTGGGATTGGCATGTGTCTGTGTATATGTATGTACTTGTTTAGGAGTTGTGTATACTCAGTATACTAAGCAGTCTGAGTTTTATCTAGCTGTTCAAGACTGATATATAATGATTGGGCTCTTGCCTATTCTTTAAAATAACATTAATGATCACTTGGAAATGAATCATGAAATGTGAAGAATTTACTAATTTTTCTCCTCATTCACTAGAAAATTTGCAATGTTGTTAGTTTTCTGCCACAACGTGCTCTGATATAGTTGTTTTAAGAATTTAGAAGGGACTAAAGAACATGGGACAACAATTTCACTCCATTTTATTACTTTAGTTATAAATTAGATATTTCATATTAATACCAATAATTTTATACATTATATTGTTATGCATCATTAGTAACTAATACTAAAAAAAGTATTTTTCATAATAAATAGTTAGTTAACCTATCTTTTTATAGGTATGCCTTTGTGAAAGGACTGTACTGGTTCATATGTATATAGTTTTTATTTTACAGGTGAGGACACTGAATCTCAGAGAGCTTAAGTAACTTGTTTAAGGTCACGTGGCTGTTGGGGGTAGAGCTAGTATTCTCACCCTCTGTGATTACACAATTACTGTCAAATTTAAGCCAAGTGTTACATAAGAACTCAGGTTGATTGATAAGTAGGTAGTTTTTGTTTGTGACACACATCTGATATTGGAGGTTTTTTTCCAAGTGATATATATATTTCATTAGCAGATCTCAGTAATAAGGATGCAAAAATAAAGAGTATTCAATGTTCTCAGTTAATTTTATGGTTCAAGAGAAACACCAACTCTAGCTAATCTTAAAGACAATAGGTTTTGAATAAATATTACATTCATTTTAAAAGAATATGGTACAATGATTTCTGTAAGGGAATAGAGTGATTATCATCAACTAAATTAAAAAGTTTCTATTAGCATTCCCCATTATTTTATTGAGGAATTTTTCCCCCTTTTGCTTTAAGATGAAAGTTATAATAATCTGACTTTTGGAAGTGGAATGACATGTACATTTTTTGTTGTTGTTGTTAATTTTCACCCGAGGATATATATATATTTTTTCCCCATTGATTTTTTATTTTTTTTTTAAATTTTTTTTTAATATATTTTATTGATTTTTTACAGAGAGGAAGGGAGAGAGATAGAGAGTTAGAAACTTCGATGAGAGAGAAACATCGACCAGCTGCCTCCTGCACATCTCCCACTGGGGATGTGCCCGCAACCCAGGTACATGCCCTTGACCGGAATCGAACCTGGGACCTTTCAGTCCGCAGGCCGACGCTCTATCCACTGAGCCAAACCGGTTTCGGCCCCATTGATTTTTTAGATAGCGAGGAAGGAGCGAGAGAGAGGGGAGAGAGAGAGAGAGGGAGAGAGAGAGAGAGAGAGAGAGAGAGAGAGAAACATCAGTATGAGAGAGACATATCCAATGGTTGCCTCCTGAATGCGCCCTGACCAGGGCTGGGGATTGAATCCATAGCCCTTCTGTGCTTGGGCCAGCGCTATAAACATTTAGCAACATTGGCCAGGGCAGACATGTACATATTTGAAAAGTAATTGAATATTTGTCATATTATTATGTGTTAGATCCTATAGATAAAGATTTAAGAAACTGGTTCTTACAAAGCTTATAGCATAATCAAGATTGGAAGACATCTAAATATAAATACGTACCCAAACATATAACAACTAGAGGCCTGTTGTGTGGGTTTGTGCACCAGTGGGGTCCCTCGGCCTGGCCTGCGGGGGATCAGGCTGAAACCGACATCCCCTGAGGGGTACCAGATTGCGAGAGGACGCAGGCCAAGCCGAGGGACCCCATTGGTCCATGATCGGGGCCAGGGAGGGACCGTGGGGGCGCTCCAGGTTGTATTTGGTCTGTCTCACCCAATCCTGATCAGCCGGACCCCAGCAGCAATCTAACCTACTGGTTGGAGCGTCTGCCCCCTGGTAGTCAGTGCGCATCATAGCAACTGGTCGAACGTTCGGAGGGACAATTAGCATATTAGGCATATATGCGCGCGTGCTTTTGGTGTCATTTTAATAACTCTTTGCTGAACCCTAGGAAACAAAGGTCTTCTATGCTGTCTTTCAGAAGTTTTATAGATTTAAGTTTACATTTAGATCTATGTTACCTATTGTCTCTTTTACTATATCTCTTTCTGCTATATTAGAATTTTGCATAAAACATTACTAGAACTTCAGTTTAGACTTGGGAAGGGTATTCAAGAAGGTTTCCTAGAGGTATCAACCTTTGAATTAAAGTTTTGAGAATGAGTAAGAGCTAAATGGTGGAAATGATTATTGTTCTATAACACAGGGGGGAGGGAGTATTAGGCATATGGTCAGATTTTCATCTTAGAAATATCTCTCCTGTAAGAAGAGGACAGGATGGATGATGGTGTTTGGGGGAGCAAGATGGAGGGAAGAGATTATTTCAACTGGAGGTGAAGTTGCTTTGGCAATAGTATTGATGAACAGTAATGGAACCTGAAATAAAACATGTGCAATGAAGATAGAGAGATATAAACGGGTTCCAGAAAAAAGTTTAGCAGCAAGTTGATAGTATTTAGTGACTGATGTGATTGATGTACATAATATAAAAATATGAATGAATCTCAGATGACTTGAGGTTTTGGTTATGAGGATTGGATAAATGGTGGTGGTAATCACTTAGTTAAGGAAAGAGAATGAGGGAGATTGGGATAACGGGGTCTAGAAGATAAGGTTAAAGTAAAGAGAACAAAGTTAGGTACAGTTGAGAGAAAAAGGTTGATTGAAGTGAGAGACAAGGTTGGTTGAAGTTAAGAGAACAACAAGAGTACAGGATGGGAAGTATGGTTGGTCAAAGTCTGGAAGGAGGGGGAGAGGACAGAGTTCAGGTGAGAAGGATCAGAGGGCAAGACCAACTGAGATTGAGAGGTTGATGTTGAGAAGTCAAACTGAGGTGAAGTCAAGAGTCATTGTTTGGGTGAGGTTGTGTTCAAACAGGGTAGAGAGGATGAGGTGGACTAAATTTGAGAGGATAAGATTGGTTGAGATTGACAGGTGCTACAAGGGTTGAGATCAAGGGGGAGTCAAGAGGGTAAGTTTGCTGAGGTTAAAGTCAAGGGGAGTAAAAAGTGGGGTTGAGAGGACATATGTGGTTGAGATGAAGCAAGAGAGGATAAGTTCAGTAGAGAAGTTGGAGATGGATAGATAAAGATGGTATTGCTTCAGGGTAATCAGCCATGTTAGTTTGCCTGGAACTGTCCTGATTTTAGGACTGAAAGTCCAGCATCCCAGGACATAGAAGTTCCTGCTTTTTAGTGATGTGTGTATAGAAGGTTGAAAGGGAAGAAAAGAAGCAGTGAGAGGACACCCGGATGTGATGTACAGCATAGGGAACAGAGTTTTCTACAACTTAGTCTTGGCCCATCTAGCATGAGATCATAATAATATCGTAGTAACTATGTATGGTGACAGTTACTAGACTTATTGCAGTGATCACTTTGAAAGGTATATAATGTTGGAATCACTGTGTTGTAAAGCAGAAACCAATAGATGTGTAAACTATAATTAAAAATAAATTGTTTTAACCAGTTAACTGCGACATGTCCAAAACGGAAACCATTCCCACACACCGTGATATTTTGAATTTAATTAAAAAAATCAATTTGCAATGAATATTATAAAAATAAATATACTACAATTTGGGTGGTCTTGAATATTTTCGGTTGAAAATTTTCACGAAAAATGATTTTAAAGTTGGCCTATAGACGCTTATGGCAAGCAAATGGTTAACTGGAAAAGAAAAAATATAAACCATGAGATGGGCTAAGAAAATAAGCTGAAAGCTATAGCTGTCAGTTTTTATTGTGAAATAGATATGACATAGTTTATCTGCCTTCCCTAGTGGCCATTGCTCTTTTATCTCCTGACTCCTAATGCTGACAAGCATGGATTCACAATAATAGATCATCCATTGTTGCATCACGCCAAGTAATATGATATAAGTGTGCAGCTAAGTGTGTTGTAATCCTGAGCATTACCAATCTTTTTTTTTTGCTTTGGCTTTGTTTGTTGTACTTTGTAAGAAAAAAGTGCTAGTTTAATTTTTAACATTATAAATACTGTGACCAGGTTTTCTAAGATTCAGAAAATGGAAATGAGAAAAATAATAACCAATGCCAGTATGATCCAGACTACACTGAAAAAGAAAGCTAGCTGGCTAGCATGGCTCAATGGTTGAGCGTTGACCTATGAACCAGGAGGTCACGTTTCGATTCCTGGTCAGGGCACATGCCTGGGTTGCAGATTTGATCCCCAGGAGGCAACCGCTCAATGATTCTCTCCCATCACTGATGCTTTTATCGCTCCCTCTCCCTTCCTCTCTGAAATCAATAGTAAAAATATATTTTAAAAAACATGGGAACACAACCTTTGATGACTAGACTAAACCTCTGTATGCTTCCAGAAACCCTCATCCTACCAAGCCTGTCCTCACAGGATGGAATATTTTAGTCAACTGACAAGCCATTTGAGTCTTGCCATTGAAGAAGTGGTAAACCCATGGGCCCCCCAAACTACTAAAGTTTCTTCCTGGTTCTGTGTTTAAATTGCTTTGAATGGCTGATTTCGATCCTGCTGTGATGGGGAAATAATTAAATTCTTCAAAGTCTAGTGTAATCCTCCTCAGGTTGTATTTCTAGTCCTAAGTGATCTTAAGCTGTGTTCAGTAACATTCAGCTATCCCAAAGATTTTGCCATACACAGGTAATATGGCATCAACTCCTATTTACTACTGTGGAATCCTGTCTAATTTTTTCACAGATACTTATCTGTTTCCAGCATATGTAAGTTGTTCTGTTTTGTTTTTAAGAGCAGCATTCTATTTATTAGTATTTTTATAACATTTCTAAGTAATAATTTACGGTGGTGGTTAATAGCATGGACCTCTGGAGGCAGAGGGCCAAGGTTCAGAGTCAAGCTCTGCCTCTGACAAATTATTCAAACTCCCTGTGTCCTATTATCCTTACTTGTGATCATAACAATAATACTTACCTAAGGTTTTTGTGAGGATTAAAAGAGATAATATTGTATGTGCCAAAATGCTTGGTACATAACAAGTACTCAGTAAGTATTAGCTGCTGTTAGTAGTGGTAGTGGTACTACTACATTGTTACTGTTATGCGACTGGATGGATGGATGGTGGAGATTTTGCCATGTGTTTGTAATCTGCCATGCCATCCTAGCTATCCCTTATATAACTTCAAATTAAAAATTAATTCTACAGACTTAACATATGGCTCGTCTTTCTTTTTTACAGATTGATCCTGAATTAGAAAAAAAACTGAAAATGAATCAAGTGTCACTGGAATCAGAGTATGAGGTACAGTGTTAATATAGTCTTTCTTTAATAATCTTCTTTGTTAGAGACTGTTTCTGTCTGCCTTAAGGTAAACTTAAATTATTAGCAGTGCAGAAAAAATTGTTTATCTTTTAAAAAACATTTATTTTTATTGATTTCAGAGAGGAAAGGAGAGGGAGAGAGAGATAGAAACATGAGTCATGAGACAGAATCATTGATAGGTTGCTCCTGCATGCCCCCTACTGGGGACCAAGCTCACAAGCCAGGGATGTGCCCTGACTGGCAATCCAACTGTGACCTCCTGGTTCATAGGCCGATGCTCAACCACTGCGCCAATCAGCCAGGAAAAAATTTTTTATCTTAGTATATGGTATTGGGACAACTGTGTAGTTATTTGAAAAGAAAACAAAGATGGATCTATATTTAATATACTATAAATGAATAAATTTTAGATGGATCAAGTATTTAAAAATAAGCCCTGGGTGGTGTTACTCAGTGGTTAGAGTTTTGGCTAAGCACTGAAAGGTCATGGGTTTGATTTCCGGTTAAGGCTATGTACCTGGGTTGCAGGTTCGATCCCCCGCTCCTGTCAGGGTGCGTGCAGAAGGCAACCAATTGATGTCTCTCTCTCACATCCATGTTTCTCTCTCTCTTTCCTTTCCTCCCTCCCTTCCAGTCTCTCTAAAAATCAATGGAAAAAATATCTTTAGGTGAGGATTAATAGAAAAATAATAAAAGAA
Source organism: Myotis davidii (assembly GCF_000327345.1). Lineage (NCBI taxonomy): Eukaryota > Metazoa > Chordata > Mammalia > Chiroptera > Vespertilionidae > Myotis > Myotis davidii. The sequence goes on from NW_006288624.1 coordinate 2,286,479, forward strand.
CAAAATGCTAACGGTACTAGGAGGAAAAAAATGAATATTCTTTTTTGTGGTCTTGAATCAGAAAAGCCTATTTAAAATAATGTGATACCAAACCCAGAAGCTTCTTTTTTTTTTAAATTATTGATTTTTCACAGAGAGGAAGGGAGAGAGATAGAGAGAGTTAGAAACATCGATGAGAGAGAAACATCAATCAGCTGCCTCCTGCACATCCCCCACCAGGGATGTGCCCGGAACCCAGGTACATGCCCTTGACTGGAATCGAACCTGGGACCTCTCAGTCCGCAGGCTGACGCTCTATACACTGAGCCAAACCGGTTTCGGCCCAAACCCAGAAGCTTTAAAAGTAAAGATGATGAGTTAGTTCATACTTAAAAATTTAAAACTTCAGCCTAAAAACAAATAATGTATATAAAGTCACTAGTTAAGTGAGAAATCCTAAAAATATTATTTATCCTAGGATGAATTAACTTAATGAAATATGAAGAACATCTGCAAATCAATGTGGAAAAGTTCAGCCATTCAGTTGGTCAGTGGGAACATGGGCAAAGCATGTAAAGAGTTCAGAGGAGCCTGGCGGTGTTGCTCAGTGGTTGAGTGTCAGGCTATGAACCAGGAGGTCAGTGGTTCTATTCCCGGTCAGGACACCTGCCTGGCCTGTGGGCTTGATCCCCAGTAGGGGGTGTGCAGGAGGCAACCGATCAAGGATTCTCTGTAATCATTGATATTTCTATCTTTATCCCTCTCCTTTCCTTTCTGAAATCAATAAATATATAAAAAAATAGATTCAGAGGAAGGAAAATAAATACATTTCTTAAACATATGAAGAGATGCTCAACTTATAATAGGAATGTTAGTTAAAATTATAATGAGGCATCACTTTCTACCCATTTTATTAGCAAAAATCAAAGAGTTTAATAAGTAACACATTGTATTATAGAATGTGAAGGAGGATGTTCTCTATCTCTTTTAGTTTGTTCATTGTTTTGGCTGGATTATACAAGGGTAGGCAAAAGTAGGTTTGCAGTTGCAAGTTTGTGAAACACAGTTTATTCTTCTAATATTATTTATGTATTATTTATCTGTACTATATAAACCTGTTTTTGCCCACCCCTGTATTTTTCCATTTCTTTGTGTGTTTGGACATTGTTTATTGAAAGGTGGACATTGTGAATAATACATTGAAGAAGTTTGTAGCAGGCAGTTTAATTATTGGCTGATCATTTTGAACTTAGTTTATGCTTTGTAAGGGAGAAACTGTGGAAAAGCTTTGGTGTTTCCTAAACTCCTCTTTGTAGGTCTCATTCTCCAAATTGTCTCCCCAAAGGTCAGAGCTTACTTAGTTTTAGGCTTTGTTGGGTGAGTCTAAAGTAGGTTTTCCTCTTGGCATAATTCTTACTCCTAAAGAGCAAGCCTTTTTGGGGTCTCAACTGGATGCCAAGGTAGCAACTAGGTATTAAGTCCACTTGGACAGGGCTGAAAATCCAATATTGACACAGCTTTTCCTCAGCACTTCTTGACTCTGTTCCCAGTCAGTTCTATAGCACGTGGCTGTTAACTAGTGAGCCTTAGGTGATCTTGCTCAGACCTGTACAGCCTAGATAGACTTCAGTGACTGCGTGTTTTGCAGAATCAGTAATGCTGTGTGTATTGCAGAATCCTATAGGAAATTTTTTATTCTCCAAAGATCTCTGAAGACTAGAGCACTTTTACATGAAGTTGTTCTGTCAACTTTGCATCCCATCTAAGAATTATTAAATTATCTTGAGCATGTGTGTTTTATGTTATCTGGGTGAAGATCATTATCCTTTCTTAAAACCTTTTTATAAATGGATCATTTCATAACTATACTTGAAAATTTACTTTTTTCTTGCACATTAAATTAATAAAATTTTGCTCATCTATCTATCTATCTATCTATCTATCTATCTATCTATCTATCTATCTATATTTAATATAAACTCCTGATGAAACCATAAGTGAAATTTAGAGAATGATTTAATTCACTACTTCCCTCTTATTTTGTTAAAACCTGTAACTTGCTACTTCTCAATATATAAGCACTAAGTCAGTAGTGTTGCTGTGGAGGGTTTGTCTCGGAGTAGATTTTAGTTCTTTTGGAAACCGTAGAATTTGATAATTGAAGAAACCATGTAGATCATTTGGTCCAACCTTTTTATTATTACTTATGAGGGAATTAGTGTCCAGATAGCCCAAGGTTATACAGCTCATTAGTAAAAGAATAAAGCTTAGAATTCAGTTGTTAAGGTAAATGTATATTATTCCTTGTCTCTGGACATAAGGTGGTCTGTGTTCTCTGAGCCTCTTTTTCTATTTAATTCACTAAATTATTCCAGAACAATGAAAGCAGATGAATGAAAGTTACTGCAGGAAGGTGAAAAAAACACTCATGTTCTTCCCTTTTCTCCTACCTTTATTCCTGGGAGACACTTCACAGTAACTGAAGGTACAGTGATCCAACTGTAGTTGACTAGTTTTTATTACCTGAAAGAGCTTTGCTCATGGCAGCTATAAGGAATGTCTTTTCATTCTTAAACCCATGGTCATTCTCAGGTGCAGGACAAATCATCTTGGTCTGTTTTTTTTCCTTCCAGCAGACTTCAGGCTCTTCACCTTTCTTCTTTTTCTCTCATTACTACTATCACTCAGGCTAACCCATGCTAGTCATTATTATGCTGGACCAACCTTCACAGTCAGACTTTTGTTTTCCTAGCTTCTTCCCTTTCTCTGTGCTTTCAAAAATAAAGCATGTGCATTTTTTCTTTTTCAATTTAATAGAATAATTTATTCTGATGGAGGAAAAGATAGGCATTTACATAAATAGCAAGTAAGAGAATTTCCAAATCCTAAGAAATATGTTACTTCTTTAGTTATTATGCTTGATATGCAATGATTTTTTGTTGTTGCTAACAGTATAATTGAGGGCCTATTGGATTCTTTCCATTCACTTATTTATTCATTCATCATTCATTCATTCATTCAATGATGTCCTAATCAAAGCCATAGGACTCTTATATACTTCAATTTTTGTGGCTCCATAGAAAATAAAGGATTCTGCTTTTGATGACTGGAAGAATATTCGAGGACCCAGGCCTTGGGAAGATCCTGAACTCCTCCAAGGACGAAATCCAGAAATCCTGAAGACTAAGACAGCTTGACTATGCTGATTCTTTTTTTTCTTTTTTTTAATGTTATCAACTGAATTTGCACTACATATTCCTATCTGGTGGGAAGAAAATTCCAGATCTGCAGAAGCCTGGTTGTGAGTAATTCAGTGACAGATAATTATGATTAAAAAATGAGGTTCAAGTTTTTGCTTCCTAGGTCTGCCATTTGCAAACGTATATTTTATAGCACTCAATAAAAACGTGAACATTGCTACTTAAAAACTCTCATTTTTTCCACTACCAAATACATACCCATGTTTCTTTTCCACCAGTCACTGGGGCAATATTTTGATACTTCAATTTTATTCCTTATGAGAATAGTAGGTCTGGATCTAAATTCTCATAGTAATACCGTATATTAAACCTATGTAGGAAAATAATATTGATAAGAATCTCGTTTTTATTTCTAGTACCTTACATGGTGTGCTTATTCAGTCTCCAAAGCATCACTTAATGATTGTATTGATACCATCAATATGTGTTAATACAATTATATTGTTCCTGGTTAAAACAGAAGTCATGAAGTATTGCATATTATATGCAGTATGGCAAATTTGTTCAGATAATCCACAGATGACTATAGTTTGAGAAACACTGATTTAAGGTATGCCTTAACATGATTACATGCAAATTATTATAGTTTTTTTTTTAACTTGGTGTTTGCTGTGATCTATTTTATTTTTTATTGATTTGGGGGGGGAGAGAGGGAGAAAGACAGAAAAACATGGATTTGTTGTTCCAATTATTTATGCATTCATTAGTTGCTTCTGTTATGTGCCCTGAATGGGGATTGTACCCACAACCTTGGCATGTTGGGAAAATGCTCTAACTAACTGAGCTACCTGGCCAGGGTCAACATTTGCTATGATCTAAACACTAGGAAAAGGGTAGAATTGAGGAAAGTTAGGTATTTTTTTTTGTACTCAGTTTTCTTTTTGTTAGCCTTGTTTCCATACATAATTGCCAAAAAAATTATAAATCCACCCACCTCTTCCCCAATAAAAATTCCTATTTCTGCCTTAGTCGATGTGGTTCAATGGTTAGTGACAGCCTGCACCCTGAAGGGTTGTGGGTTCAATTACTGGTCAAGGGTATGTACCTGGGTTGCAGGTTCGATCCCCAGCCCTGGATGGGGTGTGTGCAGGAGGCAACCAATCAATGTGTCCCCCTCACATCGATGTTTCTCTCTCTCCCACTCTCCTTCTCTCCCTTCCAGTCCCTCTAAAAAGCAATAGAAAAATATCCTCAGGTGAGGATTAATAATAACAACAAAAATCCCTGTTTTCAGTGGGTTAGTGTTAGCAAAAAGCAAAGCAAGCTGATTACCTAGTGAATAATTTGTGGTAGAGATGACTTATAAGACTTAATTATCTGAGGGAGTAATTGAGTTTCATAGGCAAAAACAAAACAAAACTAAACCTCTACTTAAGCTTCACTTCTTGTACAAAAACTAACTCCAAATGCATCAGATTTAAATCCTATTCTATATAATCAAGGCTAATATGCAAATTGTCTCCTCGACCAGTTTGGGAGTTCGACCAGGGGACGGGGATGGCTAGCCAACTGCTCGCAGCCCCCCCCCCCCTCGCCGCCATGGCCAGCTCCACTTTCAGTTGGCTCCCCTCACCCTGATTGGGGGCGGGGCTGGTCGGCCAACCTCCCACATCCCCTACCCCTGGCTGGCCCAGCCCAATTGGCCCCGAACAGAGCAGACCGGCTGGACCCCACCCGAATTCGTGCCTTGGGCCTTGAGTGTAATAAAAGTGTAATTTGCTAAGTGTCTGAGGTCAACCGTTTGATCGACTGCTAGGCCAGTTGCTATGACACACACTGACCACCAGGGGGCAGATGCTTCAACTGGTAGGTTAGCTTGCTGCTAGGGTCTGGCTGATCAGGGCTGGGCGAGAGGGTCAGACATGCCTTGGAGCCCTCCCTCGGTCCCTCCCTGGCCAGATGGCCCTGATCAGCCCCGATCGCCGGCCAGGCCGAGGGACCCCACCTGTGCACGAATTCGTGCACTGTGCCTCTAGTTTAAACATAAAACTTTTAGGAAAAATAAAGTTATTATTTTAGTTCATAAAAGAAAAACTTGAAAAATTGGACACTTCATCAAATTAAAAACTTTTGCTTTCCAGAAACCCTGTTGGAAGGATGAAAAGCCAATCTTCAGAATGAAGAAATATTGTAAGCCACATATCTGGCAAAAGATGCATATTTAGGATATATATATAAAGAACTCTGAAAATGAAACAGTTAAAAAGAAAGCAAACAATCCAATTAGAAAATGGGCAAAAGACAGAGACATTTTACTGAAGAAGATATATGGATGGCAAATAAACTCATGAAAAGAATGTTTGACATTGCTAGCTGTTGGGGAAATACAAATTTAGCTTCCATTGATAAATAGCTACACATCTTAGAACAGCTAAAATTAAAAAAACCAACAATACCAAATGCTGACAAGGATGTGGGGAAACTAGATCTCACACATTGCTGGTATGAAAAATGGTATAACCAGTCTGGAAAATGTTTTGGCAGTTTCTTAAAAAACAAAATAGGAGATTTCTGGTTTCCAGTTTAACATTATAGAAACCTTGGAAATCATAACTCCAAACCTAACAGAGAAAAAAAGCTGAAAAACAAAATCCATGACTATTCTTTAGTCCATGAAATAACTGAGGTCACAAGACAAAAAAACAAACCCCACTCTGAACACTTGAGGCAAATACAGAAAATCACACTTTACTGGAGGGGAAACCACCACTGGGAATAATTTAAAGGGTAATTAACTCATTACTAGGGACCAGGCTGGGGGTACACTTTTGTGAGTTTTACTTCCTGGAACCCACCAGCTTCTCACAGTGAGTATCAAAGAAAAGTGTCCTTGTGTTTTCAGCTGGAAGGGGAAAGTAGTCTTCAGAAATATGCCCACTCCCCGAATTCTGTTCTCTTGAACAAAAGCCTGGCCTCAAAGGAAACTGTTTCGCTAGAGCCAAATCACACTGGGTTTTACCAGAACCTAACCAAATGGGGTAAGGGAAATACCCAACTCCAGCCCCCTCTAGCCTTCCTGTCTCACCCAAGTGGAGTGGGGACTGAGAAGCAGTTGTGAAGGTCCATCTCAGGGGCCCATGATCACTAAAAGACTGGGACCTAATCATAAGACCATAGAATGTTCCCCTCTCCCTCCACATTAGTGCTATGTCATTCAAGTCCAGCGGGTATCATGTCCAACTCAGCAACAAAAACGACAAGGCATGCTAAAAGAAGAAGCACTGTTGAAACAAAGCAAGCGTTAGAATCATTCATAGATGGCAGGGATGTTGGAATTATCAGACTGAGAATTTAACATCACTGATGAATAGAGCTTAGAGCTCTAATGGAAAAAGTACTTACTATACAACAACAGTTGGGAAATAAAGCAGAGAGATGGAAGTTTTGAGAATAAAAAGGAAATTCTAGAAATTAAAAACGCTATCAGAAATGAAGAATGCCTTTGATGGGGTCATCAATAGAGCAGACATGACTGAAGAAAGAAAAGAAGGAAGAGAAGGAAGGAAGGGAGAAAAAAGGGAGGGGAAGGGAGCAATAAATATTTAATTTCAGTCAAAGCAGTCTTCAGAGCAAGGAAACTGTCAGGGATAAAGAAGGATAAAGAAGTCCAATTCTCCACGGGAGCAATATTTAATGTACTTGCACCTAAATGACACGAGCAAAATACTTGAAGCAATAAAACCAAAAGTTGTTTTTTTAAAAAAAACACAAAACTGATAAAATTGGCAAGCCTTTAGTTTTACCAAAATAAAAAAAGACTCCTTATTAAAATCAGAAATGAAAGAGAGACATTACTAGCAACCTTAGAGAAATAAAGAACTATGAGGGAATGCTCTGAACGGATATATGCCAATAAATTAGATAATGTTGATTATATAAATTTCTGGAAAGACACAAACTACCAAAACTGACTTAAGAAAGAATATAAGCCCTGCTGGCATGGCTTAGTGATTGAGATTGACCTATGAACCAGAAGTTTACCGTTTGATTCCCGGTCAGGGTACGTGCCCAGGGTACGTGCCAGGTTGCTGGCTCGATCTCCAGTGGGGCTGGGGCTAGGGGGGGGCGGGGGCTGGGAGCATGCAGGAGGCAGCTGATCAAAGATTCTCTCTCATCCTTGATGTTTCTATCTCTTCCTCTCCCTCTCTAAAATAAAAAATATATAGATTAAAAATAAGGAATATAAATCTGAATAGATGTATAACAAATAGAGACTTGAATTAGTATTTAAAAAATACCCACAAGAACTGACCAGCGTGGCTCAGGGTTTGAGCATCAATCTATGAAACAGGAGGCTACTGTTTGATTCCCCGTCTCAGGTCAGGGCACATACCTGGGTTACGGGCTTGATCCCCAATAGGGGTCGTGCAGGAGGCAGCCAGTCAATGCTTCTCTCTCATCATTGATGTTTCTTGCTCTCCCTCTCCCTTCCTCTCTGAAATAAAGTATTTTAGAAAAAAAAATACCCACAAGAAAAGCCCAGACCCAGATAGCTTGGTTGGCGAATTCTAACAAATATTCAAAAGAAGAATTAGTACTAATTTTTCACAAACTTTTCCCCCCAAATAGAAGAGAATGGAACACTTGTCAGCTCATTCTATGAGGCTAGTATTATTCTAATACAAAAACATCACAAGGTAAAGACATCACAGAGTTACTGAGCAATATCCTCTTCTTTAAAATGTTTTTTTTTCAGTTTATTTTGTTTAATTAATTTTTATTGATTTCAGAGAGGAAGGGAGAGGGAGAGAGAAAGATAGAAACATCAATGATGATAGAGAATCATTGATTGGCTGCCTCCTACACACCCACACTGGGGATCGAGCCCGTAATCCAGGCATGTGCCCTTGGCCAGAATCAAACCCGGGACCCTTCAATCCGCAGCCAACATTCTATCCACTGAGCAAAACCAGCTAAGGTGACCACTATCTTTTAATAATGTAAATACAGAAATGCTCAACAAAATACTTGCAAATCAAATGCAGTAACTTATAGAAAGGATTATACAGCATGATCAAGTGAGACTTATTTCAGGAATGCAAGATTGATTTAATATTCAAAAATTATGTAATACACTATATCAATAGACTTAAGGACCAAATGACAACAACAAAAAAAAACCACATGATCATATCCAGATGCAGAAAAATATCACAAAATTTGACATCTCTTCATGATAAAAACAATAAACCAGTAGAAAGAAACATCTTCAACCTGATTAAAGGCATTTGCAACAACAATAACAAAAAACTTAGCTCACAGTTACTTTATAGGCAAAAAAAATGAGTGCTCTCCTCTAAGAATACAGAGTAAGACAAGAATGTCTGCTCTCATCAAGAATGTCTGCTATAGTTGGATTGGCTGTTGTAGCCAGGTCAGTTAGGAGGGGGAAAAGGAAATAAGCATCTAGACTGGAAACAAGTAAAATGACCTCTATTTGTAGATGCCATGATCCTGTATGTGTAGAACATTCTAAGGAATCCACTAAAAACTATTATAACTAATAAATGAGTTCAGCACTTATAGGTGTATTCACTTACAAGGGTGGCAATAGGATTTGATAAGACTCAACCTCAAGGGCAGAGAATGTTTCTTCTAATTACCCTGCCCAATCTTTTCTCTCTCACAAAAGTGCTTTCTGAGCTGACCTGCTGCGGAAGGTCTTTCCAAGCTGGTGAGGAATTAATATGCTGGTTTAATGCATTGATACCTTTTGTCTTTGAGAATCCATAGGAGCATTTCAGTTTATAATGCAGTTGATCGGCAGTGTTATCATTGTTTTTGACTTCCCCACCCTAAGGAAAATTCAGTTTCCTGACACAAAGTATTAATAATCAATGTAAAATTTACTGAAGGTTCCATAAAGAAGACACAGTTTACATTGCACACCATATAGTGAATAACTTAGGAAATCCTCTTACTAAATGTTTCCTACAAAGTCCATCATGGGCACCCCATCCTCTTCTCACTGGACCATTTTCCTATGTAGGGCCCAGCCTTGATGGATCCTGATTTTTCTGTTTCTGCATCTTCTCTTGCTCTTAACCAATATACTCCCAATGCATGCTTTTCTCCCCCAAACTCATTACTTTCATATGCACAGCAAGTCAGCTTTCCCCAGCTCCTGCAAAGCTCGGCGCCTCTCCCCAGATCCTCTGCACATAAGTTCCTTTTCATCACAGCAACCATAGTGAGGAACATTACATTGTGTGAATTAAATACACATATACTTAGTGTATATGTATGCATTATCTTGGGGAAACTATTTAACTGCTTCCTGCCTCAGTTTCCTGATGTGGAAAATGGGAATGGTAATAATAGTAGAGTTAATGTGATTTAGTTATGGAAGGCTCTTAGAATAATAACTGGCATAGCTATCATTATTAAATAGAAAAGGATTATTAGTGACAACAAAAGTTCTTATCAAAATGTCGCATCTAAAATAGTGCTTTAATAATATTGCCCAGCCATTTATTAAATTGATAGTAGTTAATCCCATGTGGAAAGATGTCTCTAAGTGATCTCATATATCACTTCTGCAAACAGCAAAGTGCAGTGGGAAACCATGCAGACTAACAGGCCTGAATTGGAATCTTGGCTCTATCCGTTTGTCAGATTGCAAACTGTGTAATTTTACACAAATTTCATAACCTGCTTGAGTTTCAGTCACCTCATCTGTGAATTGGAATTTTGTAGTTGTCTGTGTCAATTAGGCAAAGAAAAGATAGGTGATAAAATGGTAACTATTATTATTATTGACTAGTAGATGGAAAATAATCGGTTTACAGATGGTAAATATTCTGTCTTAAGTCATTGCTTCAAATAATTCAGTGAAACAGTTTTCTCTGGTTGGTTTTCTGCCTTTTGACCCTTAAATAATGTTTAACCTGCTGGAAGCATTACAAAATGATAGGATTAAAGTGGAAAAAAGGTTTCTGAGATGGGATTTCTGATTTCCTCTAGATCATGAATGGAGACTAGACTTTGAGGACTGAAAGGTTAAGAGACATAACTGGTTTGTGGTGATCCCATTAGAAATTAACTTGGTGTGAGAAAGCCTTGGAGTCACTGCTTGACACCACCAGAGGGCGAGCTAAGGCCATACAATACTGAGTTTGGGACCTAGAGGAGATCTTAGGGCAGTGATGGCGAACCTATGACACGTGTGTCAGAGGTGACACGCGAACTCATTTTTTTGGTTGATTTTTCTTTGTTAAGTGGCATTTAAATATATAAAATAAATATAAAAAATATAAATCTTTGTTTTACTATGATTGCAAATATCAAAAAATTTCTATATGTGACACGGCACCAGAGTTAAGTTAGGGTTTTTCAAAATGCTGACACGCCGAGCTCAAAAGGTTCGCCATCACTGTCTTAGGGACTGTCCCAGATTTATGTCAGACCACAGATCCCAAGGAGGGAATGGATTTCATAGGAAGGCCAGCTTGTCTTGTGACACTGCTGTGTGTGCGCGCGTGTGTGTGCGTGTGCGCTCTTCCTGGAACATGCAATAGGTAGAAAACCAGCATTTCCATCTTTTGCCTTCCAACACATCTGGCTCCACTCCCAAATCCCAAGCCCCATTTCTTCCTCTCCGCTGTTCATGAGGAATGAGAACTTGGGAAAGAGAGGGATCAGTTTTGAACTGTTTGTAGCTGGTGAAATAATCTTGAAATAACTCATTAAAATTTTTAGTACCTAGATGGACCTATATTTCATTTCATATTCCAATCTATATCCAGAGAGACCAAAGTCCTGAAACCACTTATTCTTTTCTTACCTGTTACGACAAATGTTCCCCCAGACCCTCAAAGGTGTTGGTTTAATTTCGCATTGCCATTCCCAGACCACCTACCACCTCTATGTATAGGTCTCCCCCAAAGCCCAGAGCTGCTGCAGCAGGTAGACAGTGAGGCAGGGGGAGGGGACAGGAAGAGGAGCACCAGCATGGAAGGGCTCTTCTCTTTTGGAGACTAGATTCCTGGCACTTGACGAGTCAGTTAAAGCAGAGTCAGTCTGAAGGTTCACAGGGAGGATTTTGCTGCCGGCTCCCAATATCTGTGAGCAGAGCAGACTTGGCTGCTCCAGCTCAGTCTGTGATCTCTGGAGTGGGGAGTTATATTACCATGGCTGAGCCAAATTATAATTATATTGTGTTTTTCTGGGAATGGGAATTAACCCAAGCTTAACTCCTATTTCTGTAAAATGAACAAAGATAAATTAAAGGGTTAGATATCCTGATTCACCACGATTTGCACTGATTTTTGTGCTGGAAATGGGCTTACGTAAGCTCTCTTTGATTTAATCAACTAACAAATATTAGATTTAAATTCAGGTTTCAGCCTCGTATGCTAAAATGCACAAAAACACACCTGGACGCTAGGGATTAGGTTCCTGATAGGCACAAGGGTTACAGTAGGGAATAAGTCCTTTGAAGAAAGAATACTGGGAACATTTATAGTCTGAGGCTAGTCAGAACACTCAGGGAGTGGTGTCTCCTCTGGGACGGGGTTTGTAGTGAAAAGGGCACAGTAGCAGGAATCGGGTCTGTTATATTACAAAAGGCCTGAAATTCCTTGCTAAGAAAATCAGAATGAATATTGTTTGTAAAAGCAGGAGATTCCCATTATCATTTATATCTTTTTAAAAAAATATATTTTATTGATTTTTTTAACAGAGAGGGAGGGAGAGGGATGGAGAGTTAGAAACATCGATGAGAGAGAAACATCGACCAGCTGCTTCCTGCACACCTCCTACTGGGGATGTGCCCACAACCAAGGTACATGCCCTTGACCGGAATCGAACCTGGAACCCTTCAGTCTGCAGGCCGATGCTCTATCCGGAGCCAAATCGGTTTGGCTCATATATATCTTTTAGGTAACTTTCAATTGCGCCTAAGATAAGACTTGAAAATTACAAAATACAATGGTTTATTTCCTTTTTTTTCTTTTTCTTTCCATATTTGACCCCATAGTCCTGTAGACATAGGTGTTATTGGAGATTAGGAATTTCTCCTGTGGAGACCACTTAAGGACTACTTTAATAGATGGAAAGATGGTAAGAAAATAAACTAGATATGTTTCAAAAAGAGAGGCAGACAAATGGAAAGATTTCAGGGATACCACGGGAAATGTTACTCTATCACCTGCACTCTTATACTATTGTTATCTCAAATAATACTTGATAGGGGAGGCTTTCTCTGATTCCCCCTGGCCAACCACCCATGTGGTTTCCTAAGCTACTGCTGCACTTTAGGCACACATTCATTTAAGTGCCCATCAGATTGCCGGCTTCTTTAGGGCAGGGATCATATATTTTTTCATCTCTGTCTTTTGCAAGCCTTCTAATGACCTGCAAGCAGGTGTGTTGGATGGTTGTTGAATGAGTGGTAAATACATATTCATAAATGACTAAAGATTGAAGACTAATTGGCAGCAAAAGCACTAGCATTAACGATTCAATGATATCAAGACAATAGGCTGTTTGCTACCAATCAACCGAACCTTTCGTAGCACTTAAAAATAAAAATAAAAATAAATATTAAGCTTGTAAACTCCCCATCCCACAAATAGCCAGAGGCTGGAGTGCTAGCTTTACAATAATTTTTTTTCCTTGGCCGGTTTTATTGAGTGGCTAACAGGGAGTGTTTTAAGAAAACGGTAGTCAAGAACTGGAACACGGGAAGTACTGGTTTCTCTATCAGTTTGATGGTAAAGGCGATTAGGAATTCAAATCTCGAAATTCCAATTACACGCCGGCGGGCCGGAACCAAACCGTTCGTGCTGCAATTTCCGGGCGGATGCCTGAGTATGTTACAATGGAACGCTAGCTCGCGTCCGGCGGAGGTGCCTCCGGAGAGGACCGCGAGCTGAGAGGCTGAGTCCTGGTCCTCGAAGGAGCTGGAGCCGCAGGTATTGAGGCACCCGCGCTGGGCCTGTGGGGCAGGAAGTCCTAGTGGGTCGGAGAGTGCGCCCGGCGCAAGAACAAGAGTCTTGGCTACGGTGTCCGGATGCCGGCGGCGGAGCTGGGAGAGGTGAGAGCCAGCGGCTGAGGAAGCGGCGTGCGGGGACTCCGGAAGGGGCGGGCTCCGTGGGTGGGACCGGATTGCGCGGAATCCACGCGGGAGGCTGAGCCCTGGGAACCCACTGGGCCCCGTTGCGTGCTGGAGGGATGGGAGTTTTTAGGCGCCTTCCCTGAGGCCGAGAGACTGGCAGGCGGTAACAACATACACCAGAGCCGAGTTTTAAACCGGGTCTGGTGATTACCAAGTCTGCATTTTCCACTCTCT
>NW_006288624.1:2300904-2301307 GCF_000327345.1 Myotis davidii
GGGATGCCGGTCCTTCTGCTCCACTGGCCCCTGCTCTGTCTGGGCTCGGGTAGTAACCGCTGCTGCCACCACAGTCGCCGTGCAAGAGTAAAGCTGGCAGGCTGGTGGCACACGCGAGTGCACACCTCCTTACACTCTTCCTCACACCTCTCAAAGGTTAGCCCGGCCCTGTCAAATCCAGCCAATCCAGGAGCCCTGCTACCCCACCTCCAGCCAATCCGCTTGCCCACTGGCCTCCTCCCCTCCCCCAACTGCCTTCCCAACCACCCTGGAGGCTCTCAATCTTTTGAGCTGAATCTTGCAACCCAGTGAAGGCGGGGAGGGCCACCTGACATACCAGGAAACTAAAGTCCGAGGCTGAGTGTGAGTGCAGCTCTGCTCTGTTACCTCCCATGGAATCTGT
>NW_006288624.1:2318728-2322594 GCF_000327345.1 Myotis davidii
CTGGTTTCCTCATATATATCTTTTAGGTAACTTTCAATTGCGCCTAAGATAAGACTTGAAAATTACAAAATACAATGGTTTATTTCCTTTTTTTTCTTTTTCTTTCCATATTTGACCCCATAGTCCTGTAGACATAGGTGTTATTGGAGATTAGGAATTTCTCCTGTGGAGACCACTTAAGGACTACTTTAATAGATGGAAAGATGGTAAGAAAATAAACTAGATATGTTTCAAAAAGAGAGGCAGACAAATGGAAAGATTTCAGGGATACCATGGGAAATGTTACTCTATCACCTGCACTCTTATACTATTGTTATCTCAAATAATACTTGATAGGGGAGGCTTTCTCTGATTCCCCCTGGCCAACCACCCATGTGGTTTCCTAAGCTACTGCTGCACTTTAGGCACACATTCATTTAAGTGCCCATCAGATTGCCGGCTTCTTTAGGGCAGGGATCATATATTTTTTCATCTCTGTCTTTTGCAAGCCTTCTAATGACCTGCAAGCAGGTGTGTTGGATGGTTGTTGAATGAGTGGTAAATACATATTCATAAATGACTAAAGATTGAAGACTAATTGGCAGCAAAAGCACTAGCATTAACGATTCAATGATATCAAGACAATAGGCTGTTTGCTACCAATCAACCGAACCTTTCGTAGCACTTAAAAATAAAAATAAAAATAAATATTAAGCTTGTAAACTCCCCATCCCACAAATAGCCAGAGGCTGGAGTGCTAGCTTTACAATAATTTTTTTTCCTTGGCCGGTTTTATTGAGTGGCTAACAGGGAGTGTTTTAAGAAAACGGTAGTCAAGAACTGGAACACGGGAAGTACTGGTTTCTCTATCAGTTTGATGGTAAAGGCGATTAGGAATTCAAATCTCGAAATTCCAATTACACGCCGGCGGGCCGGAACCAAACCGTTCGTGCTGCAATTTCCGGGCGGATGCCTGAGTATGTTACAATGGAACGCTAGCTCGCGTCCGGCGGAGGTGCCTCCGGAGAGGACCGCGAGCTGAGAGGCTGAGTCCTGGTCCTCGAAGGAGCTGGAGCCGCAGGTATTGAGGCACCCGCGCTGGGCCTGTTGGGCAGGAAGTCCTAGTGGGTCGGAGAGTGCGCCCGGCGCAAGAACAAGAGTCTTGGCTACGGTGTCCGGATGCCGGCGGCGGAGCTGGGAGAGGTGAGAGCCAGCGGCTGAGGAAGCGGCGTGCGGGGACTCCGGAAGGGGCGGGCTCCGTTGAGAGGCTGAGTCCTGGTCCTCGAAGGAGCTGGAGCCGCAGGTATTGAGGCACCCGCGCTGGGCCTGTTGGGCAGGAAGTCCTAGTGGGTCGGAGAGTGCGCCCGGCGCAAGAACAAGAGTCTTGGCTACGGTGTCCGGATGCCGGCGGCGGAGCTGGGAGAGGTGAGAGCCAGCGGCTGAGGAAGCGGCGTGCGGGGACTCCGGAAGGGGCGGGCTCCGTGGGTGGGACCGGATTGCGCGGAATCCACGCGGGAGGCTGAGCCCTGGGAACCCACTGGGCCCCGTTGCGTGCTGGAGGGATGGGAGTTTTTAGGCGCCTTCCCTGAGGCCGAGAGACTGGCAGGCGGTAACAACATACACCAGAGCCGAGTTTTAAACCGGGTCTGGTGATTACCAAGTCTGCATTTTCCAGTTCCTACAGCGTGCAGCGTCTCAGGGTCGCTGGGGCCCAGCGCGGTTACTTAATAATTGTACGATTTGGGGCATCTCCGTGCACCAGTTTCCTAGTTTGTGAAATGGGCTGAATTCGTATTTCACACAGTTGTAAGGATAGTTATAGGGTCTAGCGCAGTGTCAGCTAAGCGGGAGAGACTCCGCAGTGGTAGCTGTGTTCTCCTTTTTGCTTCTGTAGCTCTGTGCTTTCCCTGAGCATAGTGCCGCCCCCAGGATGTTGGATGGTGATCCTCATGTGTTCGTGTCCGATCTTCCCTCAGCGCCCCGAGAATGGGGACTGTTTCCATTGCTCAGGGAGCACATGTGGACACGGGTGTAACCGTGGAAGGATTAGGCCTTGAAGTCAGTCAGACCGAGTTGGAATCCAGACAACTCGCTTTATTTGCTGTGTGATTTGGGGCAAGTTGTTTGCTATTGCAGTCCTTACAACAGCATAATTTGGATAAAGGTTTGAAACAGGAGGTAGGCCTTTCAGTCAGAATGGAGTCCAGTTATACCAGCGGGGCCAAGGACATGGTCACTTCCTTTTCAACATAAAATAGTCTGTTCGGGGGAAGGGTTGTAAGCCTTACCTTTGATGGCCTGTCAGATATATTAATCGGCTTATGAGCACAGTTGGAGTCAGGCAGATAAAAGTATTGGATTCAATGCTCTTACCCCAACAAAAGAACTAGAATAAAACATAGTATTTATTTACTAGAGGCCCAGTGCACGGTTAAATCGTGTGTGTGTGTAGGGTCCCCTAGGCCTAGTCTGCCATCAGGGCCACCTCCACCGCCCCCAACACCTCGCATGCTCCCAGGACGCTGCCGCCCCTTGCCCTCCACTGGATGCCAGGTTCTCACCTTCCTTGGGCCTGGCGTTCACCCACTTGGAGGATCCCTATAGGCAGCAGCCCCATTGTGGAGCCGCTCTGGGCGCCCTCCCCTTTGGCCATGACCTGCAGGCCATGTCATCTGGTATCGGGATGCCGGGATGTCCTTCTGCTCCACTGGCCTCTGCTCTGTCTGGGCTCGGGTAGTAACCGCTGCTGCCACCACAGTCGCCGTGCAAGAGTAAAGCTGGCAGGCTGGTGGCACACGCGAGTGCACACCTCCTTACACTCTTCCTCACACCTCTCAAAGGTTAGCCCGGCCCTGTCAAATCCAGCCAATCCCAGGAGCCCTGCTACCCCACCTCCAGCCAATCCGCTTGCCCACTGGCCTCCTCCCCTCCCCCAACTGCCTTCCCAACCACCCTGGAGGCTCTCAATCTTTTGAGCTGAATCTTGCAACCCAGTGAAGGCGGGGAGGGCCACCTGACATACCAGGAAACTAAAGTCCGAGGCTGAGTGTGAGTGCAGCTCTGCTCTGTTCCCTCCCATGGAGCCTGCCCTATCTGCGCCAAGAGCTCAGGTCCCGCCTCTCCCTGATGTCAAGGGCCTATTCTGCCTCCCTGCCGCCGCCTGTCCGCAGCACCCTGGCGACCCCCAGTGTCCTGGCTCCCCTTGGCTCTGTTCCTGTCTCCGCCCTGCAGCACTTGGCTTTGTTCTACGTTGTCTTCAGTCTTCGCTCCCAGCAGTATATGCAAATTAACCACCAATTTGGTTAGGTTCATTTGCATATAGTTGCTCTGATTGGCTGGTGGGTGTAGCGAAGGTACAGTCAATTAGCATCTTTGTCTTATTAGTGTAGATGTTTGATAATTACTGTAACATCTTCAAGGTGGATTATTTCTTCTGATAAATATTAGTAATTTTTATGGAATAACATACAGAAGAGTGTCATACAGTACCAGGTATACACTAATAGTTTTCTCCTTTTCTGTTAACATTCTCCCCTCACCCCCAATAATGAATTTGCTGCTTGAGCTTCTTCTCTACCCATTCCCTAAGTTTCCCTGAATGGTATCATCAGTGATACCACTTTCTAAATTTCGTACTTTCTCATTTTTATCTACTCTGACTGTTCTATTGTATATGCTACCAATGCTGACTTCCTGCTTTTTAAAAGCCCTGTTGTCTTACATAAATCTGCTGTGCTTTTATTTTTTTGCTAACTTGACGCTCTTTCTCATTTTTCTTTTTTTTTGGGGGGGGAGGAGGGTCTGTCCAGTAATCTGTATTTTTTATTTTTTATTTTATTTTATTTTTTCAATTCTTTTTTTTTTTTTGCCATAAATTTATTTATTTA
>NW_006288624.1:2324008-2325282 GCF_000327345.1 Myotis davidii
GTCAATACCTGATTTATGAGAAAAAAATTAAGCCATTATAAAGCACTATGTAAAGGAAGATCTTTTAAATACCTAGTGTTGAGATAAAACATTCACATGGCAAAAAATAGAATCTTTGCTTCTATCCCACACCATATAAAATCAATATTCCATTAGTTATATATCACTTGTAAAAGGTTAAAAAATCTCTATATATAAAACCCTAATATGCAAATAGACAGAATGGCGGAACAGCTGAACAACCAGTCGCTATGACTTACGCTACCACCAAGGGGTGCGCTGGGAACATGGTGGGTGTCGGCTGGTGGAGCAAGTGAGCAGGTACGCCAGACCAGGGCAGGGTGCCAGTTGCTGTCATTGGGGCAAGCCCTGGTGGTTACTGATAATTCTTTGCTCTTGCCCGCCGTGGTCCCGCCAAGCGCTTGCACCCGCTGCTGGCACCTGGCACCAGCCCAGATCGATTGCTTGGCGCAGTCAGTGGGTGTGAGCGGCGGCTGCCGGCCCTGATCTCGCATGCTCCCAGGACGCTGCCGCCCCTTGCCCTCCACTGGATGCCAGGTTCTCACCTTCCTTGGGCCTGGCGTTCACCCACTTGGAGGATCCCTATAGGCAGCAGCCCCATTGTGGAGCCGCTCTGGGCGCCCTCCCCTTTGGCCATGACCTGCAGGCCATGTCATCTGGTATCGGGATGCCGGGATGTCCTTCTGCTCCACTGGCCTCTGCTCTGTCTGGGCTCGGGTAGTAACCGCTGCTGCCACCACAGTCGCCGTGCAAGAGTAAAGCTGGCAGGCTGGTGGCACACGCGAGTGCACACCTCCTTACACTCTTCCTCACACCTCTCAAAGGTTAGCCCGGCCCTGTCAAATCCAGCCAATCCAGGAGCCCTGCTACCCCACCTCCAGCCAATCCGCTTGCCCACTGGCCTCCCCCCCTCCCCCAACTGCCTTCCCAACCACCCTGGAGGCTCTCAATCTTTTGAGCTGAAACTTGCAACCTGGTGAAGGTGGGGAGGGCCACCTGACACAGCAGGAAACTGGAGTCCGAGGCTGAGTGTGAACACAGCTCCGCTCTGTTCCCTCCCATGGAGCCTGTCCTATCCCTCTGCGCCATGTGCTCAGGTCCCGCCCCTCCCTGATGTCAAGCACCTATTCTGCCTCCTTGCCACTGCCCTCTTCCCACCTCCTGCTGCCCGCTGCCCACTGCCACTGCCCCCTGTGCCCCACCACACCCCAGCCGCCCGCAGCACCCTGGCTCCGTTCCCGCTTCCCCCTCCC
>NW_006288624.1:2326377-2328368 GCF_000327345.1 Myotis davidii
GGGGGAGCAGTCAGTGGGTGTGAGCGGCGGCTGCCGGCCCTGATCCCCCCTCAGGGCTGCTCCACCTCCCCCTCTTCCTGAGGGGTGATTGGGGCTGACAGTCGCCACTCGCACCCACTGCCAGCATCAGTGCCGCTTGAATCCACTGCTGGCGCCAGCCCCAATCTCTCCATGCAATCAGTGGGTGAGAGTGGGGCCGGTGACCTCAGCGCATGGGAACAGCCGTGGCGGGAGCTGGGCTGCTGGCAGGCAGAGGACTGGAGGCCATGGCAAGAGGGGCTGGGTAGGGGTGTGGAGGATGGGCCGAAACCCACAGCGGTGCCCACTGCAGCCTCACGGCCCACAGTTCCTTTCAAGGTGCATGAATTCGTGCACTGGGCCTGTAGTTTTTAAATAATAGTCGATAATTTATTCACTGCAGAAACATAATTTTTAGATGTTTCTGCAGTGAATAAATCATAAAACAAAATCATTGTAAAAGAAAATATTGATAAGTGTACACCTAAAATTAAGAACTGATGCTTACCAAAAGATAGCATAAAGAGAAAAAGACAAACTTTGTATTGGGAGAAGACATTTGCCACATATGCAGTCAATAAAGGGCTTGTGTCCAGAAAGTAAAATGAACTTATAAATCAATAAGTAAAAGGACAAAGTTTCACAAAGGGGGATATCCAAATGGCCAAAACAAATGTGAAAACAGTTCAGCCTCATTAATCAGAGAAAGAAATGCAAATTAAAACCACATTGAGATACCACTACACAGCTGACAGAATGGCTAAAATTTAAAAAGAAAAAGCAGGAATAAGCAAGGATGTGAAACAACTAGAACTTTCACACTCTGCTAATGGAATATAAATTGGTACCATTAATTTGGAAACTGAAATATGAGCCTATGTATCAAGATACATAATAAGATTGTTCATAGCTGCATAATAATAATTCATAGCATTAAAAAACCAAAATCAACCAAATATCCATTATCAGCAGAATGAAAAAAATAAATTTATATAATGGGATACTCTACAACAATGAAAATAAAAGAACTATGGCTATATGAAATAACATAGATGAATTTCACAAGTGTAATAGGGAGTGAAAAAGTCAAATATGAAAGAATATATGGTTTACAGTTCCCTTTATAGAAATATCAAAAATAAACTATGGCCGAAACCGGTTTGGCTCAGTGGATAGTAATCTGTATTTTTTAGATGAAAAGTCAAAGGACCAAGATTTGCCCAAGACAGTAATTAAGGTATATGAGCAAGGATAGACAAATAGATATGATTAAAAATAACAGAGATTCCAGGATATAAAAGACCCATGTATGTCAATACCTGATTTATGAGAAAAAAATTAAGGCATTATAAAGTACTATGTAAAGGAAGATCTTTTAAATACCTAGTGTTGAGATAAAACATTCACATGGCAAAAAATAGAATCTTTGCTTCTATCCCACACCATATAAAATCAATATTCCATTAGTTATATATCACTTGTAAAAGGTTAAAAAATCTCTATATATAAAACCCTAATATGCAAATAGACAGAATGGCGGAACAGCTGAACAACCAGTCGCTATGACTTACGCTACCACCAAGGGGTGCGCTGGGAACATGGTGGGTGTCGGCTGGTGGAGCAAGTGAGCAGGTACGCCAGACCAGGGCAGGGTGCCAGTTGCTGTCATTGGGGCAAGCCCTGGTGGTTACTGATAATTCTTTGCTCTTGCCCGCCGTGGTCCCGCCAAGCGCTTGCACCCGCTGCTGGCACCTGGCACCAGCCCAGATCGATTGCTTGGCGCAGTCAGTGGGTGTGAGCGGCGGCTGCCGGCCCTGATCACCCCTCAGGGCTTCTCCACCTCCCCCTCTTCCTGAGGGGTGATTGGGGCTGACAGTCGCCACTCGCACCCACTGCCAGCATCAGTGCCGCTTGAATCCACTGCTGGCGCCAGCCCCAATCTCTCCATGCAATCAGTGGGTGAGAGTAGGGCC
>NW_006288624.1:2329356-2340816 GCF_000327345.1 Myotis davidii
GTTTTTGTGCACCGGGTCTCTAGTCCTATCTAATAAAAGAGAAACATGGCTGAAACCGGTTTGGCTCAGTGGATAGAGTGTCGGCCTGTGGACTGAAGGGTCCCCGGTTCGATTCTGGTCAAGGGCATGTACCTGGGTTGCGGGCACATCCCCAGGAGGAGATGTGCAGGAAGCAGCTGATCGATGTTTCTCTCTCATCCATGTTTCTAACTCTCTATCTCTCTTCCTTCCTCTCTGTAAAAAAATCAATAAAAAATTTATATTTTTTAAAAAAATAAACTATGTTTAGGGATTCATGATAAAATTATGAAGAAAAATAGCAATTACTATATATGTCACAATCATGTTTATCTTTTGGGATAGGCATTCAAGAAGGGTTATATGGGAATTGAACTAGGTCAGGCCAAATCTGGCCTTCTGTTTTTGTCAATAAAATCCATTATTGAAACACATCCACATCCTTTTCTTTACTATTGTCTGTCACTGCTTTGGCTACAACAGAATTAAGCAGTAGTGACACAGTTCATGTATCTGCAAAGCCTAAAACATTTACATCTGGCCCTTTTCAGAAAAAGTGTGCCAACCTTTGCTCTGGGTGATGGTTACATGAGTGTGCTTTGTGATCATTCATTGAGCCTTACAGTTTTGACATACACTTTTTTGTTTGTATTTTATATATCACAATATTTTAAGAATTAAAAAGCAATGGAATGCAGTAAGTGTTCTAATGCAAACATTTTCAAATCACTATGGAAGCACAACAAAGGCTCAGCAGGCTTTAAGTGTAAAAGAATGAGGAGGTCTGGCCCAGGTTTCTCAATGGTTGAGCATTGACCTATGAACCAGGAAGTCATGGTTTGATTCCCTGTCAGGGTTTGATCCTCAGTAGGGGGTGTGCAGGAAGATCAATGATTCAATCTCATAATTGATGTTTCTATCTCTCTTTCTTCCTCTCAATTAAAAAGAGAAATTGTGTTTCTTTAAAAAAAAAAAGTATGAGAAGGAGTCTCAGAGGAAGTGATTGTGAAGCTGAGTCTGGAAGCATGAACAGGATTGTCCCAGATGCCTGAAATAGAGAAGTACATTAGCAGCACAGGTATCAGCATGTATGCCAGCAGGAGGTGTGAGAGAAGAGAGTATGTTTTGGAGAACAGATATGGTTCAGTAAGGTGGCACGGGAAGAATGCTAGGAAGTGAGGCTGATGAGGCAGCTGGGACCTTGACAAGTGACAGTGTATATCATGTTTACAGGTTTAAAGCTGACTTTGTGGAGGTAGTGAGGATCAAAAGGCATCAAGCAGAGATGCAAGCAGAAAAACTCAAGCTTGCATTTTATTAAGATGATTTTGACAACAATAGAAGATGGGTAGGAAGAGGATAGCGCTGGAAGTGGGGGGAGAAGCAACTAGAAGACTGTTGTGTTTCCTAGAAAGCAGTTTTAATAGGCCCTTGTTCTGGCAGCACATGCCAAGGCCATTTAAAAGCCATTTTTGCTTTCTGCTATGACTGTGATCACTGCTGCTATACTGTACTGTTTATCTCAATATATCCCTCACGTCTTGCTCAATTTGGATTTTAACTTATTTAGCAGCTAATCTTTACCTTGCTTGATCTTGATCTTGCATGATCTGATGCATGATCTTGACTTCTCAAATATGACTTTGACACTTCTCAACACTTAAATACTTTAGTATATGTAAAAAGCTTAGAATACCATTTGGTACATAATAAGTTTTTTTTACAGTATTATAATTTTGCTGATCTGATATTAAATATCAAATCAGATGTTGAGCTCAGACTCTTCTTTTTTCCAGACCTACTCAAAAGGGTATGTGTGTGTAAGACTACTAAAGGTTGGGGGGGATAAAGGAATTTGCATTTCATTTGTGCCAACAGCTTAGAATTTCAAGGTATACAATTCTCTTTCTAAAAGTTCCTCAAATATTTCCTGTTTGAACTTACTCTCTTCTCATTCTTTACTCATCCCACGATTCCAGTCTTCATGAATGCAGAGTATTTCTTCACCTTTAGTTCTACTGACCTATGCTTTCAGGGTCTTGTCATCCACCCCGCAACCTGTTGGTTAAAAATCTTAAGCATGGGTATTTACTCTTCTATAAGCATATCTCATGCAGTAGATACGGTTCCTAGTGGTTCTCATGAATTCTTTAATACTGAAGTATGTTGAAAGCAATCTAATTATTTTATCATTTAAGCTATCAGTCTGGCTGTAGGTTTTCTGTTAATCCACATTTTCACATTTCAAGCTACAAAAGTAATATAAGGAACTGTGAGCCTATAAGGTGTAGAAATTAAATCTTATTCATCTTTATATCCACAGCAGTACCCAGTAGGTGGCTCAAAAATTGATGTACACTTGTCATTCATTGTCTGTCTCTTTTCAGTAAGAATGAATTACTTTCTTCTGGTAAAACTTCAGGCCTGGTGTTCATTTGTAGTGAGTGGGTGTAAAGTTAGAGAACTTCTTCACTCCCATGATAGTAAAGAATGTACTACCAGAAACCCACATGATATTTTTCTACTGCATAATCCCAGGATAAATAATTTCATTCATGAGTAATTCTTACTCTTTTCACTCCACAGGACTCGGTAGCTGACTTACTATGTTATAGTCATAATCCCTCTTGGTATTCAGTTTCTTCTGTGGAATAGTAAATAATTTAAATTTAACAGTTTGACCATAGTTATTCTAGTGGAGTATTCCTGGGGAGAAGAATGGGAGAAGTGGTTTCTAGGAGGGAGAGGTGACATTTTTTCTCTTCAGACATATTATTTCTAAAATGGCAGATAGCCCAGCAAGTGTGGCTCAGTAGTTGAGTGCTGAACTATGAACCAGAAGGTCACGGTTTGATTCCTGGTCAGGGCACATGTCAGGGCTGTGGGCTCACTCCCCAGTAGGAGGCATGCAGGAGGCAGCCAATCAATGATTCTCTCTCATCATTGATGTATCTGTCTCTCCCTCTCTTTTCCTTTCTGAAATCAATTAAAAAATACATATATTTTTAAATGGCAGATATTCTTTTGTTCCCTATACATTTTTGTTTAAAATATTTTTGTAATAAAGATTGTGACTCTATTTTTTGATGTTAGACTGAGATCTTTTAAGCCTCCTCGTTCCCTTTCCCCGCTTTGTCCCACATATGGGCACACTGATAAGAAAGCCCAAGTGATCTTTGTGCCTGTGGAAGTTTAAACCATGCACGGGAACCTTTGTTTGAGTCACCCTCCCTGGTCACCATAAAAACCCCAAGCTAATCTTCTTTTCCTGCTCTCTCAAGCCATTTTTGGGCCTGTTTGGGAGCTACCCTGCTCTCATATGAGTAATACAACTTTCCATACATTCTTGGTGTGTGTGTGTGTATACATCAAAACCAGATTTTGAGATCTTTGGCTTGAATAGGGTCCATCTCTACACTGTATCTGCAATGATTTTTATTAAATATTTAGTGTATACAAAAGAATATTTTATATTAAAGTGTAAAAGTAGCAATTTTTAAAAATACTAGATCTATCACCACCTAAGAAAGAGAACATTATCTATATATTTGAAATGCTTTTCCCTGGTTGCATGCCTCACCCTCCATAAACAATCCCCCAGTTAATCAGGGTATTAATTACCCTGGATATTTGGTTATTTGATTATCAGTCCCTTATTTTATTTTTACATTTTAATCACAGATGTAAGTATTCCTACATTATATATTGTTTTGTTTTGCATGTTTATTAACAATATAGATGAAATCATACTGTATGTACTATTTGGGTACTTTTTCTTCTCAATACTACTTTTGAAAGTTTTATTCATGTTGATTCATGTAGGTGAATGCATTCATTTTCTCTACTATGTTGTATGTCCATTGTATTAATATGTTACAAGTAACTTATGGATTTTTCTTTCAGTAGAGATTTGATTTTTTTCTCTATCTTTTGATCTTATATGTAATATTGCCATGAACAAGAGCACATAAGCTCTGATGAAAATGTGCAAGTGTTTCTCCAGCATGTGTGCCCAAGAGTAGAATTTCTGGATTATACAATAGCCACAGTTTTAATTTTATTTAATGATGATAAATTGATTTCCAAAGTGGCTGTAAAAATTGACATTCCAGTTTTTTAGTTGTTGTTAATCCTCACCCAAATATATTTTTTTCATTGATTTTTAGAGAGAGTGGAAGGGAGGGAGGAAGAGGAGAGACAAACCTTGATGTGAAAGAGACGCATCGATTGGTTGCCTCCTACAGGTGCCCAACTCCTGGAGGTGGGGGCTGTAGAGGAGCAGGGGGGCCGGGGTCGAGCCTGCAACTGAAGAACGTGCCCTTTACTGGGAATCAAACCGAGACCCTTTGGTCCACAGGCCAATGCTCTAACCACTGAGTAAAACTGGCCAGGGTGACATTCCAATTTTATATTTGACTGTTTGGATAAACAATTTTTCTAGCACCATTTATTGAAAGGTTCTTAACTCACTGATCCATATTATTGCCTCTCTCATAAGTCAAGTTTGCATATTCAGATGTTCTTTGATTTACCATAGGATTATGTCCCAATAATCCCAATATAAGTTGAAATTGTCACAAGTCAAAAATGCATTTAATTCACCTAACCCACTGAACATCATAGTTTAGGGTCAGCCAGTTTCTACTGAATGTGTCTCATTTTCACACCATTGAAAAGTCAAAAATTTGTAAGTTATGCTGCTGTAGATGTGGTCTGTTTTCAGAGTTCTCTGTTCTGACTGATTTATTCGTCCATTTTTGTCTCTTTCTGTACAAGTACAATTTGGGCTTGTGAATGTGGCTTAGTTATAAGCCTTGATCGCACTTCATTATTTTTCTTCAGGAGTTTCCTAACTATTCTTGGTTCTTTGTTCTTCCATAGAAATTTTAGAACCAGCTTATTGAGCCACTAACCAAAAAAACCCCACAACAAACCAAAACAACAACCGAAAACTTGTTACACTTTTAATGGGATTGAATTGAATATAGAAGTCAATTCAGGAGGAGAATTTGAGGAGAATTGACATATTTTTGCAGTCTTCAATCTACCTATATATAAATATGGCATAACTCCCCATTTGTAGAAGTCATCTTCATTGTCCTTAAAGAAAGTCTTACTGTTTTCCCCAGGAAGGGCTTGCATATTTTTGGTGAGATTTACTTCTAGCTCCTTCATTTTTATATGCTATTGTAAATGTAATATTTTCCTAAATTAGGTTTTACATTTAAAAAGTTGTGTTTTGATGGTTATATAAAATAAACTGACTTGTATATCTTAGTTTTGTTTCCAAATTCAGTTTACAAAACTTCAGAGAGTTTATAAAACTCATTCCAATAATTTATAAATTATTTTGATTTTTCTCTGTATCTCTAAATAATATTTAAAAAAATTGATTTTAGGGAGAGAGAGGAAGGGAGAGGGAGAATGAGAAACATGGATTGGCTGCCTCCTGCATGTCCCCTATTGGGGGTCAAGCCGCAACCCGGGCATGTACCCTGACCGAGAATCGAACCGGCAGCCTTTTGCTTCACGGGATGATGCCCAACCAACTGAGCCACATTGGCCAGGGCTCTAAATAATAACAGTTTTGATTCTTCCTTTCCAGGCCTTGTATCTTTTAACTCTTTTTCTTGCATTTAACGGGCTAAAACCTTCAGTACAATGCTATATAGAAATGTCTTGTTCCTGATGGTGAAAAAGAAGGTTTTACCATAAAGTAAGTATATAGACTTTTTGTAGATACTCTACATTGACTGATGGTGATCCTGAAGTGCCCTTTGGTTGCCTGACAATGAAACAGTTGGGACTGGGGACACTTCCTCTCCCCAGTTCAGCTGGAAGAGTAAGCCTGAGCCTAACTTTCCCAGGACTGGATACTCTTCTTCCTCAAGGTGCCTGAATCCAATTTCCCTAAGATCATCAGTAAACATGAAAACATACGACCATACAAAGACTTGAACACAAATGATCATGGTGGCATTTTTCACAACAGCCAAAATGTGGAAACAACCGAAGTGTCTATCACCTGGTAAATGGATAAACAAAATATGGTATACAGTGGAATACCATTTGTCAATAAAAAAGAATGAATTACTGACACATGCTACAACATGGACGACTACAAAACTATTATTATACTCAGTGAAAAAAAGCCAGCCACAAAAAAAACACACATTGTAGTATTCTATTTATGTTAAATGTCCAAAAAAGGCAAATAGGTTAGTGTTATCTAGGGTTGGGAATGGGAATGGAAAACGGCTGTAAGTGAACATGAGGTTTCTTTTTAGGTGATGGAAATGTTCTAAACTTAGGTTGTGTGTGTGTGTGTGGGGGGGGTGCTTGTACAACCATAAATATAAAGTTCATTTATACACTTAAAAAAGATTAATGTTATGGTATGTAAATTATATCTTAATGAGGCTGTTTAAAAAAAATGATCAGAAAAAGCAGCTGAAGTTTCATGATAATTATCTGACTGACTGGTTTCTAAACCTAGCCGTCTTGGTGTCTAGGTTCTGACTGATTATTCCCTGTATATAGGCTGCTCTGATGTTTGCATGGATGTTAGGATAGCAAAGGGGCAGGAGATCATGGCAAACAAATCACTGAACTGCTGCCATCTATCCCATTGCTTGCTAACTATACTTCCTACACTAAAGGCCATTCCTATTCTTCTATAATAATAAAAGTGTAATATACTAATTAGATTGGACAGCCGAACGACCCTCTGGACATCATTCTGGATGTCCTTTTGGACGAAACCATGGTAGCAGGGGCCAAGGCAGAGGCAGTTAGGGGCAATCAGGCAGGCAGGTGAGTGGTTAGGGTCGAGCAGGCAGGCAGAGTGGTTAGGAGCGATCAGATGCTATTGGTGCCCCACCCAGATCTCCTGGGGTCCTTTTTGTCGGTTTGGTATACCCACCCCCCAGCTGCCGCCAGTGATGTTGCTAACAGGTCATACTCTCATGGTTCTTGGGAGACTCGCCCCTCTTCAATTGAAATTGCTTCACTAGAAGACACTTACTTAGATGATCCTTTGGTGATCCTAGAAATATCTGTGGCTAAGACACCTTGTGGGATCTCTAGAAAGCATCAGAAGGAGAGTTGCAGTGGAGATGTCAGCCAGCCACACTTACTGGTTACCACGGTGCTGATTAATGGCTCATGAACTGAGGAGCCACGATGGCAGAGATAAAGGCTATACATGAGCACAGAAGCATGGGATCCCTCACCAAAGCAGGTATGGTGGCTACTACTGCCACCATACCTGCCAACAACAGAGTCTGATACTAAGCCTTTGATCAGGCATGAATCCTTGAGATCAACCAGCCACTTAGTGGCACTTGATAACATAAGACCCCTTGCACCCTGGAAAGGACAGCAATTCATTTTGAATAAGATTGACATATTTTCTAAGTGTGAGTTTACCTTTCATATCTGCTTTGAAGTGGTCAGCACCTCTACTCAGGGGCTCACAGAGCATCTGAGTCACTGACATGTGATCTTCCACATACTGTCACTTCAGATCAGGGGACTGAATTTATGAAAAAAGATTCAGTAGTGGGCACATGCCTGTGTGATTCACTAGTGCTGCTACATTCCACATCATTCATACGCTGCTAGCCTGATAGAGCAATGGAATGGCCTCTAAGAAACACAGCTGAAGCAACAGCTTGGAGATGATATCCTACAAAGATGGAGCACTATCCTTCCAGATACAGTGTGTAGGTTAAAGCAGAGGTTAGCAAACTTTGATTGAGAGGCCAAACCTGGCTTGCTGCTATTTTACAAACTTTTTATTGGAACATAACCACGCTCATCATCTACGTATTGTCTATGGCTTCTTTCAAATTGTTGTTAACCAGAATCCTGGAGAAGTTGTAAAAGGATGGAGTGAACCTAATGTAGAAAGCAAGTGGACCTGAATGGTACAAGGGGTGGAGCAGAGCAGACAATGTTGATGCTTTGTCCAGGTCTCTTGGGTCTCATTATAATGATTCTGTGTGCCCACTCTTCTCCAGGTGCCTCACATGCTGCTACTAATGGCTCACACCTGCAACAATTTCTGGAGGCTTGCCCTTAGTAGATTGGAGCAACATCACCAGGAGGTGTCTGGAAGTTATGTACCACTCATCCCTGTAACAGTCAGTAAACAGTGACTGCGTTATGCCTAATATGGAGGCACAAAAGCCTCACTTCCTTGTCGCAATGTGCAAAGACTGTGGTGTGGTAGAGCTCCTAGAGATTTCAGGCTGAGGCTACACCAAGCATGTCAAACTTGCAGCCTGTGGGCCGCATGCAGCCCACAATGAATATTTTTGTGGCCTAGCCAATATCACGGTATGTAAGAAACATTTTAATAAAGATTTCATAATTTTTACAATATCCTGTTATACGTAATTATTAATAATGAACTACAACTTTTGCTAATGACTGATTACTATAATCGTGTTGCATTCATTTCCCTTATATGCCTCATGTGCAGGTGCACCATTTCCACTAATACTAGCAGCGAATATTTTAGCAGCTGATTGCCACATCATTAGTCTTGGACTGACTTGTTTGGTGTGCGCAACAGGAAATATTTCACTTTCAGAGAACAGGAAAAGTAGGTTTATTTGCATTATGCTTATTAATTTGTGCAGTTATTAGTGCCTGGTAAATTAATGTTCAAGAAAAAATATTAATTTTTATTAAAATGTTCTATTATTTTATGTTAACGATTACTCACTTATTTCAGCCCTTTGTATTCAGCATGTCTCTATCGAAATAAACCTACGTTTCTATGAAAATTGAAGCTTTTGTTTTTTTTGTGGCCCACATGAACTTAAACCTTTTTTATTTGGCTCGTGTTAGCCTTTGGGTTTGACGTGCTTGGGCTACACCAAGCTGAAACCACACTCTTGCTTTGCTTCTTCCCTTGACCTCTGTGGTTTCCCCTCATTCCCTTGCAATTTTCTTTTTTGTAAGTATAGTTATGAGGGTGGACTGTAAAAGATGCTGTTGATATGCTGATTGATCTAAAACATGCAGCCCATGATTGTGTTTGGCCCAAGATATCTCATGTAATTATGTTATTTCTCCCTTTCAAAACTTGATTATATCTTTTCTGCTTTTGTAAAGTTTATTCTATTTTCCCCCTAATGTCTAAAGATGGAATGCTTAGTTCATTAATGTTGAGCCTCTTTTGTACTTACTTAGGAATATATAATTATTCATTTTCCTCAAAATAAGACTTTAGCAGTATCTCACAAGTACTGAATTTGACTTTATCATTCAGCTCTAAGAAGTTTCTGATTTTCATTATGACATTTTTTTAACCTACAAATAAAATAAAATTTCCAAATACATGGCAGTATTTCTACTTGTCTGTTATTGTTTTTTAACTTAATTTTATGATTGTCAAGTAAGTGTTCTGCATGATACGAATTCCTTGAAATTTATTGAGATTTGTTTTATGAACTACCATAAATATTTTGTGCTTGAAAAGAATGTATATTCTGCCGCTGTTGAGGGTGGTGTTGTATACTTATTTTTTTCATTAAGCTTGTTAGTTGTGTTCTGTAGATTTTTTTATATCCTTATTTTTGTTTTTTTTTTAAAATTTACTGTGAGGAAATTAAGTTAAAATCTTCTTTTAAGATGGTAAATTTGTTCATATATTATGAGACTATGTTATTAAGAGCATACGTTTAGAACTACTATATTTTCCTGATGAATTGAAGTTTTTATTTTTATGTAGTGGCCATCTTTATCGCTAGAAATACTTTTTTGCTTTAAAATCTCATATTTTGTATGATATTAGTATAGTTATACAAGATTTCCTTAGTTTAGTATTTTCTTAGTCTATTTTCCCCATGCCTTGACTTTTAGACTTTCTCTGTTCAAATGTTTTGGGTGAGGCACTTACAAAGAGCCTAGAGTTGGATTATTTTTAATCCAGTCTGACAATCTTTGACCTCTAATTAGATAGTTTAGACAAATTCCATTTATTAGGATCAGTTTTACATTTGATATGGTAATTATTTTATTATAAAAATATTCACTGACCTTTCCTAATAGCTCCTCCTTACAAGGCCCCTCTCTTCTAGGCCTGTTCCTGTTAAAGTATTATACTTCTAACCTCATTAATATCTAAGTCCATTAATAGGCTTGGCCATGTAACTGATTGATTTCTTTTTTAGCAATTAAAAGTGAGTATAATTAAATGTGCTACATCTGAGTCACGTTGTTGTTCTGAGTTGCTCTCTGCTACAGTAATATGGTGGTTCAGACTGAAGCAATTCCTTGGGTCTCGGTCCCAGATTGAAGACTGGCATGCAATGTGAGTGAGAAGTAAATCTTAGATTCTGTAAGGCTATCCTGCATTTGTTCCATAGCAATTTTGAAATTTTGCTGGGCAAATATTGTTAAAGTCCTCCATATTTGAGATGAGGAGTGTTCCTTGATTCAGCTTATTCTACAGAGAGGTGAGGGATTTCTTTTTCCATTGTTCTTTGTGGCCCTGACTCTACCTTCTGGAAAAATTTTCCTTTTCCTTTGTCCTTCTTGGCCACATCTGAAATAGAGGGCAACAGAACCTCCTTTTGTTTTTGTTTTTTTTAAATATATTTTATTGATTTTCCATAGAGAGGAAGGGAGAGAGACAGAGAGTTAGAAACATAGATAAGAGAGAAACATCCATCAGCTGCCTCCTGCACATCTCCCACTGGGGATGTGCCCGCAATCCAGGTACATGCCCTTGACCGGAATCGAACCTGGGACCCTTCAGTCCGCAGGCCGACGCTCTATCCACTGAGCCAAACTGGAACCTCCTTTTGGATCATGTGGTTTTCTTAGTGCTTTTCTTGCCCTACTTCCTCTGACAATAAAATTACCCAAAACTCAATAGACTTCCTATCTATTTTATTCCAATCAGCTGCATGTGCCAGATCCATATCCATAGTTTTTATAAGATGTACTTTCTTAGGGTGTTATATTCCTCTTTTCTCATATACATATATTCTATATTCCACTCCCTTTAATACCAAGTAACTTGGGTCTATTAGAGGTCACGGGGGAAGATACTAAGTTGTTTTATCCGAATAAGCAATTTTTTGGTATCACACCCTAATTGGCTTTTTGCCCCGAAGTCCTTAATCCATCTAATGGTTTTCACAAAGTTATAATGGGCACACCTTTAATTTGACCTCTGCCTCCAAATTGTGTTATAATTAGCTTTTGTTACCCAAAGATTTTATTACACTTAATTTTTACATTTTGGGGTGGTAAGGTAGTGGTGGATTTTTTTTTTCATCTCTGAAAGTCCATGGATTTTTATATTTTCTATTGTCTTTATTCCTGTTTGCAACATACAGATTCTTTTCTGAATTCAGGAAATGGTCAAAGGTTATCAACAGTTACCAACACTCACTAGTAAAGTGTTGTTTTCCAACTTCTTTC
>NW_006288624.1:2340855-2350969 GCF_000327345.1 Myotis davidii
CTTGAACGTTACTTAGCCTCTCTGTGTATAGGTTTCTTTAGTTTATAATATTGAGTTAGTAATAATACTATCTTCTTCAGAGGGATTTTTGAGGATTTAAAGTAATAACCCAAGTAAATCCTTAGAACACTCTTTGGCATATATAAGTGCTTCCTACTATAATTATTAGTACAATGTAAGCACTTCAGTTTGCATCCTTTGCTGTAGACAGAACTCCATCCCTCCACCATTAGATAGATTAAATCAGACAATCAGATCAGATCATAACAAGAGAGCAGCTGTGCTTTCTGGGTTATTCTGCCCTAAGCAATTCTGCACAGGGACATCAATCATCCAGCCCATGTTGAGCTAAAGTGTGGCCAGTCCAATTACTTTTTATAGTCTCTATTCTAAAGGGAAGATCCTGCCTCACATCCTTCCTGCAGTTTTCAGTTTCCTGGCTCCAGATACCCTGCACATAATTAACCAAAAAGGAACAAGCAACACTTGCAAGGTAGTGCTCTCTAAATTTACACAAGCAGTCAACAGCATTTTCCTACCTGCACCATGAACCTCATTCCAAAGAAGTTACAGCATCTCAGACATATTTCTGATTCAAACACACTTGAGAAGTCCCATCACTAAACACCATGCTGGCCACTCACTCTAAATCATCTGAATCAGGTGGAGTGATTCCCCCCACTCCACCGCTCCCGTGCCCTGAGGTCTGTTTGCTCAGATCCTCTGGCCTGACCCCTCCCTCCTGGTGCAGGAAGGGTGACTTACATGGAGATTTATTTTATTTTTTTAAATATGTTTTTATTGATTTCAAAGAGGGAAGGACAAAAAAAGGTAAAATCAACTCTAAGTCAGGACTGGAAAAAAGTTGGCAATTTATAAAAGATTCCAAAAGAATCCTAAAGCCTGGCTTTAAATAATCATATCTAGATACAAATTTAGATTATAAATATACTGTACATATAATTTTAGCAGAAGAGAGTCTACTCTCCATAATATCTTAAAATCAGCTCTTTTCACTTAGCACTGTATTACTAATATATTTGATGTCAATACTTTTACAATATTGTTTTTACTGGTTTATTGTATTTTGCTGTATGAATGTAACAGTTGCCTATACTTGACATCTGGATTGTTTTCCGAGACTCCCTAAGGCAATAATCCTATTTAAAAATCCTGGGTCATAACAACCAGTAACGACCGAGGCTAGACCAACCGGAAGTCAGTCCTGCAGACCTGACTGCTGAGGGGGCTGCAAATTAGGGCGATAGAGAGGCTTGAAGAGAGAAGCCGGGACTGATCTGTTGCCTCTGTGGCAGCTTTTGACCAGCAAAGCTTCTCTCTTTCTCTCCCAGTCTGGCCAGCAGCCATGCCTCCATTTCTCTCCAGGCCTCCACCCGGCTGCTGAGTCAACTGTGAGGAGCCAATGGCTGCCTAGGAGGCAGAGCTTTAGATGCTGACTGGCATAGAGACCAACCAGTCAACCAAATTGGCCTGCAGAGGAGGGCAGTTGGTGGCAAGATCAGGCTGGCAGGGGAGGGCATTAGGGGCGATAAAAAGGTGCAGGCTCGGCTGAGGAAACACCCCCTCCATGCATGAATTTCATGCACCGGGCCACTAGTGATGTTATAGACACTCTTATACATTAAATTTGGAGAGCAGGTTTATTTGTTTACCTTGGGATTTTTTTTTTTTTAGATGTAGTTCTAAGTCTTGCCCACCTTTGGAAATAATCCATTTGTAAGGAAGAAAATCTTTAAATATCCTAATTTAAATGTTCCATTTATTTCCAGTTAGAGCTTAATTGACACAAACAAAGACTATTACTTATAATATCTACTATGTGTCTTGTACTTTACATTCTTTACTTAAATCACCCAACAGCCATTTGTGCTGTATTATTATCCTTATTTATGAAATGAGGCTCAAAGAAATAAAGTAGTAGATGGTTAAGGTCATAAATGGTTAAGAGCAGAAAATTTGAATTCTTTCTGGTCAGACTTCAAAGTTCAGGAACTTTCTCTAACGCCACATTCCTGAAGAGATAACATAATTCAATTTTTTATAGATCCAAAAGTATGTTAGGTGCAGTAAGAAAGATGACCATTTAAAACTGTTAGTGAATGAATTTGTAAAATGAGTAATCATTCACTAAAAATTGATGGAAATTAAAATGTTTAGTTATAAAGTAGCTGAAATCAAGAGATACTTCTAATTTTCTTTGATCCTGAAAATGCACAATTTGTACCATCTGCTTTGAGATGGATGCATGCTCAAGCTAAACTCCATGCTCTTTCCTCAGTGCCGGTCCCAAGTTCTTTGAGAAGTCTCTATTCATGAATGTAACTCTCTGTTCCTATACTATACTAGAGGCCTGGTACATGAAATTCGTGCATGGCGGGGGAGAGGGCGAGGGTTCCCTCAGCCCAGCCTGCACCCTCTCCAATCCGGGACCCCTCAGGGGATTGGACCTAAACCAGAAGTCGGACATCCCTCTCACAATCCGGGACCACTGGCTCCTAACCGCTCACCTGCCTGCCTGCCTGATCAATCCTAACAGCCTCTGCCTGCCTGCCTGATCGACCTTAACTGCCCCCCTGCTTGCCTCATCATCCCTAACCGCCTCTGCCTGCTGGCCTGGTCACCCCTCACTCCCCCCTCCCACCCCCATGCTGGCCTGGTCACCCCTCACTGCCCGCCTCTGCCAGCCTGGTTGCCCCACACTGCCCCCCCTGCCAGCCTGGTCGCCCCACACAGTTTGCTGTTCGGTTGTTTTATATTTTATCTTACACTCTTACAGTGGCCAAGGCCCAAAAAAGGAGAAATGTCTGTGGGACAAGCAGCTCATGTGATATGGTATGTCATATGATACTGTGCTCCGATAAGTAAGAAAGAACAATGAAGTTACCTATATGCTATGATTACGGCTGGCCAAGTAGTGACCTTAGTCTATGATTGGCTTCTTTAGACTTGGCTATGATGAGAATGAAAGAAATAACAAAGACACCAAAATTGTAGGAATACAAAAGCCAATTAAAACCCTCCATTGGTTAAACTCATTACAAGTACCATTAAGAAGATTAGTTGGACCGAATATAAGGAGGCAACTGAAGTTGTAGTTCTAAGTCAGGCAGAGAACAATCTGATAGTATCTTTGCTGAAGACAGCTCCCCTTATCTCTTAAGAGCAGGAATCAGCCAATTTCCCTAGTTAGAAAGGCCCACTTGTTAGGGCAAAAGTCAGGATGTGTGTGCAATGATATGGGCAGTCAAAAAAAGTTTTTAAATACCATTTGTGTGGAAGTGTACGTGTGTGTTCCTCAACAATGTGTTACGCATTAAAACAAGTCTAATCAACTGCTACACAACACATAAATAATCTGCTCTTTTTAGGTCTCTGAGTCTCCCCTATCCTCTTTGTATGATACCCTCTTATAAATTGGAGAGGAGAGCCAAGAAGCTGCCACGCTTGTAGCATGGTGGTGTTTACCTCAGAAAGCAACCACATGGGAGGTAAGCTTGGCCTTCGCGAGCCATACCCTCTCTGCACTGTTTCCCTTGGTGTCATTAGAGCCTACAGTCCAGCTTGTGGAATTAAAAGGTAGTGTCAGTGGGAAAGTGATTACTAAATAATTCTAATTTAAAATTAGACAAAATGACCCCAGGTATACACAAATATATATTAGGTGTGTAATTATTCAAAATTAGAACCTTAATGATAGTTACTTCCAGGTGATGATATTTGGATAATTTTTCTTTATACTTTTCTGAATGTCTAATTTCCCAACAGTAAATATTGCTTTCATAATTATGTGAATGTTCTTTTCCCCCCTCTTTTTTTAAAATCAGTGACACAGAAGAAGATGCAGTTACAACAGCTGGTACATACTGTTCACCATCCTGACAGGAGCAAACCTTTCAAGTGCTGTCTTCTTTTCATCAAGAAGTGCATTTCTACTGGTGAAACAGAGAATAATCAATAGATCAAGATCATAAGTTTTGTGATGACTTCTCAGGGAAGAGACTGCCCAGGGTGTTTGGGGCTGTTCTGTCTGGCTCCCTGCTGCTCCTGGCTCGATGTAGAACTTTGCAGATTAATCTTGGTGCTCCACTGAGATTTTGTTTTTATTTTTTCATTCTCACCAAGGCTATGTTTTTATTGATTTTTCAGAAAGAGGGGGGAGGGTGAGAGAGAGAGAAAAACATCGACGTGAGAGAGAAAGATTGGTTGTTCCTGTATGTGCCCTTACCAGACATCGAACCCACAATCTAGGTATGTGCCCTGATGGGGAATCGAACCCGCAACCTTTTGGCGTTTGGGAGGATGCTCCAACTGAGGCAGCTGACCAGGGTCAGACTTGTTATTTATAGCTCTGTTGACTTCTAAACTATAGGCAAACAAATATGCAATATACAAAGTACTTTGCTGGTGGGCAACAGAGAACACCCCCCACCCACCCATCCACCTACACAAGGAAACAGCCCTTCATTAGGAAGAGGACTACTTACACCAAGAGGAAGAATGATACAGTATCTGAGGTAGAAGGTACTTAAAGAAGATGAAATCGAGCTAAAAGCCTCCGGGACTCCAGGCGGCCTGGCTTCTCCAGCTGCCAGAGCAGCAGGTTTTCCCTCGCTGTCTCCTTCCACTCTCCCCCATCATTCGCTAGGCTCTTCTCATTCCTCCAACTTGGCCACTGCTCCTCTGCCCACACATCTGCACATGGCTCACTCCACTCCACTGATGCCAAATGTTAACCTCTTCTGAGAGACCTTCTCAGAGAATTCAATCTAGATTGCTAAAACATGCCCACCACAGCCTTCCATCTGGCTTGAGTTTTCTTTGTGTCACTTATTCTCATCACAAGTTTTATAAAAATACACCTAAGTTTACTTGATGATCTCCCTTGGACACAGAAGCACGAGGGCAGGAACTTTGTCTCGTTCACTGCCGAATCTCCACACCCGGACACTGGCGTGTGTAGTCGCCTTTCAGTGAATAATTGTGTCATCAGTGAATGAACAAATCGTCCCCCTCAACTCACTTGAGAAGGCGAGTTCGCGGCCGCTTTACCTTCCATCACTGAGTTGCAGTAACTCTGAATCTGATGTTGAATCCCCCTTTCCCTTTTGTGTCCCTCCCTCATCGTGATCACTGCCAGACTTAATTGTATTCATGTCTACTTGTTTCCTTCAGCCTCCCCCTGGGGAATCCCCATAGAGCCTCAGCCTTTCCCGGGTGTTTCCCCGTGTTCTTTTTTTGCCAGCTTTACTGAGGTTTGATTGACAAAATTTGCATATATTTAGGTTGTACAGCATTATTCTTTTAAGGTGTACAATGTGATGACTTAATATATGTATATATTTTTGTGGTGAGAACACGTAATATCTACTCTCTTAGCAAATTTTAAGTATACAATATTGTTAACTGTAGTCATCATTCCATGCATTGGACTCCCAGAACTTAGTAATCTTACAACTGAAAGCACCCCTTGACCAACATCTCCCCATTTCCTCCACCCCACACCCCCTGGCAACCACTATTCTACTTTCTGGTCCTATGAGTTTGACTTCTTTAGATTCTCTATGTAAGATACAGTATTTGTCTTTCTGTGTGTGGCTTATTTCATTTCGCATGGCCTCCAAGTTCATCCATGTTGTTGCAAGTGGCAGGGGTTTCTTCCTTTGTGTACTTGATCATAACTGAAACCCACTCTTCCCCATTTGGACCTCACCTCTGAACCTCAGAGACTGTAACTAGTGTCCAAGGTCAGTGACCCGGAGAAGCCCACAATGGCAGAAACTCCTGTGGGGCCTAATTCACCCACGATACTTAATTCAGGTCTGTGGTAAGTTTTTCTCCCTCAACAATATGGAACAGGTAGTCAGTCCTGCATTATAACCTCTTACCAGCTCTGGAGCTTACTAGTACAAGCATGAGGGGAAACGTCAACATGCCAGGGACAGTTGAATAGAAATATCTTACATCCTGGATGACTTTACTGAATTGCTGAATTACCCTGAGATCACTTTCCTTTGGACTTCTTACGGTTTTAAACTACTGTTGTTGAATTCCCCATTACTTATAGAGGGAAGAAATCCTGACGGGGTTGTGGGCTAGAGTAAGGATTTCTTTTTTTAAAAAAATATATATTTTATTGATTTTTTTACAGAGAGGAAGGGAGAGGGATAGATTAGAAACATCAATGAGAGAGAAACATTGATCAGCTGCCTCCTGCACACCCCCTACTGGGAATGTGCCCGCAACCAAGGTACATGCCCTTGACTAGAATCGAACTTGGGACCCTTCAGCCCGCAGGCCGACGCTCTATCCACTGAGCCAAACTGGTTAGGGCATGGAGTAAGGATTTCTTTAAGGATGGAAGATACTTGCACAAATGGAATGTACTTGCACATTAAGTCCTTTTATATTTTATAGACAAAGATGCCTATTGTTTTTTCTGTTATTCAATGTTGGTTTATAAGTTTTAGCCAATATAAGAAAATAAAATGAAAAATTACTATTTACTATTGGTAAATAGTAAAATTTTTATTTTCAGATTAGAAGATTGTTTTTCTAGCAAAAGAATCTAAGAAATTCTACTTTGTTTCACTTTTCTCATCTATAGAACTGATATAATAGTATCTACTTTATAGGGATATTATGAGAATTAAATGAGCTATACACATAAAATACTTAGAACAATGTCTAGCCCTTTGTTAGTTTTCCATAAATGTTAGGCTATTATTTAAATAGTGGAATAAGGTAACTGGATACAAAAGTAAAATACTTAAAAAAATTCATTTTAGTAAATAGAATTTTAAAAATACATATTTTTGCCTTTATTTTTTTCTTTATTATTGAAAGTATTACAGATGTCCCCTTTTTTTCCCCCCCATTTGACCGCCCCCCCCCTACACAAAACCTGCCCCTCTCAGGCCTCTATTGTCTGTGTTCATATATGTATACTAGAGGCCTGGTGCATGAATTCATGCACGGGTGGGGGCTGACTGGCCTACCCTGATGGGGGCACATAGGGGGTGGGGCTGGCTGTGGGGAGGGGCCTTAGGAGGACTCCAGGGCGTGTCTGGCCCTTCTCGCTCAGTCCTAACTGGCCTGACCTCAGCAGCAAGCTAACCTACTGGTCGGAGAGTGGTCAGTGCACATCATAGTGACCAGTCAACTGTCTGCCTCCTGGTGGTCAGTTCACAGTCACAGCGAGAGGTTGAGTGGCCTTAGCATATCATTAGCATATTATGCTTTGATTGGTTGAACAGATGACTGGACACTTAGCATATTAGGCTTATATAGGATAGGATAAGTTTCCTGTTAATCACTCCCAACCCACTGCCCCACCCCCACCTTCCCTCTGAAATTCGTCAGTCTGTTTTATGCTTCTATGTCTTTGGATCTATTTTGTTCATCAGTTTGTTTTGTTCATTAGATTTCACATATGAGTGAGATCATGTGATATTTATCTTTCTCTGACTGGCTTATTTTGCTTTGCATAATACTCTCCAGGTCCATTTATGCTGTTGCTAATGGTAAGAGCTCTAGAATTTTAAAAAGATTTAAAAATACAGGTTCCATGAGGGCAGGGATTTTTATCTTCATTATTCAGTTTTATCCCCACACTAGAATAGTATTTGGCACATAGAAAGTGTTCCACAAATATGTATTCGTTGAGTGAAATAACACACATAAAAATATAGTACAGCCCTAGCTGATTTGGCTTAGTGGATAGAGTGCTGGCCTGCAGACTGAAGGGTCCCAGGTTTGATTCCAGGCAAGGGCATATGCCTGATTGTGGGCTTGATCCCCAGTAAGGGGCATGCAGGAGGCAGCCGATCAATGATTCTCTCTCATCACTGATGTTTCTCTCTCTCTTCCTCTCCCTTCTTCTCTGAAATCAATAAAAATATATTAAAAACAACAACACATAGTACAGGGTCATAGCAGGCATTTAATAAAAGCTGGTTTCCTTGCTTCCTTTTTGTCAAATTATAAAATCCAGCATGTTTCAAGGTTCCAAATAACCCTAGGTAACTCCTTGAAGTTGGACTCTAATAAGGACTCATAGAATCAGCCAGAATACTTGGATTCTGTATTAGCCTGCTAGGGCTGCCATAAGAAATTACCACTGACTGGGTGGCTTAAAAACAGAAACTTATTCTCTCACACTCTGGAGGCTAGAAGTTCGAGCTCAAGGAACCAGCAGGTTTGGTTTCTTCTGAAGCCTCTGTCCTCAGCTTGCAGATGCTGACTTCCTGCTTTATTTTCACATGGTCGTCCGTCTGTGTGGACACCAGTCATTCAGTTAGGGCTCACCATAACTACCCCACTTTAACAATTACTGCTTTGCAGTCACTTTCTTGAGGTAGTGGAGGTTACCACTTTAACATACACATTTGGGGTGGGGGGTGGGGGTGGGGATGGCCACCACAGTTCAGCCCATAACAGATTCTATCCCTTGTGGGGTTCTGTGATTGGATCGAATCCCCTCCCTTCTTTGGGTGTCAGTGTCCTCCCAGCTTAAAATGAAGTTTGTGGCTCTTGCTCCGAATGCTGACCATCAGTACTTTGCTTGCTGGCTTTCCGTAAAAATCCTCTTGAGTTCTAGCACAACCAGAAATAAGGGAATGAATAATGGCAGAAATTGAAGGCCAGCTGCCATCAACCCTGCATGCATGTAGTAGGGAGGAGGAAATAAATGAGAAACTCCAGGTAGTGTTCACAGGAGAAAGGCAGCTGTAGAACTTCCAGTGGGCGAGAAACAGGGTTGGGAGGATAAAGAGAATTAACACATTTGGGAATTACTCTATACCAGACTGTAATCTCACCGAATCTTCACAACTCCTCGAGGTGGATATTATTACTTGCATTTTACTGGTGAGGACACAGAGGCTCAGAATGTTGAGCTGGGTTTTGTTATTTCAGTCTACCTAGAACTCAAAGAACACGCACAAGTCACTCTGCCTTTAGCCGTAGTGGAATAAATTCAGTGCTGATAATTGGTTATTTGTTGGCCCTGCACACTTGGCTTTAGGCAGCAGAGGCCTGAGAGAAACAACATCCCACTCTTACATTCTGTCCCAGATTCTGCGTTGATGTCTCTACAAAAGGCCGGCCACCATGATCATTTTAGATCTGTGTAACGCCGTCAGATATACTAGGAATGTGAAACCCCTTTCTTAGGAGAGGCCTGCCCGCCCCTCATGCCTCCAGGACCAAGCCTGACAAATATAGCAAAAAATTACAGGCATCTGATTTAAGGCTACATGTGTACACTTCGCCCGAGCCAAGCCCCAAACCCTAGTTCTGTTGCTGCATCAAAGGACCATCTCTCTTCCAGGCTCCAGGCTCAGAGTAAGCAGCAATTTGGGAGACAGCCCCCTCTTATTTTTAGCCTTAAAAACCCAAAACCAAAACATACCAGCGCTCCCAAAGCGTCTCTCACAAGCTGTTGTTTGATTTGGGTTGAGAAAATGACAGACTGAGTTCTGCACCAAAAACAGCAGAAAAAAAAGGGGGGGGGGTGAGAAGGAGTTTTATTTTCCCTCCACTGCCAACCTCCATCGTCCTCAACTCCTCCCCTAGGCCTGGGTGGACCCTGCCTGGGTAGTCGTCCCCCTGCTATATTTAAAAACCACAAATGTTTGGTGGAAACTCAATTTCGGAATTGCAGACGGCGTCTCCTAAGGACAAGGGGAAAGCCGGTGCCGCGCGCCCGTGTTCCGCCCGCCCTGCCTGCTGCCCGGAGCTCCGGACTCGGCGGAATCCAGGTCAGGACGCGCCGCCGTCTTGGAGGTACCGCTGGCCCGGAGGAGCGGGGCGCCAGGCTCCGACGGTGGGGTGGGTGGCCGCGGGCGAGGGGTTGTGTCTGCATTCGTCCTCGGGTCTCTCTGGACTCAACGAGGTGCGGGCTCGACTTGCACACTGCCGGCCGGGAAGCGATCTGAAAATTCCCCCCACGGGCGGGCGAGGATAAATACGCGCGGCTTGTCATTCGGCGCAGCGCGCCCTCTCCCAGCTGATAGGGTGACGTTCGGCGTGGAGGCGCAGAGATTGGCTTTTTGATTTGGCTTCTTGCTGCAGCTCAGTGGGCAAAGCTCTCGGC
>NW_006288624.1:2351201-2351484 GCF_000327345.1 Myotis davidii
TTTGCACGCCTTCCT
Source organism: Myotis davidii (assembly GCF_000327345.1). NCBI lineage: Eukaryota > Metazoa > Chordata > Mammalia > Chiroptera > Vespertilionidae > Myotis > Myotis davidii. The sequence goes on from NW_006288624.1 coordinate 2,351,217, forward strand.
CGCCCCTACGTTTGTCCGCTCCGCTCGGGAGACCGGGAAGAAACGGTGAGTAATGGGTGAGCCTCTTGCCCTTCCCCCGCAGCGGGCGGCCGAGGCAGGGGAGGCAGAGGTTGGGGGGCTTGAGGGTGTCCCCGAGAGGGTTCCAGCTTGTGAAGAATGGTGTTAATTAAGTTATTTCTCAAGAGCATTCATATGAGCTGCCTTCCTGAGGGCTTAGTGCCTGAAGAGGTGGGGGGGAGGGTGCCCAGGAAAGTGTACATTTTTATGC
>NW_006288624.1:2351637-2360711 GCF_000327345.1 Myotis davidii
CGTTGATCCACTCGGCGCGCGCCCGCGTGCTCCCCGGCACGCGCGCACCTAACGTCCGGACTCCACGGCAACGGGTCGGGAACTGCAACCCCAGCGCACCCACCCGCGGCGGCCTAGGGGCGGGGAGAAGGAGGGGCTGGGTTCTGTGCTCTCCAGTCTCGGTTCTGTGCTCTCCAGGCAGCGGTGGTCTGGGCGGTCCCGGGCCAGGTGGAGAGAAGCGAAGTATGTAACTACCCCTCCAACACCCCTCCTTACATTACACACACACACATACACACACACACAGCCACGCACACACACAGCCACAGGCCGTCATTCAGAAGCTAGAGCGGCTCCTGCAGACCCTGCCTGACCTGCCTTGAGTAGCGGAGCCATTGGAGGACATAAAGAAAGCCATTTAATCCAGGGGGAAAGAAGCTTTTCGTCTCTATTCACCGTGTTTTATTTTTAACCGTGGAGGGCTTGAGTGTGGTTAAGTAGAACACACGCCTTTAATGCAGTGCCATAAATTTACCGTTCGCTACCCGCCTGGTTCCTCTCTCTCCCTATTTCTCTCCCCTCTGGCGATTTAAAAGCAAATCCAGAAGGTTTGGTGGTCTGTCTCCTGGGCAGAAGGATTGAAATTAGTGACCAGTTTTGTTTTTTTTTTTCTTCCAGAAACGCAGGCAGCAGCTGGGAGCAAGGCGTGGGGCTCCTGGGTGGTCAGGAAACACCCAAGAGGAGGGGGTTGGGGGTGGGTGAGAGGAGCTCAGCTGGCCTACTGCTGGGGCACCGAGAGGGAAGCCTGGGGCCGCTGGCGACCTGGTGACTTACAGCCCCATGTGATTAATCTCCCACAGCTGTTGTGCCCCATCCACTTGAGCCGAGCTCTTGTTTACCTCGATTTTCAAATATAGCTGCTGCGCCATGCTCTTGCTGAAATAGGGGTCAGTTCACTCGGTCTGGGCACTTGGCCTCTCGCTGGCCTTTCCTTCCGCCTGCGGCACTGGATCCCAGTTGGAGAGGAACTTGTCCCTTCACGCCTTGCAGCTAGCTCTTCAAATGAGGATGGCGGGTGGTCAGAGCTTGACTGACTAGGTGTGGGGCGGGTCCCCCAGCCCATCACTGCAATCTACACTCCCTATGGGCAGTCCCCCCACAAAAGTCCACAGGACAGCCTCAATTTTCTTTAAATAGAATATAGATGTGGGTTGAGGAGCAGCCAATGGGACCTATGGAACTGAACTTGGTTGAAGTGGTTCTTGAACTGAGTGAAGATGGGAAGGCTGTTTCTTCTCTTGCACTCCAACTCCCCTGGGTGTCTAATGTCCTCCTGTTCACCCCTCAGCTCTTACTCCATTGGTTACTTCCTCCAGGAAGCCTGCCAGGCCTTCTTTGGGCCAGATCCCCTTATTTTACATGCCCATAACCTGAACCAGTTATTTTGAAGTAACTTAAAGATGTACATTAAATCTATGAATGTGATTGAATAATGCCAGTTACACCTTTAGACCGTAAGCTGCAGGAAGGGAGGAAAGACAGCTGGTGAATTTACTCACATTGTATCCCCAGGGCCTAGCACTGTGCCCACCGTAGAGTAGTTGCTCAATATTGTTATGTTAAATAAGCAGACTTGGAGGGAGGAGCTCCATCTCCTCTCTGCTCATGCTCCTCTGAGCTCCACTTTGGCATCTCTCGCACTGCCCTCCACAGCCTTCTGGTCAGAGAAGGGAGAAGAGGCTCATCAAACTGACCCCGTAAAAACATTCCCTTCCCCCAGGCTGCCCCTGGGCTGAGACCCAGAAGCCCAGGCAGTGTCCTCTTACCCTCATCCTGCCCTGTCTTTGTGCAAAGCGGTTCCTTATACAGTGTCTGGGCACAGTTGCTGGTATTGCCCATGGATGGTTACTGTGGGCATTGTTCTGTGGTCTGAATCGCCCACAATCTGGACTTGGGGGAGTGTGTCACAGATGTTGGCTTCTCTTCACGCTACCAAGGTCAGATAAGAAGGGAAGATAACTCCCTTTTCGCTCAAGTCTGGTTGCTTTGTCTAGAGCAGTGATGGCGAACCTCTGACACACGTGACACGCGAACTCATTTTTTTGGTTGATTTTTCTTTGTTAAATGGCATTTAAATATATAAAATAAATATTAAAATATGTCTTTGTTTTACTATGGTTGCAAATATCAAAAAATTTCTATATGTGACACGGCACCAGAGTTAAGTTAGGGTTTTTCAAAATATTGACACGCCAAGCTCAAAAGGTTCGCCATCACTGGTCTAGAGGTTCAAATATTGGGTGAGGTTCAGAAATACATTGGACTCCAAAAGAAAAAGCATTCATTTACTTATTCAATAAGTTAGTTATTCAATAAATATTCAACAACAACCTACTCTGCCAGGCATTTGCTGGGTACAGAGGCAAAGAAAATAGAATGGTTCCTTTCCTTATAAACACACATTCATTTCAGCAGTGAACAGGCAATGACCATCCATACAAAATGATTCCTTTTAGCAGGGGGTAAATCCTGGGCACAATGGAAGCATATAGGAGGATCACCTCTCTGTGTGGCTTACGGAGGACTTTCTAGGGACAACTAAATCTCAGAAAGAAAGGATGGGTAGGAGTTGGCTTTGGTGAAAATATGGAGGGGTTGGGGTGGGGGAGAAAGTGTTATGAGGGAAGGGATCAGTATTAGATGAGAGCTCTTCCAAATGACAGAAGCCAGAGGCTAAAATTCGGGGAGATGAATTTTTGAGAAGCTCCAGGGGCCAAACTTCGAAGGGCTGGTACTCCAATGTTAAGGATTTCCACTGAATTTCCTTTGGGGGCTTAGGAAAGTTTTGGGTACCAAAATGCAGGGCCCAATTTGTATTTTAGATAGTATGCGGAGACTGGGATGTAGGGAGAGAGAGGGAGGCAGGGCGTTAGGAGGCTGTGGTAGAAGCCTGTAGTGTGTCATTGTCCTGGTGGCCTGTGAAGGAGGGTAGGGGATTCCTCCTTTTGTTTTAGCATACAAAGCAGAGCTGCCCTTCTAGAAAGAAGTTCTATATTATTTTTTAAAATCTTTATTGTTGAAAGTATTACATATGTTCACTCCCCCCCCCACCCCCATTGGCCTTTTCTAGCCCACTTCCATCCCCCGCCCCACCCCAGGCCTTCACCACCTTATTGTCTGTGTCCATGGGTTATGCACATATGCATATGCAAGTGCCCACCAGCAGATGAATGTATTAAAAAAGCTGTGGTACATTTACAGAACGGAATAGTATGCAGCTATAAAAAAGGAAGAACTCATACCATTTGCAACAGCATGGATGAACCTGGAGAGAAGTTCCACTATTTTTAATGAGATTGGTTTATGTTTGGTGGTCTGTTTTTTGAATGGCACTCTAAGCCCAACACTCGGCAGGTCACATTGGGGAAAGAAAAAGTGGCTCTAGCAGGTGTAAAACATACTTCCTGGCCTACTGGGCTGCAAGGAGAACCCCCAAAGATAAGAGATCTCTGGGGGCTGGGGAAGGCCCCAAGAAGGAGTCTGGAAGGGTAAGAAGTATGTAGATACATAGAGACTACTGAGCAAAGACATCTAGATAGGAAGAATCATAAATGTATGTGTATGCCTATGCTTTGGTTATATGAAGAGTGAATAAAGGCTAATTCCAGTATCAAGGGTATTCAGATATGGTACACAGAGTCAGTTTTAAGAAAACAGCTCTATTTCGTCCTGAGTGTAATTTGGAATGAGCCAAGTAGCATGGATGACAGCGATATTTGGAATGATAAATAGTGCTTTTCTGGTTGTATGCAAGAATAGTAGGCCATGTGGGGGACTGGATCTGGAAGTGGGACTGGAAACCATAATCCTGCCCTGGCTTTCATGTGGTAGTTTCCAAGTCACTTGAGCGGGGAGGACCTCAAAGTCACGCACTGCTGTGTCCATCCTACAGAATGAAGCCAAACAGTGTGAGCTTGGTTGATTTTCTTCCTTTGCTCCCTGATATCCCCACTTTGTCCCTCATCCTTCCCTGTCACTAGTCTCCCTTCCCCGTCTGCATAGTACCCAGGATCCACCCTGGCCCTGCCATCAAACCCCATCCTAAAATGCACATCACTTGTCTAATTCCATCCCCCCATCATGCTCTTTTCCATCTTACTTACAAAAAATTATTGCAATTTTAGAGTAATCACCTGTCTTTATTTTCTCACCACTAACTCATTCATTCATTTAGCCCCTTGTTTTCCCACTTTTCTCCACCTCTGGCCAACTCTCATCCACCAAGGACTTCTTATTCTCCAAAACGTAATAATTTTGTCCTGATTACCTATCTGTTTATCTATCAATCATCTATTTATCTAATCTACCCCCTTCCCATCCCCATCAGATAAGATTGACCATTAGCTCTTAAAACTTTCCCCTCTTGGCTTCTCTGGGTCCCTCTAAGTCTCTAGGCCCGCGGTTCTCAACCTGTGGGTCGCGACCCCTTTGGGGGTCAAACGACTCTTTCACACAGGTCGCCTAAGACCATCAGAAAACACATATATAATTACATATTGTTTTTGTGATTAATAACTATGCTTTAATTATGTTCAATTTGTAACAATGAAAATACATCCTGCATATCAGATATTTACATTACGATTCATAACAGTAGCAAAATTATAGTTATGAAGTAGCAATGAAAATAATTTTATGGTTGGGTCACAACATGAGGAACTGTATTAAAGGGCTGCGGCATTAGGAAGGTTGAGAACCACTGCCCTAGGTGGTCCCTCTTCCACTTCTCCAATATGGTCTCTCCTTCCCCCCAGGTTTCCCCTTTTCCGTTAGCCCTCGGCATCTCCTGCAGTGTTTTGTGCTGTTACTCCAGTGCGGATAGTTCCGGTCTGTGACTCCAGCTCTCCAATCCCAGTGAGTCTTGTTTCCAGTCACTTGCACAGTGTCTCCAAGAGGCTATCCTGTCAGCTCCTCAAGTTGAATTCCTGCTAAACGGGCACTATCTTTGTTTTAAGGTGATGCTCCTCCTGACTTCCCACTTTCCACTGATGGCACCAGCCAACTTCCAGTCACACTGGCTCAAAAACCCAAGTTTTTCATTGACTCCTCTCCCTTTCCCCCAAGTATTGCTAATGTCTGTTAAGTCCATCCCCCCCGCCCCAACTCTATCCATCCTACTATAACCTGAGTACAGATCTGATGACTTCCTAAATAATAATGACGATAATAACAATTATTATTATTAAAGCAGCCAGCATTTGTGTGTGTGTACCACCTGGCAGCTACTCTTTTGCAAAATGCTTCACATTGATTTTCCCCATTCAATCCCCACCACACCTGTATTAAGTAGTTGCTATTATACTATAAAAATAGTTTTCTGACATCTTTCCAACTTCAACCTCCCCCTCCAATTCATTTTCACGCCTGTTACAGGATTCCTCTCCTAAAACGCCCTTCTAGGCTTGTCATTTTCCAGCAAAAAACAAACGAACAAAAAACAAAAACCCTTGAAGGGCCTCCCAATATTTGCAGCCGTCCCAACTGCTGGTATTCAAGGCCCTCCGTGGCGTGGTTCACCACTCCATGTCTGGTCTCATATTTTACATTTTCCATGTGGGCACCTCGATAAACTTGGCCTTTTTCCTTTTGTGCTTTGTTCATGGTGTACCTTTCCCTGAGGACCCACCTGCTCGTTTCTGCCCAATTCAAATGGTTCTCCCTGATGGGGAGGCTTCATGCAAAAGCAGTCCCTTCCTCTGAATTCTGAGAACACAGCATCTGTTTTTCACGTGGTCCTTATACCTATTGAGATGTGGGGGAGGAGGTTGTTTGTTGTTCTGTTGCTTGTGGCTCACCCCACCTCCTGCACCAAGTGCTTTTTCTTTCTCCGACTCCCTGTTGCAGTCATACCTGAAACACAGTGGGTATTCACTGGAAAATAAAGGAGTAAATACATGAATAGTAACCTGCCTCACTTTTTAAAAAAAATCTTTATTGCTGAGCTTACAAATGTCCTTCGTTTTTCCCCCCATAGCCCCCCTCCACCTGGTTCCCGCCCCACCCCAGGCCTTTGCCAACCTATTGTCTGTGTCCCTAGGTAATGCATACATGCATATAAGATCTTTATTTAATTTCTTCCTGCTCCCCCACCCCCTTCCCCCTGAGAATCGTCAGTCTGTTCCATTTCCATGCCTCTGATTCTATTCCATTCACCAGTTTATTCTGTTCATTAGATTTCTTATTCATTTGATTTTTAGATTCAGTTGTTGATAGGTATGTATTTGTTGTCATTTTGTTGTTCATATTTTTTATCTTTTTTTTCTTCTTCTTCCTTTTCTTAAAGAATACCCTTTAGCATTTCATATAATACTGGTTTGGTGGTGATGAACTCCTTTAGCTTTTTCTTGTCTGTGAAGTTCTGTATCTGACCTTCAGTTCTAAATGATAGCTTTGCTGAGTAGCATAATCTTGGTTATAGGTCCTTGCTAATCATCACTTTGAATATTTTTTGCCACTCCCTTCTGACCTGCATAATTTTTGTTGAGAAATCAGCTAACAGTCATATGGACACTCCCTTGTAGGTACTAACTGCTTTTCTCTTGCTGCTTTTAAGATTCTCTTTGTCTTTAGCCCTTGGCATTTTAATTATGATGTGTCTTGGTGTAGTCCTCTTTGGGTTCCTCTTGTTTGGGATTGTTTGTGCTTCCTAGACTTGTACATCTATTTCTTTCACCAGGTAGGGGAAGTTTTCTGTCATTATTTCTTCAAATAGGTTTTCAATATCTTGCTTTTTCTCTTCTTCTGGCACCCTTATAATTCAGATGTTGGTATGCTTGAAGTTGTCCCAGAGGCCCTTATGCTATCTTCATATTTTTGGATTAGTTTTTCCTTTTGCTCTTCTGGCTAGGTATTTTTTGCTTCCTCATATTTCAAATCATTGATTTGATTCTTGGGATCCTTTAGTCCAGCGGTTGCCAACCTTTCTGACCTCACAGACCAGCAGTGGTCTGTGGGCCACCGGTTGGCAACTGCTGCTTAAATCCCTGTATATTATTCTTTATTTCAGTCAGTGTATGCTTAATTTATAACTGGTCCTTTTCCATTTTTTTTGGCATTCTCAGTAAAACCCTTAAAAGTCTCACTAAGTCCCTTGGAGGTTTCTAGAAGATTCTTGAGTAACCTTATAACCGTGATTTTGAACTCTGTATCCAGTAGTTTGCTTCTTTTATTTCTTTCTTTTGTGACATGTTTCTTTGTCTCAGCCATTTTTGCTGCTTCCCTGTGTTTGTTTCTATGTATTGGGTAGAACTGCTCTGTCTCCTTGAGTTGGTAGAGTGGACTTTTGTAGTAGGTGTCCCATAGGGCCCAGTGGCTCAGCCTCCCCAAACACCTGAGGTGGACACTCTAGGTGCACCCCTTTGTGGGCTGTGTGTATGATCTTGTTGTAGTTGAGAATTGATTGCTGTTGGTGTCACTCAGAGGAATTGATCTCCAGAACAATTGGCTGTGAGGACCAGCTGTGACTACAGTGGGAGAGCTGCTGTGCAGGAGACACCCTTTTCAGGCAGGACTTGCTTCACTGGGGCTTTGGTGCTCACTGAGTCTGCCCCTTGTGTGTGTCACTTATGGGTGTGTAGAGTTGTAATCTGGTATGGTCTGACACTGACCACTGGATACACTGGCTCTGCCACTATAATCAGCTTGGGTGGGGTTGTAAATTGAATGGGGTGGGGTCTCAGGGAATCACCAGGGTGGAGCAAACAGAAATGGCTGCCAGTCAGCCCTGTGACCAGGAAGGTCCCAGCATAGGACCAATGATCGCTGCAAGCACCTCTGGGAGAAAGCCGCCGCTGAGTTCCTGCCCCCATACCAGACAGTTCAGTTTCTCCTCATATGTGTCTGGGTCCCCCATTGCCTCACCCCGCACTGGAGCTCAGAGGAAGCAGGACCTTGTAAGTTCAGTTTGTGGTGCTGGCCTTTTAAGAGAAGCAGCTGGGTCTCCAGCAGCCTCTATGTCACTGAGCCCTAACCCACACTGGTTTTTACAGACCGTAGTTCTCACTGCCCATAGGAACTTTTCTTCCAAGCTCTGGGACCCTGGGCTGGGGGTCTGGTGTGGGGCTGGGACCCCTTGCTCCTCTGGGCGGCCTCTGCAGAGACGATCTCCCTCCTGATTAAAAAATCGGCACACGTGGGTGCCAGACCAGCCTGTTCCACACCTCTGAGCCTCCTACCAGTGTCAGTGTGCTTTCTTCTTTACTTCTCTAGTAGGACTTCCATTCAGCCAGCTATCCAGCGGTTCTGGATGATGCTTGTTTTGTATTTTAGTTGTAATTTTGATGTGGTTGTGGGAGGCGACGAGTACAGGTGTTTACCTACACCGCCATCTTGGTTCTCTTTCTCCTAACTCACTTTTGAAGCAGGTGAAACAGGTTAAGAAAGGAGGGGATGTCTGTGCCATTTTTTTTTTTTTTAAAGGCTGGTGGTGGAGGTGGTGGAGTAAAAAAATCAAGCGAGGAACAGGCAGCGAGGTGTCATGGAAACAGTGCTGAACTGGTGGTGAGAAGGTTATGCTTTAGTCCTTATCTCTCCTGACAATCATAGGCAAGATTCACTTATGCTCTCTGGGCCTTGCATTCCTTATCCATCAAAGAGGTTATGTTGGATGTGTTGACTTTTAAGCTACCTCCCTGGCCTGACAGTTCAGTATTGTGAGTCTTGTTCTACACCCTGTGGATTGCCTCGGGCTAAGAATACTTTTAGTGCCAACAGTACCTTCTACCTGCAATTTGAAGCCCCTAGTTTATCTGTTGTCACATCGGATCTCTAGTGGTCAACATGGCCAGCCACCTTGACTGTCTGGATATCTGGCCAGTGAGGGACCCAGAGCTGGCTGAGTGCCCTGATGTCCCCACGTTGGCACTTCCATGTGGAGTCACCTCCCACTGCAACACTCCAGGGCATTCCCAGAATGCCTAGTGGTGCTCTAGGCCCCCAAAGGCTCCAGCCAGTTCTGCCTCTACTCCTGAGCTTCTGCCATTCCTTTTCCATCCAAGAAGCATGCATTTAGAGCAGTGGTTCTCAACCTTCTGGCC
>NW_006288624.1:2360806-2363843 GCF_000327345.1 Myotis davidii
GACCCACAGGTGAGAACCGCTGGTTTAGAGCCATGTAGACTCTGTCGAGGGTCAGTGTGGAACCACTCTGCTCAATAGCTTTCCAGGGGCGCGGCCCACCTGCTGGAAGGGTCATCCTGAGCCAGTGCTTCCAGCCTCTCAGAAGGAATTAATCAGGGCGTCAACTTCCAGGAGAATCATTAGAAGAGCGGGGAGTGAGCACAGCAGCAAAGTCAGTGGTAGATCTGCTGAGAACCCCAGGCATCTGCTCCTACCCTCTCTTGTGAAAGGGGGGCCCAGAGAACCCTCATAGTTGATTGTACCAGAAAATGCCCTAGCCATGTCTCAGAGATGACTTTGACTGCTTGCCAGCATCCATTTGTTCTCCATTCAGGCAATGATATCAGTTAATTCTGTATTTCAACACCTAAAAATTAAGAGAAATTAAATGGCATTAAGATAAAGCAGGCTCCTGGAGAATGAGCTGAGGAAAAGGTATATAAAGGCAGCTAATCGCCAGCTTCCCCCTGATGGGTGGGTAACAGGGCAGAAGGATGTTGGCACTCTCTGTGTGGGTGACCCCAAGAGCTAGGGCCCAGGTGCTTCCCTCTGGGGAACAGGCAAGGGTAGGAGCAGTGCCCTCTCAGGCTGCTGTGGGTTCCTCACTCCCCTGATGCAACCTGATTTCCTTGGAGTGGCAGGGGGTGATTGCTCCTGGTCCTTGCTGACAGGACCCTGCTTTAGGCCTGGTGGAAGGAGACCTCTGGTAGCTAGGGGACCATGGTTCTGGCTCCATTATTTGTTGGCATGGAGACTCAGCAATTAACTGAGCTACGATTTCTTCATCTGTATGAATATCCTTACAAGAGGATTAAATGAGATCATGTGAGAAGGCCTTTGTAAATGGTTGGCACATAGTATTGCTTAATATTTATTGAATTAATGATACACTGTAAATGTGGGTTGTCATTATGCCACACGCTTTGGAGAATAAGGGCCAATGAGGGGCTATGGTGGAGGAAGGAATTGTGTTTAGAAACAGCCTCACAATTGCCACCCACAGACTATGTGGTCCTGTTGGTTTTCTGAATGAACAAAACTGCTTGCTGTCTGAGGTCTGGCTTTTACCATTGACCTCTCCCAGCAAGTTTGAAGTCTCTCCTCACAGGTGCATCTGTCCACACTTAATCCTGCAGACTCAACATTGATCCGTTTGACAAGTACCAACATTCACCCTGCCGGGCTCCACTCATATTGTGGTCAGCAAAAGGGACACATTTCCTGCTATCATAGAGTTTATATTCTGTGATAAACCAGTGGACAGGTAAAAACAGTGATGATTTCAGCAAGTGATATTTGCTCTAAAGAAAATGAAAAGTGTTGACAGTGTTGGGGAGCAGGGACAGGATCACCTTTAGATAAGGGGGGCAGAGCCTCTGAGAAAGGGGTGCCTGAGACCTGAATGAAACTTAAAAGGTGATCTACAGCGATCTTTCTGGTAAGGGTATTCCAAGCAGAGGGAACAGTAAATGCCAAGGTCCTAGGGCAGATGCTTGCTTGGCGTGCTCTAGAAACTTAGAGAACTCCACCTCCAGTGGAGTGGCAGGAGTTAAGGGCCGTGGGTTAGGAGTCAGTAAAGGGGTGGGAGTTTCTGCAGGAGGAGAAGTTGCAAAGAATGGCGTGATCTATTTGATTTACATTTTAAAAATACATTTTTGGCTGTTTTGTGGCAAGTAGACTCTAAGAGATGGGGCATGACGGGCAGCTATTGTAGTAGTCTAGACGTGAGGTATAATATGAGTCTCCAGCAGCTAGAACAGAGTGGGTCACACATTTGGCACTCATACATCTGGGAGCACATCTAGGCAGAAATGATCCTCAAGGAACCTACAACTGTGACGGGCACATAGCAAGTCCTCAACGAACAAATCCTTAGGCAGAATCAGGCTTTCTTGTAGTCACTCTAGGACTTGAGTTCATCTCAATATTTTGGAGCTTTTAAAAATGCTTTCTAGTTCTGTCCAGGTGGCTCGGTTGGTTGGAGCATCGTCCTGTACACCAAAAGGGTGTGGGTTTGATTCCCCATGAGGGCACATACCTAGTTTTCGGGTCCTATCCTCGGTTGGGGTGCATACAGGAGACAACTGATCGCTGTTTCACATCGATCTTTCTCTCTCCCTTTCTCTCTCTCTCAAATCAATAACATGTCCTCAGGTGAGGATTAAAAAATACTTTTTCTTTTTTTAGGTAGCAGTATTTCATAGGGGCAGTACCTCCCATGTGTTCATTTTCTTCTCTGCGGAAATGCGTTCTCCTTTGAAATAGACATGAGAAATCCACCTCCATGATGCTCTCAGCCAGTGTTCATGACTCCCAGAACCCACATTTAGATACTGATCTTGTGTACTTTTCTCTGCACTTCCCCACGGCAGAGACCAGACCTGCTTCATCACTGCATCTCCAGAGCTTATCATCGTCTGGGCTATTGAATCAACAAATAGTTATGGCGATGAGACTGCAGAGCACTCTGGTGCCTTGCTTGAAGTCCAGGGCCTTCCGGCTGTCTCCCTGGAGCGCCCAGAACTCTCGCTGGCCTCATTGATCTCACAGTCACAGGACGTTCCTGAAGCTAAACATGTATCTAAGTTCAATGGTTTTGTGTTGATTCCTTCAGCTTCCATGTCTTTGGGCCTGGAGATCCCTGAATCAGGAGGAACTTTGCAGGCCCATTGCGATGAAGAAGGTGCCTGATACAGTTTGGTCCTTGCTATGCCTCTTCACCCCTCTTTCACCATCATCGTCTGTTTTCTTTCTTTTTTTTAATATATTTTTTATTGATTAAGATATTACATATGTGTCCTTGTCCCCACGTTACCCTCTACCCCCCACCCCCGCTCATGCCCTCACCCTCCCCGTTGTCCGTGTCCATGGTTAGGCCTATATGCCTGCATGTAAGTCCTTTGGTTGATCTTTCCCCCTTACCCCCACCCACCCCTACCCTCCCTCCAAAGCCCGACAGTCCAATCAATGCCTCTCCGTCTCTGGATCAGTCCTTGTT
>NW_006288624.1:2365159-2369124 GCF_000327345.1 Myotis davidii
AGCTCCTCTGGCTCTCAGTGTGCTTTTCTTTCCTTCTAGTTGTAGAATTTACACTCAGCCAGCCTTCCTGTAGTTCTGGATGATGTCCGTTTTGTGTTTTTGATGTATTTTTCAATTGTTGTGGGAGGCAGCAATTTCCCGTGAGCCCCCCCCCATACCTCTGCACTTTACTTCCGCAGCTCCTCTGGCTCTCAGTGTGCTTTTCTTTCCTTCTAGTTGTAGAATTTACACTCAGCCAGCCTTCCTGTAGTTCTGGATGATGTCCGTTTTGTGTTTTTGATGTATTTTTCAATTGTTGTGGGAGGCAGCAATTTCCCGGTGTTTATCTATGCCGCCATCATAGTTTTCCCCCATCATCTTCTGTTTTCAATTGGTCTCCAACATGTATTGATTCTACTTTTGAAAGAGCTCTTAAATCCACTCCTTCCTCAGCAGGCCTGTACTCCCTGCCTCTGCTTAGGTTCTGATCACGTCTCTCTCAAAGGCCGTGAGAGACTCTGAACTAGTCTTCCTGTCTCCAAGACTTGCCCTGCTTTCTTCACCTACCCAAGGTCCATGCTGTCATCACTCTACGTCTGCTATCCAAAGGAAAAACATTGATATTGTCCCTCCTCTGATTAAAAAACTTTCAGTGGTTCCTGATTGTCTCCAAGATGATGCCCCAAATTCCTTGGCTGGGTGTACAAGGCCTTTTTCTGACCTAGTCCTCACTTACCTTTGCAGCTTTTTTCAAATGCCTTGTCCTTTAGCCACCCTGCTCGTCCAGGCTGTCATTCTCTTTATCATGGGCTTTGTTACCGTTGTGTGAGATGCACTGGCTTCTACCCAGTTCACTCCTGTTCATTCTCCAGATCCGAGGTCTAAAGTTACCTGGTTCATGAATTGGCCCTGACAATCTCAGGCAACCTCAGAGCTTTCTTCCTCTGAGCTTGTTGGCACATTGCACATGCCTCCAAACCTAGTCCTTGTTTTGTTGTAATCGTTTGGTTTTCTGTTACTGTTCTCCAGTGAAGTGTGTTCCTAACCGGGAATTATTTTTTGTTCATCTTACTGAAATTTGAAAAACCTTGCTCATAGCATCCCTGACAGATGGGATGCTTCATCTGAACACTGCCAAGAGTGGGAAAAATTACTGGATGTTATGCCTTCTATTTTTGCATACTTTTATCAATCTATCTATTCATTCAATAAATAAATACGGAACACCTACTATGTGCCAGGCACTGATATAGGCACTGGGGACACAGAAATACCAAACAGATAAAAATTTCTACCCTCTAGAAATTTTTATTGTAATTTTTTTGAATGTGCAAAAAAAATGAGTTGAGTGCAAAGCAGAGTACATTTTTTCAGTGTAATTTAGTGAAAGTAAACCTGTGGCATATAGACTGGGTTTCATGCAAATGCATGCATGAATAAATAAATGAACAAAATGAATGAGCAAACAAAGAAGCGCTGAGGAAAAGTGTGGCCAAGTTAACCTAAGCCATCATCCCTGAAAGAAAAAAAAACTAGAAACATGTCTTGCTGAAATAGATGAGTAGCATCATATTCCTGTGAAGATTAGGGAGCACTGGTTCTTTTACATTTCTTTGGTGAAAGTGTAAACCAAGCAGACATCAGGTTTAGGGAGAGACAAAGGGAAAATCACCTTATGTGAGTAGGGAGTTGATGCTGACTATCCTTGGCAAGGTATGAAAGTGAGAGTGCAGGAGGATGGGATGTTTGTTCAGTGCCTAGAAAGGCTTTGTGGGACCCATCTGTGAGTCAGCTCATGATACACCGAGTCCTTTTCCTGGTCCAAAGAAAGTCCCTAATTGTTGGAATCCCTGAGATGCAAATGTTGTATCATAGTCAGGCTATGTTCCTTGTCTTCTCTCCCAGGATTCTCCACTTTGGGTGTACTCAACTAGGAACTTTAAAAAAAAACTAAATATCTAGGTTCTCCTCCCAGAGAGTCTGAAACTTAGGTCTGGAGTAGGGTCCAGCTGTCTTTCTTTTCTAGAGCCCCAAAGTTATTCTAAAGCACAACCTCTCTAGCATGTGGCCCTACTGCTAGTAGTGCCTCCGCCTTGGGGGATGACTTAAATGCAGATGTAGATCCAGCAGTGGGAGAAGTGGAACTTAAGTGGGCAAAGCCCTTCCTTTCCCATTTCTCTGGCCCACCCAGTCACTGTTTGTGACTCCCCAGATCTGTTAAGGACTTGCAGAGGGCAAAATGCTCTGGCTTCCACAGGGCCTGGTAAAAGTAAACCTAAGAATCATAGAATCCACAAGGCTTTGAATCCTAGACTTTTAGAGGCAGAGGGGATATCAGAATTCAGGTCCAACCTCTGAGCCCTATCAGTAGATTTCCACCTAGTGTGAGCACTTTTTGTCTTCTACCTCCAAAATAAATGTATAAATAAACAAAGCTTCCCTATATTGAGTTGAAATCCCCCCCTGGGAATTTACATGAGTGTAGAAGATTTACATGTAAACAGGCAAGCTCAGGTCAGTGTGCCAAGTGCTGCAGTGATGAACAAAGTGCTGGAGGAACAGGGGTGTAAATGACTCACTTGGAAAGTGGAGGAAGAGGGCATTGTCAGGGAAGGCTTCCCAGGGCAGGTAGAAGGTTCTGGGACTCTAGGTTCTTGACCTCAGGGCTCCAGATTCCTATCCTTCTCTCCCACCAGATCCTTTGCAACCTGGGTTGAAAAGCAGACTTTGGTAGTAGACATACCAAGTTTCACAGCCCAGCGGTGTCCCTCACTCAGCTAGTGGACCTTTGGTGAATTATTTGTCTTTGAGCCTGACTCCTCATTTCTAAAACATACAACATTCCCTGTCTTATTGTGGGGTCCTTAGGGATGAAATAACAGCTATAAAAGTGCCTAACGCAGTGCCGGCCATAGAGTAGGTACCCAATGAATAGATGTGATTTTTGCTGTCATTTTTAAAGTCCTTGGTTCATGTAGAACACAAGGAGGAGGCCTTCTGGTACCTGGACCATTCAGGGGGCTTCCACTGGGATGGTAGTGCCTGGGGAAAATGTCAGCAGGGTTCCATGAAGCTGTCATATGGTTTGGATGCCACAAGGGTTTGAGGGGTTTCACGGAAGGCAAAATATGACAGTTGCATGAGATCGGAGAAGCAAGAACAGCCAAATACTATATCATGTACTGTGGCAAGATTCTGTGTCCTAAAGCCATGCTGCATTGCAGCCACTGACCACATGGTTGAAGGAGCTGTGTAGCAACCAATCTGAGAGCTCAGAGCAGCACAAGAAAAAGATATCATTTCCCATGACATCATTGTAATCCATTACTCCTGTAATTACTTGCTTGTCTCCGTCCCTTAGAAGACAAACTCTCTAAGGTTGGGGATATGGTATAGCTCATCCATGGCTGTACTCCCAATCACCAGCACAGTGCTTGGCCCCAAATGGCCATTCAAAGAGTAGTTGTTCGAAAAATGGACTCGATCCAAGGAGCTTTTGGTAAATCCCGAATGTAGGCTCTGCTTGACTTTCTTTTGGGGTCCCCTTTCCTACCACCTCCCTTAGCTTACTCTCTTATGCACTGAGGTCTCTTGGGGAGTCTCAGGTCTGTGCCTGGCTCTCACATTACTCAGGCCCAACTCCACTGTGTCCCATCCCTTCTTTGCCTTTTGGGAGACAGGCTGCCTGCAATCAAAGCATCTTTGTCTTTTTTTAAAAAAATTAAATCTTTATTGTTCAGATTATTACAGTTCCTCTTTTTTCCTCCCATAGCTCTCCTCCACCCAGTTCCCACCCCACCCTCTGCCCTTACCCCTCCCACTGTCCTGATCCATAGGTGTATGATTTTTGTCCAGTCTCTTCCTGCACCCCCACACCCCTTTTCCCCACTGAGAATAGTCAGTCCATTCCCTTTCTATGCCCCTGATTCTATTATATTCACCAGTTTATTCTGTTCATCAGATTATTCACTTGATTTTTATTTTTT
>NW_006288624.1:2370707-2389452 GCF_000327345.1 Myotis davidii
CCTGTATGAGTCTAGGGCCCCAGAGACTTCCCGGAACTGGAGTTCAGAGCAGACAGGGGCTTGTGACTCCCTTCCGATTCAAAAAGACAGCTGAGTCCTCAGTTGCCAGCCCTTGCAGCGTGCGCCTCCGTACCTCTTCTGTTTACTTCCGCAGCTCCTCTGAGTCTCATTGTGCTTTTCTCTTTCCTTCTAGTTGTAGAATTTCCACTCAGCTAGCCTTCCTGTAGTTCTGGATGATGTCCGTTTTGTCTTTTAGTTGTATTTTTGAAGTTGTTGTGGGAGGCAGCAATTTCCGGTGTTTACCTATGCCACCATCTTGGTTTCTCCAAAGCACCTTTGTCTTAATGGAACTGTGGAGATCATCCAACCCGACATGAATTTTCTGGATGGGGAAGCTCATGCCCCGAGAGGTTCACAGACTCTTCAAAGTCTCACAGCTAGCTGAGGCATGGCTGGGAAGAAAGTCCCCCCACCACCCCTGCTTTCAGATTTGGGGCTCTACCACTGATTTAGGCTGTCCTGGAGTATGTAGAGCCTCCACGCTTGTGGTGAGGCCTCCACATCCAGAAACACTCCCCCTGCCCTCTCCAGGGCCTTGCTCAAAGGGGGTCCCCAAACCCAAAGTACATACCCAGCACAGTGGTTAGCACCGCGTGTTCTGGAGTCAGGCTTCCAGAATCAAATGCTTATTTTTTTACTTAATAACTGTGATCTTGGGCAAATTAATCTTTACCAGCTCATATTTGCTTGTCTGTAAAATAGGCATGATGATAATAGTACTTCCTTTACTATGAAGATTCAAAGAGATAATGCACAAAAAACAGCATCGTTATGTTTTCCTCCTTGGATGCAAGTTCCAGTGGTGACAATCAAATCGCCTAAGCAGACTCTTGGAAGTGCAGGGGACTTAGTTCCTTTGTTTCTGGTGGGGGTGGAGGAGCATGCCACAGAGAGAGAGGGCTCTGCACTGACCCCCATGTCCTGCAGGCAGAGGAAGTGCCGAAGATGCAGTGCTCTTGGACTCGAGTGACACATTGGATCCAGTGCAGCTTGGCTGCACCTAAAATTTTAATGTAAATTGGCTGTGATGCCTGTGCAGGGCCCCAGATTTAGAAGCAGAGCAGGACGACTCTACACAGGCTGGTGACAGGCCCGGAGCAGTGTTCCCATTGGAGAAAGTGGAGGGCGTAGCAGAGGGAGAATTTGCTCAGTCTGGCCTGGTGGCACTGTTTTATTAATGATGTGGAAGAGCAGAGGAACAGTGACTTTAATTAAATTTGCCAGTGATATTAAAAGATGTCAAGAGCCACTGCTGAGGACACAGACACCTTGCAGATGGCCCCAGGGGGTGTTAGGAAAATAATCCAGGAAAGAGATGAGAGGCTGTGGGCTGAGCCGGGGCCTCCATGCAGCTGAGGAAGAGGAATGTGACGTGGGGACAGAGGGTCATCATCTGCAGACTGTACATACACTAGGCCCGCCCTCTTCATCTGTATCTGTTCTATTTCCAAAGGATTTCTAACTGATCTTCCTGCTCTGGTCTTGTCCCTCTTATAGCCATGTCTAAACCCTTTAGCTGAATTGGTTTTTTCTGAACTACAAATCAGACCATGTCATTCTCCTGTTTAAAATCCTATCGTTGGCTTTTCCCTGCCCTTAGGATACAATCCCGTCTTCTCAGCCTGACATATACAACGCCATAAATTGAGCCCTTCCCGAGTGTCCAGTCTTCTGAACACTCATCTTCTGCCCTTCCCGCTTCCCACAGGACTCCTTGTAATCCCACGCACACAGCAGGCTTCCCCATGTCTTCGTGTCTTTGCTTAAGCTGTTTTCTTTGACTCGAATACCCTTCCCACTTTTTGTTGTTGTTGTTTGACTGAAGCTCACTTATGCTTGAAGACTCATTTCAGGGATCACCTCCTTCAGCATGCCTCCCTGACTCCCCAGGCTGGCTCCGTGCCCTCCTCATGTTCTCACAGCATTGCCTTCACTTATTATAGTAAAAGTGCCGGTTTGTGCAGCTCTCCATCCCTGCTGGATAGTACCCTGGAGGGCAAACCCGGTATCTTATTTTTCATTTTTCCCACCAGCCTCTAGTATCAGGCCTGCTTTTGTTCATTTTTGTCAACATGAACTGATGGGAGAATATTTGGGTGGGAGACTGCATTGGACAACTAGTGCCTTGAACAGCTGCAGCAAGCCTGGGGACTAGGCCAGTGTACCAAATGGCTAGTGTCTCTCCTGTTAGGGTGTGTGGGGCAGTCATATTTCTCCTAAGTCCACAGGGGACTGGAAGCTGATTGGGGGTCATGGACATTTTCTAACAAAGTGAGACATCTTAGTAAAATGGAGTGGTGAAAACCAGACCATTTCATGCCATCTTTGTGGGAGTTCTGACTCTCCCTTCCTTGCTTTATACTTGGAGGAAATGACTTAACTAAACCTCACTTTCCTGAAACTAAAGTGGGATAGAAATAGTACTAACATCACGGGATTGTTATGAAGATGAACTGAGGAAGTGCTTAGCATTATCCCACAATAGGCAGTTTTAAGTGTTATTTGCTATTATTAATATCTTCATCATTTGGGGTGGTTCTCAGGGATCTCTAGCTGAGTCCTATTCCTGAGTATGCCTTAGGGCTGATGAAGAGCCTTCTAGAAACATTTGGGTTTCTAAGGACTTGGGTGGACCCCCAGGATGTTGGGATCTGTCTCAATTGGTGTCTGAAGCACAAAAAACATGACCATTGGCTTGGTCATCAGATGTGCCCTCTCCCTCCAAAACCTCAGGCAAAAACCATTTCCTGGCAGGGCTGGAAAGCACAACTGGGAATTTACAGGTCATTTTCTACCTTCAATTTCAAAAACTTGGTGCAGGCATTTACTAGCCTCCTTCTTGCCTTGTATTCTTTCATCCTTTCCTTCAGCTCATCTGTTTTCATAGGGAAAAGCCTTTCTAAACTGGCCTCTGATTCTGACCACGTGATAGCTCATTTCCCATAGAAACCTGTTGCCACAAGTGTCCGTAAGACTGAAGAGAACAAAGACCGTGATCCTCCTTGATTCTCCTGGTGGGTAAGAGAAGCAGGAGTCCTTATCCCTGTTAATCAGGATAACTCCACTACCTCAATGTTCCCTGTCCTTTGACTGCAGAAGGCCAGCTTTCTTCCCTAACCTGTGATAGCCTGCCTTCTTGGGGTTGGCTGGTCTACACAGCTGCCACCTCCTGTCACCTCACTGGCTCTTGATCAAAGAGCTGCTCCAGCTGTGCCCACCTTCTGTCTCCTCCTGCATGGGGCTTATCAGAGGTGTGGGGTTTTCAGAGGTCAAGGCAGGGTGCCAAGATCTGTCTCTATCCATATCTCTCCAGGGTGGGTGATTGTTAAACCTGTGGAGGGGTCTCTGTGTACATCACAGATTATGAGAGCCTTTTCAATCTTTTGAATATGGATGCTGAACATCTTCAACCACTCTGCTCTTCCACAGTCATTCTTTTTAAAAAAATATATATATTTTATTGATTTTTCACAGAGAGGAAGTGAGAGGGATAGAGAGTTAGAAACATTGATGAGAGAGAATCATCGACCAGCTGCCTCCTGCACACCCCCTACTGGGGATGTGCCTGCAACCAAGGTACATGCCCTTGACCGGAATCGAACCCGGGACTCTTCAGTCCCCAGGTCGACGCTCTATCCAGTGAGCCAAACTGGCTAGGGCTCCGCAGTCATTCTTGTAACCTTTTCTCTTCAGAGTGAGGTCAAAGCCCCAAACACCTGCTCTGATGACCCCCAGTACCTGGACTAATGGGGAATATGGGCCTCAGCACTTGGCTGCCATTCTGGGGAATAGGAAACCAAGCTAATCCACAGAGCCCTTTGGGAGGAAGGCCTTCAAGATTACAGCATGCACCAAGGCATACTGTGTCCGAAGAGAACTTCTCTGCGTACAAGCCTGGGGAGTTTAAAGAGGTCCTATATAACCTCTAAAATCGAGTTAGAATTTGTCTATGGTATTTGTATATTCTGTTTCTAAAACAAATGGCTGTATTCAGATCATAAAATGGTTTTTAAAAAGGCCAATGTTGGAGTGGTGTTAATCTGCTCAGGCTGCCATACCAAAATACCATAGACCGGGTGGCTTAAACAACCAAAGTTAATTTTCTCACCACTCTGGAGGCTGGGAGTCCAAGATCAAGGTGTTGGCCAATTCCGTTTCTGGCAAGAGCCGTCTTCCTGGCTTGCAGATGGCCACTTGCTATGTCTTCACATGGTAGATCTCTCTCTCGCTCTCTCTCTCCCTCCCTACCTCCTCCCTTTTTTTTTATAAGGTCACCAATCTTATCAGAGTAGGACCCCACCCTGTGACCTCATTATACCTTAGTTACTTCTTAAAAGCCCTGTCTCACTATACATTCACATTGGGGCTTAAGGCTTCAACACATGAATGTGTGGGGGGTGGAGGGGATAGACATAATTCAATTATAGCCCTGAGTAAGCTTCCTTAGTGACTACATAGATTTATTCCAAAAATATACATTTACTGAACACCCAACTATCTCACTATTAGGATACCATGAAAAACAGAATAGACATAGTCTTTGCCTTTGTGTCATTCATAGTTTAGTAGGTGAGTTAGACATTAATCATATAACCTCACACAAAATACAGGTAACTTCAAAGCTTTAAAAATGTTGTGAAAGAAAAGTAAAGAATGTGATGAGAGAACACAACAGAGGGAGTTGACCATTTTGGGGGTGAGGGCAAGTTTTCTTGAGAAGGCAACTTAAGCTATGATCTGGATTGTTAAGAATGGAGATGCAAAGAAGAAACAGTCATGTCAGGAATGCATGGATGATGTCATGTGCAAAGGTTCTGAGGTGGAAAATAACCTGATAGGAAGTTCATTGTTGCTGAAGTACAGTAAGAGGAAGAGTGGCAAGAGATAAAGGGGGAAAAGAAGGAAGTGATAGTGTAAGTTTTTGTTTTGTTTTTGCTTTTTTAAAAACAGATTACTGTGGCTATATAAGGAAATGGACTAGAGAATGGCAAGAGTTGGAGTGGTGAATTCAGTTTGGTAGTTGCTGCATAGATTCATCAGGTGAGGAGTAATGGTGTCTTGGGCTGTGATGGTGGTATAGAGGTCAAGGAAGAATTGATAGGATTTAGTGCTGGATTGGATAAGGGACAGGTCAGGGAGGAAGGCTTGCAGACTAGCAGGAGTAACTGGGTGGATGGAGGTGCTATTTTCTGAGATGGAAAACAGCAGAGGAGTAGGAGCAGGTCTGGATGCAAATGAGCATTTCTCTATTACTAGAAGTTCCCCACATGGTTGTAGCAGAAGTGGGAAAATTGGCAATTTTTTTAAAGCTATTGCATGGTTATTTGCATTCTCATTCTACCTGAATGAGGCAATGAATGGAAAGATGAGTCTTAGTTTCAGTGGAGTTTCTTTCCATTCTTCTGAACTCACCTTTTAATAGCTCGAGGCCAACAGATGAGGCTGCATTTCACCCCGAAATCTTGTCTCCAGTTAATAACACTTACTTGAGAGCCACTTGCATGTTTTATTAATAGTGGTTTCTACCACGTGGCTCTTTCAGGGTTTGGTTTGGAATTTGAGTGGCTGACTGATCTTCATCTCCCTGTACTGGAAACCAAAACTGTTTCATAAGCATGTTTTGCTGGAGGGCTAAGGGCTGCTGTGGACTGGGTCTTGGGCACAACTTATAAGGCCTTGGTTTAGCTACATTGCAGGTAGCACTCACTACAGAATCAACTCTCTTGATTTTCCAAGCGATCTCAGAATTACAGCTTGCCTGCAGAAGTTTTGCATTGAGGGCTCAGTTGCACATAGACAAGGTGTTCTATTTTGGAGGTTAGCTCATGATAAGTTCAAGTCAATATGTGTTCTTGCAAACCTATGTTATGCAAGATTCTTGAGTATGATGACATTGAGGTGAAGAAGACTGAAAACCCTAGAAATAGTATAAGAGGGGATGAAAATTTAGGTCATCTTTGGCCTATTTTAAGTTGATTCTTTTTAAAAATATTTTTATTGATTTAAGGGAGGAAAGGAGAGGGAGAGAGAGAGATAGAAGCTTCAGTGATGAGAGAGAATCATTAATCGGCTGCCTCCTGCATGCCTCCTACTGATGATCAAGCCCGAACTTGAGCATGTGCCCTGGGAATTGAACTGTGAACTCCTGGTTCATAGGTCGACTCTCAGCCACGGAGCAACACCAGCTGGGCTTAAGTTAATTCTTGAGAACTCTCACAGATAACAATAGAGTTGGGAGACAGGTCAAGATGGCATCACTTATGTTTCCATTACCAGTATTCCCAGCTATTTTAAGCCATTCTACAACCGAGTCTCCACCAGATGGTCCTGAGGACAAAGCAGCTATTTGTGTCTCCCACTGATATGTATTTTTCCAAGTGAGAGACTGCCCCATATGTTAGTGCAATATGTTATTCAAGATGAAATACCAGTTACTATTGGTGGGAATCTGCCATTGCCGTCTCCCTTTTCCTCATGCCTTTTCCTACCTCTCTGGTCTTTTCTAGGTCTCTGGCCTGTCAGGAGGACCGTTGGTGCTGCAGTGGAAGCCAGTGGCTAAGTCTCATGTATGGCGTGGTTAAGGTTGCAGCCTCTCACCTCTGCCTTCCTCCATTTTGGGCTGATAACTTTTGTGCTCTTCCTGAATGGTCTTCGGGCAGAGACTGGTGGCTCAGGGGATGTGCCCAGCACAGGGCAGAACAATGAGTCCTGTCGGGAGTCATCGGACTGCAAGGAGGGTGTCATCTTACCAATCTGGTACCCGGAGAACCCTTCCCTTGGGGATAAGATTGCCAGGGTCATTGTCTATTTTGTGGCTCTGATATACATGTTCCTTGGGGTATCCATCATCGCTGACCGCTTCATGGCATCTATTGAAGTCATTACTTCTCAAGAGAAAGAGGTGACTATCAAAAAGCCCAACGGAGAGACCAGCACAACAATGATTCGGGTATGGAATGAAACTGTCTCCAACCTGACCCTTATGGCTCTGGGTTCCTCTGCTCCTGAGATCCTCCTCTCTTTAATTGAGGTGTGTGGTCACGGGTTCATTGCTGGTGATCTGGGACCTTCTACCATCGTGGGCAGTGCAGCCTTCAACATGTTCATCATCATTGCCATCTGTGTGTATGTGGTCCCCGACGGAGAGACTCGTAAGATCAAGCACCTGCGAGTGTTCTTTGTCACTGCTGCTTGGAGCATCTTTGCCTATATCTGGCTCTATATGATCCTGGCAGTCTTCTCTCCTGGTGTGGTCCAGGTTTGGGAAGGCCTCCTCACTCTCTTTTTTTTCCCAGTGTGTGTTGTTCTGGCCTGGATGGCAGATAAGAGACTGCTCTTCTACAAATACATGCACAAAAAGTACCGCACAGATAAACACCGAGGAATTATCATAGAGACAGCGGGTGGCCACTCCAAGAGCATTGAGATGGATGGGAAAATGATGAATTCCCACTTTCTAGATGGGAATCTTGTGCCACCAGAAGGGAAGGAAGTAGATGAGTCCCGCAGGGAGATGATCCGGATTCTCAAGGATCTGAAGCAAAAACATCCAGAGAAGGAGTTAGATCAGCTGGTAGAGATGGCCAATTACTATGCTCTTTCCCATCAACAGAAGAGCCGCGCCTTCTACCGGATTCAAGCCATCCGTATGATGATCGGTGCAGGCAATATCCTGAGGAAACATGCTGCAGAACAAGCCAAGAAATCCGCTGCTATGAGTGAGGTGCATGCCGATCAGCCTGAGGACTTTGTCTCCAAGGTCTTCTTTGACCCATGCTCTTACCAGTGCCTGGAGAACTGTGGGGCTATACTCCTGACAGTGGTGAGGAAAGGGGGGGACACATCCAAGACGCTGTATGTGGACTACAAAACAGAGGATGGTTCTGCCAATGCAGGGGCTGACTATGAGTTCACAGAGGGCACCCTGGTTCTGAAGCCAGGAGAGACCCAGAAGGAGTTCTCTGTGGGCATCATTGATGATGACATTTTTGAGGAGGACGAATACTTCTTTGTGAGGTTGAGTAATGTCCGCATAGAGAATGAGCAGCCAGAGGAAGGGATGGCTCCAACAATACAGAATAGTGTTACCTTGCCTTCCAGGGCCGTCTTGGTGTCCCCTTGTGTGGCCAAAGTTACTATCTTGGATGATGACCATGCAGGCATCTTCACTTTTGAATGTGACACTATTCGTATTAGTGAGAGTATTGGTGTCATGGAGGTCAAGGTTCTGCGGACATCTGGTGCCAAGGGTACAGTCATCGTTCCCTTTAGGACAGTGGAAGGGACAGCCAGGGGTGGTGGTGAGGATTTTGAAGACATATATGGGGAGTTGGAGTTCAAGAATAATGAAACTGTGTAAGTAACTTTCAGTATTCTATCCCCTGCTATCCCTTGCCATATCCTTCTATCCGTCTGCACCACTTTTTTAAATTTTCCTTGGATTTGTGTTAATATCAAACTTTGGTTCCATCACAGGTATGCAGGATCAGCAGACACTACTGGCAGTTTCTGCTTCCAAACTCTCCTTCAGTTTTCTCACTTTAAAATGTTTCTAGGCAAGGAATCCTGAGGCAGGATCTAAGGACACAGATTTTATCTACCGAAACACAACATGATGGCTGGCGGAGGTGTGGGGTGACAGAAGTTCTGATACCAGATTTTGGAGAATTCTTGTGATTAAGCGAGAGCTAGGAGACTACTCGGGTGTCTCCTTCCTCCTCTCCTTGTTCCAAGAGCTCCTATGAGCTTTGAAGCCAATCCTTTCCACTCTGAGACAGTGATAGCCCAATCAGGACATCCTCAAGAAAGCAAGTGGTACTGGGTGTTTTGTTTTTTTTCCCCAGTGCCATATTGTAGTTGTATTGTACAACCAGATTTCAGGTACCTCTCCTTCAATTTGGAAATTGCAATGTTGATTGAAACTTGGCAATCTGTTTAAATGCTTGTAGGCTCTTCAGTGAGGCTTGCCTAGTCTAAGTGAGATGAGTCAGTATGGCTTGGTACTGGATGTATGTTGGAGGAGCAGAGCTCCCAGGGCAGCAGCCACTGTCCTTAGTCACAGATCTAAGCTCCAAATTCTGTCTAAGCAGTGAAGGAGAAGCCTTTTAAGAATTGTTGGAGAAAACACATCTTCTGTGTGGTCATCTCTTTTCACAGCCTGGAATTCTCCTGAAATAGTTTCCAGGTTATGGCCTCATTTAGTCCTTCTCACACAGTGGGTATTACACTTCTATTGCCTCTGTAATTCTCCCCATTGAACCTTCTTATGCTGGGTCCTCTGTCCTCTTTCAGATAGATGGCTGTGAGGAAGAACACAGAATGACTTTCCCCAGGATTTGCAGCTTATGGGAGGGTAGACTTTCCAGGGTGGGGGGCAAGGAGGATGGGGATGAGAAAGGAGAACCTTGTTTCTGAATTCCTGTGGTGTCCACAAACGATAAGCAGTGGCAGGAGAGGGTGTGAAAAACAAAGGGGGAATACAGAAGCGGGGGAGGGGGGAGGGTGAGAGGGGTGTCAAACTGCTCCAAGAACCTGCTGAAAACATTTTCAGTGGGAGATGAAAACATAAACTTCCAGAGGAACTCATGGAAAAGGGGATCCATAGATCCAAAGGAGAGATGTCATAGATGAGCTTCTCCCCAGGTCCAGCCTTGGGACAGAGCTTAAAAGAGGTTGGGTTCTGCTGACAACAGAGCTGAGTGTCATTCAGGAGACTCTGCTCTTGTCCTTTCAAATTCTTCCTAATAATGTGACTTCGGGCAAGTCATTTAGTCTTAGCTCTAGAACTAAATAGTTTCATCTGTAAAGTGGGAATAACAACACTTTTCTTGCAGGGAGGCAGGGTCAGATCTTTTTGCAGGGCCTCCCAGCTCTAGGATTTTCTGTACCATTGACATAGGCCACTCAATGTAGGTCATATCTGCACCAGCCAAGGATGGGACAGGGGAGATTGTTTCCTGAAGTGAAATAGCCACTGACAAATTGATTTATTAGTGCTCTATTTAGTCATTTTGCTGGGAAGGATAGTCATTTGTTAGCGTAAGTAAAAACATGTGCCATCCGGAGAGTACGATCCATTTATATGTGCTCTGGGGAGAGTGTTTATACATACAAATGAAGGACAGGCCCTCGCTGGGAAGACAACTCCGTGAAATTTCATACACGTTTATGGCAATGTCAGTATATAAGAGGTTACTGTCAGGCATTAAATCACATCAAGACCACAGCATTGGCCATAATTTGACAGACTTGTGGTTCCTTTAGTTCAGTACCTATCCACCAGCGGCACTGAAGGGTAGTTTTTGAGAGAGCAGAGGCTTGGCTCCAAATTCCTTTGTCCTATTAATAATCAACTGTGCACCTAGGATCTCTGAATAGGCTAAACTTTGCTATCTGTGTTTTCAGCTTGAATGTAACTATGCTTCATGGATGATCACTTCTAGGTGACATTGGTGCTAAATGTATCTCAATCTCCACACATTTGAGATTCTGGTCCAGGTATTCTAGGATTTGGTGAACAAGTCTATGTTCCCATCTATTCCTGTGCATTATTTTTTAGACCTTCGTAGACTTAGACTACCCCTTTGGTCTTCTTCATTGCAGAAGACGGAGTCCACAACCTGCTAGTCTTTCCTCACATTGCACCCCTCTGCTTGATACTTTAAATTTTACTGGAGGCAGTTTAATGTAGCAGAAAAACCACGGACTCTAAATACTCTGGGTTAGGGTGTTGTCTCAACTATAGATTTAACCATCTAGTTTTGGAGAATTTTATTAATTTATGAGATTATTTTGTCATTGATAATAAGGGGTAGTAATGTTTCTTGCAGGACTGTTAGGATGATTCAAGATATTGTATGCACTGTTCCTTGTACATGGTACGTGCTCAGTGAATGAGGCCATTGATAGTAATATCGATGCATTAACAGTATTCTTCAGGAGACACTGTGGAGGTGATAGGTTGCTTGGATCTCTATGTGACCCACATTAATAAGCATGCTAGTTTTGGGCTGTCATGAAGAGTCCTAGTCTAAACTCTTAAAATATTAAAGTATTAGAGCCAGAAAGGACCATAGAATATCTTGAGAGTGGTGTTCCTTGGATTTTAATGTGCTGATGAACCACCCACAGATCTTGCTAAAATGCAGATTCAGTTTCAAAATGTCTAGAGTAGGGCTTGAGATGCTGCATTTCTAACAATCTCCTGATGCCATTGGTCCCAACTTGAAACCTTCAGGGCACTTAAACAGAAGCTGTGCGATGCCTACAACAGTGGCACTTTCTCATCCTTCCTTCTTTATGTAGCTCTGTTAGCCCGGTAGCATTGTCAGTTTTGCCCCCACCGCACTCCTCTAAATCTATTGAGGTAAAGCTGGGCTTGTGCTCTATCAATAACATTGGATCTGTGAATTCACTTATTTGGCTTTATGCCTTCCTTCTTCAAAGACGGTGAGATGGAAAAGCATGAACTTTGGAGCTTGACGGACAGTGGGAATCCATCAATCACCAGCTGTGTAACTTTGAACACATCTCTTCACCTGTCTGAGTCCCAGATAGTTTGTTGGGATGATAGGAATCATGGTATCTAACCTGCAGGTGTGTGATAAGTACTACATTCAGATATGAAGAAAATGCACAACGCTTGCTCGTAGAAGGTGCTCAGACATGCAATAGATGTTCATTAAATATCTGCTGTGTGCCAGGTACATTGCTAGGGACTCTGGAGATAATAAAGACAAGCTGGCATCCCAGCTCGCAAGGATCTTCTTCTCAGGTGGAGAGGATACAGGTATTCAGACAGGTTGGGAGAGGCGTATGCTTGAGATAAGTTCGATAAAAGAGGAATAAAATACCCTTGTTGTATGCATGACACCACTAAAGTTTTCAGAGTAACCATAGGGATAGTAATGAAGTAGGTGACATGGGGGTAGGTACATGATTACTTTAAACCCACATTACAATAAACTCTTGACATTTGAGAGGGATACTATTGAGAAGAATCCCTACCTTTTTGACTACCGCTGCTGTACACGATGAGAATCGTGGCCTTTGAGCTGACAATAGCAAAACCTCACAGGGTTGTGGGTTCTGTCAGCACGTTAATCTCACTCACTAAACACGTGACTAGCCCGGGCTCATGGTACGCCGCTGCAACAAAACAGATTACTGAAGTTCATGGACGTTTGGGGTCTCTGGGAGTAATCAAAACCACAGATGTCAAATATGCAAATGCCAAGATCTGCTGTAATTAAACACCTTAGGCCTCTTTTGAAGAAGAATAGTGTATTAGCTGTGCCACATATTTTCCAACAAAATTAGACTGTTAAAGCTGGAAGGTGCCTGGCCGGAATGGCTCAGTGGTTGAGCATCAACCTATGAACCAGGAGGCCATGGTTTGATTCCCAGTCAGGGCACATGCTGGGGTTGCTGGCTTGATCTGCAGTGTGGGGCATGCAGGAGGCAGTCAGACAATGCTTCTCTCTCATCATTGATGTTTCTATCTCCCCCTCTCCCTTCCTCTCTGAAATCAATACAAATATATTTTAAAAAATAAAAATAAAACATCTTGTGGGGAAAAAAAAGCTAGAAGGTGTCTGACCTCCCATTTTCACGAATGATGAGGCTGGATTCAGAGAGGAAAGTGACTTGTCCAACAGCTATCTATGAAAGGAAGTTAGAGTTGGAAAGGAGTTTTTAAAGGGCACAGACTTAATATCTTTGGACTTTTCCATTTTATTTTAACCCATCAGAAAAATATTAGCTTTGGAAAGGATATGGAAATCCTTGGGTGGAAAATGCTCTGGAAGTACAAATCCAAGAATATTATGTGACTAACATCTTAACCAACACTAAGAATATATTATGCATTATTTTAAATCTCTCGCTTCACCTTGAGACTGTTCAGAAGGAAAATATTGAGCCCATAGAAATTAAACACACACACACAACTTTAACTTAGTGATCTCTTACTGAGAAAAGGTGACATCTTTCAGGCCCTGCTGGTAAACTGCAGGCAAGACCTTGTTCCATGAAATAATGACATGTTTTCACAATGATGTAGACCATTCTCCACCATGGGTGTTTTCCCCCTGCCGTTTCAGCCCTTAGGGACCTTTCCATCAAAACTTTAGGAAAGTCTGGAGTGCTCTAGACACTACATAAACATTTTCCAACTTGTCTGAAACAAAGGAGGCTCCCCCCACCCTTTTTTCTTTGATTCAGCAGAGTGTTAGGATCTTCTCTTTCCTGCCACCCAGGGAGGTCATTTGCCTTCAGAATGCCCTGTCCGTGCTTGAGAAAAGCCATGAGGTGCAAGCTGTGTGAGGGTGGGAGTCAGATGGAGGTGGCGATCATTCTCTAAGGGCCACTATCCTTCCTTTCCCCTGGCCCTTTGCCTCAGTGCCCGACTTCCAGTGACAAGCTCTCTCCCCAGCATTAGGTAGCCAGCCGGTCACCAGGACTCATGGCTCCATGGAACTCGTGATGAAACTATGTACTTGGCTTCGAGTTGTCCTGAAGAAGGGAGTCCATGTCTATGCCAGTTGCTGAATGGGGGAACTTAGCACAGTGGGACATTTCAAGTGGGTTGTTCAACGACAGTTCTTCTGGGCCTAAAGGACTAATCATAGGCTATGTGGCCTTTTTAGCAGAGCTGTGGATGTTATACCCAGAAAGGTCCCACACCCTGATAATTTTTCTTTCTTACTGAAACTGTAAAAAATTATAGCAAAGAAGGACATATTCCAACTCCAGGATCCATAAAGCACCCCAAATCTACTTAAATGTTATATGTCTGCAGAAACCACTACAAGCCCAGAGCCTTCCTAGTTCATTTGTTTTAGGCCTAAGGGTTCAGGGTCCTCAGGCAACACTGGATCAGGCAGCACCCCTCTCCCTGCCTTGGTCAGGAGCCATATGCATGCCCGCCCCAGTCTTCTCACATTAACTCATCCTCTGGAAAACTCAGTGTTGCAGGGTTGGAGATCCCATGAGGGAGAATGCCAGGTTGGTTTCAGGAGAAGGCACACTGTGATTGACCACAGGACTGGCCAGTGAGAAAATGAAACAGGCTGATGCCCAGCGCAGGCCCTCCTGTGCACTGCTTGGAGAGGTACTAGTTGGGACTTCAGGCAGTAATAATAAAGGGTACCGATGGTGATTCTGCCATGGCCTTGCTCATTTTGTCTCAATCCTGGCTTTAGGTCAGAGTTTCCTCATTCACTCGAGAGAGTGATGGGAAGGCACACTTGGGCAAAGTGATGTGGGTGAGTGGGGAGGACTCTTCCATGTCCAACCTTTTATTAACTTCCCAGATGTATTTGGATGGTGTATGAGCACTCGTTCCTTCTCTAACTTTTGGTTCTGCCCACAACAACTCCACAAGGAAGGTAGTAGAAATTCAGAACTATGATCTTCAGCTTATTCACGGTGTTGTTTTCTTGTTGTTTTGAAAAAGGGAGACTAAATTGTGCTTCCAGAACCCAATAGGAAACCCTGGCCTAGAGCCATTAAGATATAATTGATAGTTGGAGAGAGAACGCCTTGATGTACACATAGATCAAACTCCCCATATTTAAATTCTGCACAGTCCAGAAGCATTTTGGAGGAATCAAACGCTTTGCTACGTGACCATGAAGGAAAACATAGGATAAACATTCTCAGGTGGCATGATAGTTAGGATGCATAGGAATTATATTCTCACCCCTACCACCTATCAGGCACCCAGGTAGGAAATTACCTGGAGAAGTAGAGTAGAAGATCAAGTTGAAAGTGAAACATTTATTATGGAGGAATTTGCTTTTATGAAAACTATGTGTGTGGATTATATTTAAGTTTGGCCATTGATGTGGCACCATCCCGACCCATTCTACCTATGGATCAGCATGCCTAGACACAGCCTGGTTCACCTGTCCCTGCCTGAGCCCAGTTCATTTACCACTTGGTTGTTAGCTTTCACAAACCCAGTTATTTGTGATACTGACAACACTCTGTCATACGTTTGTTTGTTGGTTCTTTCAAAACGAGTGACATCGTGATAGTAACTTAATACTCAGAATATGGCAGTAGAACAAATTACAGATTATGGGTGACTAATAGTGCCCCTTCTCCCCAGTAGTCCATCTTTCGCCAGAGCTTGTGGTCTTGATTTGTCTCCCTGTTGGTTTTCTCGTTGTGTAACGCATGTGAGTTCTCCTTGTGAACCCCCCTACCACCAGACCCTCTCTTTCTGAACTGTGGTGATGTGGGGTGTACTGTGCCACCGTCACGAGGGCTAACCATGGCCTTGAATGCAAGTCTTCATGTCCGCAAATCTGTATTTCCCTGCTCATACCTTACTTTCTGTTTGTGTACTCTTCTCTTCCTCTCTCTGTCCCCGCCCCCTCTCTCTCCCTCCCCCTCCCCCTTTCCTTCCCTCTAAATGCCTCCTGCTGCATCTTTTCTTTCTCTACTGTATATGCTGCAGGCACTGGTGCTGTGGTGTCCAGTCCTGCTCACACTCAGTGCCTTCCTCCCCATTTCCGCTAGTCCTGTCTTCTCTTTTATTCTTATTCTGGTCCCTATAGCTCCTTTCTTCACTATTGGCATCTGTAGTTGGGTTGTCTTCTGCCCACTGTCTGATCTACGATTTCCTTGAGTGATCAAGAGTGAGCTATGTATCCCTTAAGAAAGCCCATCATTTCAACGGAAAGAACTATCATCACGATAATGCCAAGAAGACTGATATCTCCAAGGAAACAAACCACTCCCGGTGGTGTTCTTTTCTCTTTCACCACAGAGTGTTTGCCGATTGGATGTTAAGACAAGAAGGTTGAGTTGTGAGGATCCAGCATAGACCAGAACTGATACTAGAAAACCATCAGAGGCTGAGGGTGCCCTGGGACCACCTTCTCTTTCTGATGTGCTCTCCCCTGGGTCACATGGTTTCTGCCTCCTGGCATCTTTGCTTCTCTCTGTGGCCTTCTCCCTCATGGCTTCCACCTTGCAATACCTCTGTGACAGGCAGTCCTATCTCATGGCTTCTCCTCCATAATGCTTTCAACTCCTACCTGGAAAGATCTTCCTATTCTTCTAGCTCAGATTCTCAAGAGAGAGAATCTGATTCTCCTCCATACTCCCCCTCTCCCTTCCCACCCCTGCCACCATTTCCCAACTTGGCACGTGAAGGCCACTGGCCAGATACATGTCTGTTGCCCTGTGTCAAGCCAAGCCCCTCCCTGCCCCACCCGAACCCGACAATAATCAGCCTCAATAATCCTCTCCAAGATACTGAGTGGTAGGGTGGAAAATGAAGTTGTCATGGGGATTCCATGGTAAGCTACCTAAGCGGTTGTACTGTAAGTGGTGCGCAATGTCACTTAGAAGGAAATTCCTTCTGTGTAAGGTGGGATAGTCGTCTATCACCTCGACACAGACACATTATATGAGGTTTGCAGGGCCTCAGAGAGCATTGATTTTACAGGCATCTATGCTGAGGCAATAGGCTAGAGAATGAGAAGAATAGCTGCCTCTGGAGCCCCCAGCCCCATCAGATCCATCAAGCTGACCACTGATTCAACAGCCAAGATTGAGCTAGCCTCTGCGTAGATCAACAGAAAACATGCCTAGGGCTGATGCTCAGTGACACAAATCTCAAGGCTACCAGGGTCATTTCTCTCCCTCTCCTGCTCTGTCCTTTCCAGGACTCTAGTGTCAGAAGATAATCTGCTGTCATTCTCAGGTACACTATTTGGGGATGGAGTCACTTGCAATGCCTCTTCCAGGGTTTGGGTTTCCAGACAGAAACAGAAACTTCCCGTCACTCATCCTCGCCAAGGGTAGATGGCAACCTTCTCTGCCTTGCCCCTCCCCTACTGGACAGCTGGTCAGCTGGACTTAGTTGGAGCCAGCAGGCACTTTATCTTTGGTGCTGTAACTTGATGCTTTCTCAGGAACTCCCTGGAAGCCAGAGCATTCTCACCTCCAGGTGGCACAGGTGTGACATCAGGTGCCCATGTCCCAGGGCACAGGCTGGGATGTACAATAGAATGTCTTTTATGTCCGCTAAGTCAGATAATAGTGGCTGCCCAGGGACATCTTGAAAAGGATTGTTGAGGCTGTGTCTGGGCTCAACTGTGCATGCGAAAAGAAAAGGCCAAATACCTGTCAATGCCAGTTTAGGGAAGAGAGATGGAGAGAACTTCATGAGATAAAGAAACTAGGAGTCTCCATTATTAGCATGAAGTGGCCACTATCCCGCCAATACTGGGCTAATCCTAATGGGCAAAATGCACCGACTCACACTCTTCCTCATTCTACACAACACAGGGTGAATTCACAAGGACATACATTCCTGTTGGACACATGAAGCAGACAAGTTCCTAATAAACCAGAATATTCCAGAACCCCTACTGATCTAGTGGGTTTCATAAAGTTGACCAGCGGTTCCCAACCAGATCCATACCACAGACCATTTTATCTGCCCTCCTCATGGAACCCATATTTCAGAAGATTATGTGCTGAAAAGTGATTAGATTTCCATTGTTTTCATAACATATAGCAACAGATGACTAGTGTTACTCTAGTGAGTTAATATAGTTCTAGCCAAAGTAGAGCGAAATGACATTTTTAATTTTTATTTTAAATATATATATTTTTGAGAAATGACATTTTAATTAACCCATGTAGACTGCTGGAAGAATATATACTTCCTCTTTTTGGGGGGTTGGGGAGAGAGTAGATTGAACATAGCCAAGGGCCAACTTTCAAAGGAACTAACTGATGTACAATGCTTTGAAAATTCTGGAGTCTAGTTGTTTAAAGTGGTTTTGATGAGAGTGGCCCCAGGGGGAGAGCATAATATTCTAGAGAAATATCAGGATGAAGGGCATAGTGCTGGTTACTTGGGTTTTACCACTGTTCAGATCTGGGGGGCGGTGGGGGGAGGAAGAGAGAAGATTATTGTGGTTATTTTTCTTAATAAAACGTCTAATATTTATATGAAAATATAAAAAAGTATAATGATATTGTTATACCTTTAGGGTTAATATTATCATTTTCTTCAGATTAGGTAATTGAGTCTACAAAAGATTAATTTACCCTAGAACAAGGAACTTTTAAGAGTTAGGATCAAAACCTAGATCTTTGAAATCGTGATTTTTCTATTGTGTTACATATTTTAGCATCAGAATAAGGTATGAAGGCTGAAAGCATCAGGCTTTCCTCCCCTCATATGGAAGAAGCTAAGAGCGTACCTCATATCTCTTCCTTAGCCAGGCTGGTCCTTCTTCTTAACCCAGGGGCAACTAAGCCCAGGGAACTTGGCAAGGGCCAGTGGATTCCTTGATGCCCAGCTCAGAAATCTGGGTTCATCACCCTGGATGGCTGACACAGACCCACCCTTGCCTCAGCCAGCGTACAGAGGGTCCTTGTTGGTGTCACTTCACCATCAGAAACTGCCAGCAGGCAATGCTTTGCCCTGCTGCCTGGGAAACAGGGCGAGGCTGGCTCAGGCCCATGGGTTGAAATTCAGGGGGTCTCCTTTGGTGTGTCCGTGTGTCTGTGATATCTGAAGGCATCCAGGATCAAGGGTTTGAGGAGGTGATGATGGAAGAGAAGAGAGCAGGGGGCGTCTCAGTGGCAGCCCCTGGAGAGCCCGCGAGTGCCCTCCAAATCAATGAGGCAGGAAGCAATGGGAGAGTGGGGCGGG
>NW_006288624.1:2389472-2425960 GCF_000327345.1 Myotis davidii
GGAGAGGGGCCGGAGGCGGGTGTCAGTTGCTGAGGACTTTTGTTGAGCTCATACTGTGGGCTGAGCACAGTGAGAAAAGGCACAGCCCTGTCCTCAGGGAGTCCCCAGTCTGGTGGAGAAGAGGAGTGTGAGAGTTGCTGTAGAAGAGGGGAACTCCGAGGGCTGTGGCCACACACAGGCACTGCCCCTGCCTTCGGTCGGGATTCCGTTTGGAGTCATTCAACTGAATTTAAAACGGAATCATTGCACGCCCGCTCCAGTCAATCAGAAGGACGTGAGCGAATGGGCAGCTGGCTTTGGCTTGTGCAGCACACACAGCTGTAGGTAGAAGTTGGCCTCAGGAGGAAATGGTCCCCAGGAAGACCACATCCTCAGACCACAGCCGCGCCTGGTTCTTCCCCGTGTCCCTCCAAGCCTCATTCTGTGTCCCGTTATAGCAGGGGTGAGGAACCTTTCTCTGCCAAGGGCCATTTTTATGTTTATAACATCATTTGAAGGCCATAAAAAATTATCAACTTAAAAATTAGCCTGCTATATTTAGTCAAACATTTAATTAATTCACCCCGAATGCCTTGGCAGGGCCAGACCTAATGATTTCCTGGGCCTTACACGTCCCTTGGTCTGGATGTTCCCCACCCCTGCATTATAGGGACACACAAAAGATGTCTTCTGAATGAATAAATGAGTGAATGAATGCAGTGAATTCCTGGCATGCCCTCTGGGTCTGTATCTCCTCCAGGTTGCAGCAAGCTCAGGGGACATGGGACTAGAGAATATACCCCTCAAGCACGAGGACCAAAGGGCAGTCACCATCCTCCATTCTCTGTGCCTCCTCCTCTCCTCTCCCAGTTTCAGGAGCTCTGTCCCCCCTTTTCCCCAGCACTGTGGGCTTGGGAGTCCCTGAGCAACTCCACAGCCTGAGCCCTGCCCCACACCAGCTCCTCAGAGGGTCTGTTCCTGGGCTGCTGGGCCACCTCTGAGCCCGGCTGCCTTTGATGCTCAGGGGACACCCTGTAATTCAATTAGGCGCTCCTTCCAGGGAGCATGTAATTAGGTCCTATCTGGGCCTTGTAATGACAGCCCCCTGCCACTGTGCCCTGCTCAGCAGCCCAGAACCTTTTGCTGGGAGGGAACTAATCTGCTTAGCTCAGATTGGATGCAGCTCTGCACAGCTGTTCTCCAAAGGCCTCAGAAACGGGTCCCCACTAGCAGAAATAGTCGCCTTGGGGGACCATGAGGCTTTTTGCCCTGAGCCCTCCTGCCTGGGATTGTCTGGGAGGCCTCATGGCCTGAACTCCTGGGTGTCCCCCATCCCTCCTAGGGTTAGAGGGGAGATGAAAGGAGAGATTGAAGGCACTTACCTATTTTTCATGTAATTTGGAGGGTGGGGGAGATGCAGAGTGAGATGATTTGAGTTACCTGGATAATTCAAATGGTGCACTTTGGAAGGAAGGCTGGCTGCTGTGTTTTGAGCTATGGGGGAAGTTGCCTTTGTTCTTTGCAAGACTTTCTTAGCTCCTTTGGGCTTGATTTCTGTGAAATGTTTTAGATGCAGGGGCAGTGCCTCAGTCCGCCATGGATACTGACTGCTCAGGGTGGTCTCCCCTCACCTCTCACCTGCATGGACCCCTCCTCTTGAGAAGCTCAAATCCTTTCCCTGCTGTTGTGTGGGATCTGCCAAAATGCCATTGATGAGCTGTCCTGGGTTGAATAGAGTCCCCCCTCCAAAATTCACATCTACCCAGAACCTCAGAACGCCACCTTATCTGGAAGTAGCCATGCAGATGAGCTTAGTTGTAGGGGTAGCCCTTGATCCCATGTCTGGCATCCTTATGAGAAGGCCATGTGGCGACAGAGATGGAGATGCAGAGTGATGCAGCTACAAGCCAAGGGACACTGTGATTTTGGGCAAATGCCCAAAGCCAGGAGAGAAGCATAGAGTAGACTCTCCCAGAACCTCCGAGGGAGCCATCAACCCAGCTGACACCTTGATTTCAGACTTCAGCTTCCAGAATAAATTTCTGTTTTTTTAAGCCACCAAGTTTATGGTAATTTGTTAGAGGAGCTGTTGGAAATGACTACCCAAGCTCTGCATGATGCCTTGTGTTGACTTCAGTGCATGGGGGACCTCTCACCAATGGCCAAAGGCTGAACTCTGAGCTGTTGGCAACAATGCCTAGTGTGTAGTTAAGAGTTTTCATGTTGTAACTGGGGAGGCAACTGAGGGTCCCACTCTCCATATCCTCTCTCCCTTTGGAGTTTACTGATGCTTTGCAACTGGTCCAGAGACGCAGGTTTGCTTGTCCCGAAATGCGGGTATGTTACCTGCTTCCCTCTGCAAAGTGAGGCAAGCGTGGCTGGAACACGACTGAAAATGCTGTGGGCAACTTAAGGGCAAGCAAGCCATGGCTGGCAGCACTGACAGCTGAGTAGGGGACACTGGGTGAATACTGTGGAGCTGGAAATATTGCTTTATCGTTTGCACAATGCAGTTGCCAATAACCAAAGTGTGAGAGCAGCAATGTGGGTAGAAGCCCACCTACACATAGGGTAACAGAGCAGGGCGATTACATGCTCGGACCAGGTGCCACACAGACCATGTTGGCAACTGATTGGTGATGTGATCTGGGGAAAGTTACCTAGCTTTTCCCTTTACTTATCTACATAATGTGGATAATAGCATAAGGTTGTTGCAAGCACTGAACACGACTATAAAGCATTTAACATGGTGTCGAGCCTAAATTACTCATCAGGTGTGTCATGTGCCAGTCATTGCCAGTCATTCGTTAAGTAGTTAAATAACCATTGGCCACCTCACAGCCGGTCTGACCTACATGGGCCAGTGTTTTGCGCAGTTTCCTTCAGCGATAATCCTGGTCCCTCCCTGAGCCCAAGGTGAGCTTTTAGGAAGAGACAGTTGATCTAAAGATAGAAAGTCAAAGAGTCTTGTCTGCAGGAAGGTGGAGGGGAATGCCATCTTTCTTTGACAGTGTCAGGGAACATGACAGGCTGCTCTTCAAGGAGAGAGCAGCCCCAGGCCAGGGTAGAAGGTGACCTTGAGGTTGATTCCTCTACATCCCGATGTGGATTTGTTTGGGAGTTGAAGGGGAAGAAAGAAGGGATGTAGAGAGAGGAGGAAGAAGGGCAGGGAGGAGAATGGGAAAAGTCTTTATTGTCGTGAGGATAATTACATGTGAAATCACTTGCCAGTGGGACACTGGAGCTGGGACGACTGTAATAATTACAGTACAGGCTCCTGAGGGCTCTTGGGCAGGTCTCTGAGCAGCATATAGGTAGTGTTGAGGCCTCTCTCACTCAAGTTGCCTTCCAGGCCCCAGGGTACACCACCTACCCCTGAGCCTGTTGCTGATCAGGAAGCGTAAATAGAACAATTACCATTTCAGAGTGGAGTCCCACCGGGAGTAGGCTCCCGTGATGCAAACCATAAGCCTATAGGGCCTGGGCGTCTGCAGATGGAGCAGCCTGCTCTTCATGGCTGTGATCTGGAGCAAGACAAGCAATACTTCGCCTAGTGCTGTCCAAGGTGCTGCGCCTTCCCCGACGCCGCCCAAATTAGGAAGTTCATTGACCAAAGGATGACATATTTTTCATCCTCGTTCTGGATTTCCTAGTCAGGGCCTCATACCTTTCTTTTTCATCCTTGTATTCGGAGATGACTCACCCTTGCCTTCATCTTACGTAAGCAAGACAGTCACCTACTGGGAACATGGCAATGGTCATATGCCGTGATTATGTTATAAGGCAAAGAAGAAGGGATTTTGCCGATGTAGAGTTCCTAACTGGTTGACTTTTAAGCCTTGACTTGAGGGGAAATCATTTTAGGGGGACCTGACCTGATTGGATGAGCCCTTTAATAGAGATGAGAGCCTCTCTCCTGCTGGCCTTGAAGAAGCAAGGCGCAAATTCTGCGATGGCAAGGAAATTAATTCTGCCAGCAACCACTAGCATTTGGAAAAGGACCCCGAGCCTCGGGCGAGACAGCAGCCCCGACGGACATCTTGACTATGGCTAAGTTGTGCCTACACTCTTGATCCATGGGAACCGAGAGGTAATGGTCAATGTTGTTTGTGGTAGTTAGTTACACAGCAAGAAAAAACTCATACAGTGAAGGAGTGGCAGAGTCAGAATTCAAAGCTGGTGCTCTTCGCCTTCATGACGTGTAATATGA
The DNA here is from genome assembly GCF_000327345.1 of Myotis davidii. Taxonomy (NCBI): domain Eukaryota; kingdom Metazoa; phylum Chordata; class Mammalia; order Chiroptera; family Vespertilionidae; genus Myotis; species Myotis davidii. The sequence continues at coordinate 2,393,662 of NW_006288624.1, forward strand.
CAGTTTCCTACCTACCCTTCCTGTTGTTGTTCATTTATCCTGCAGCCTCTGTGATTTGAAATACCATAGACAGCCATTCTAAGTCATCAAAATTATGCCAAAAAGTAGAGTCAATTCTTGTAATTTGCAATAGTTATGTTCCATAGTCATTGAAAACAACGGAATTAGTGAATACTGAAGCATTGCTCATGAGGAAATACAGAGTTAGGTTTCTGTGAGCCTCTGGTTGCCACGTTTTCACTAACTGATGAAACCTTGTTTTAAATGTGTTTCTGTTTAGAGGCACTTTTTAAATATATATACCGTTGGCTAGTTAACAGTAAACTCACAGGCCAATGACCAGAAGGCAATACGGGATTTCATTGTGTTTCCCAAGAGAAAATCCAATGTCATTCCTGTGTTGGTCTTTGGGAGAAATCAACCAGCCTATGCAAAGTTGGTTTGGGTCCAAGAATGCAGCCTCAAACTAACTCTAGCAAAGAGTTACCTGAATGTCTTATACATAAACTCACACATACTTGTGTAGAAGTTAAGTCATATTTCAGGGAGCCCTAGATCTACAGCACTATAGATCATGCCCGAACACAGCTCATCTAACACCCATATTTTCTCCGTAGGCACATCAGACACTAAACAGCACTTCAGCACTATGCTTGGGGGTCACTTTAAACAGCAGAATCACCACCAACAACAAAAGACCTATCAAAATATGAAAAACACGGCACTAAATAGACTGCAAAAGGCACTGGTTTACAGTATGAGATGGAACAAGAAGGCAGAGCATCACAGTGGTCGATCTCCCCTGGGAGCAGGGAGTCAGGTGACCCAAACAGTATATATACAACAGTTAGGTTATTTGTTCCCTCAAATCTTTTTCTAATTTTTTTTTATAACCATATTGAGGAACTAGATAAGGGTCAGAAGTAAGGGCCCTTCTCCCTTTTCTGTTGCTGGGCCTCTTTGGAGAGCATTTATCCCCTCAATAATATTTCACAACTCTTCTAAGGCACCATTAAAAGAGGGAAACAGAGTCACTACTGATTTAAAAACAAACCTGTTTGCCCATCACTCTTCACTAAGAAAAAGAATAGTTGAGGGAGCCGGCAGCCTTTTAAACACAGGGATTTAGTCCCCCTACCTTCCAGCCTTGTTGCAGACCCAGATTCCTGCCAAAGGTAGTTCAGCTTCAACTCCTTGGCCATGGCATCATGGATGTTACAGATCTCCTGAGCTGCCCATAGTGGGGAGGCATCCACAGCAGCCATTATATTTCAAAGATTGCCAAAGGGGTGATGCCCATGTGGCTAGAGCTGGGTGTGGGTTGGCCAAACAAGATGCCCTTTCTTCTGCCTGTGGTGAAGGATTGCAACCGGGTCCAACTGGTGGTGACTTTGAGACACACTTGTGTTCCAGAGGGCACCTTACACGTAGCCTCCGATTCCGACACCAGGGCACGCTGTCCTCTGCCCCTGTCCTCCTTCTATCATCTGCTCTGCCAGCTTTGCTGAGCACCTCTGTTCGTGCCCCCTCGTCAGTGACATCGGAGCCCTTCCCTTCTTCCTACCCTGCTAACTGCAGCTCATTAGAAGTCAGTGGCAACAGCTGTGTGTGCCAGGTAGCGGCAGCTGTGAGGCCGAAAACAGGGCCTGGGATTTGGTGTTGGGCGACAGGGTGGTGCAACGATTTCCTGAAGCAGGTGAACTCATTTGTTTCTTTTGTCCCCCTCTCCCCACCCCACTTTCACTGCACCAAAGGAAAACAGAAAACAGTGATCTGTTTGGCAATGTGGCTGCCTTTGGGTACCAAGCCTGCCATCTGTGGGGGACCCTAATGAATCATCAGTCAGCAAAACAGGGCAGAAGCCTGTGTTTCATAGCTGGCACAGCTGAGCAGCATCTCTACTGAGGGGGCTGGGGAATCTATTTCCTTCATTAAGAAGTTAAGTAGCACTCCTGATTCCGTATTTAGAAGTCCTACCTAGGAGCGAGTGTGCGTGTGCAGGCGCCAACCAGCCCAGCTGCTCCACTGTCTTTTCCCCGAAGTGACTTGTTGAATTTAATCACAGAGATGTATGCATCAGGAGACTTGAACTGAAGGTTTAGAGGCTTTGTGTCAAATTGACATGGAAGGAATTTGGGAGTGGATGAGGGATTCTTCCCTGATTCTTCTATTCCACAGCCAATAAGCATTTACAGAAAGCTAAAAAGAAAAGGAAATAAGGCTTAGTCTGAGAATTTCTGTGTGTCATATGAACCGCATCTTAGAATAAAAACTCTGCTTTTTCACTTCACAACCAGTCAGTAAATATGATTAGTGGGTACCTAGGAAGTTCAGGGCACTGGGCTAGAAGGCGTTACCAAATGTCTTCATTTAGCACAGCCCCGCTGAGCTCCTGACCCTCGCCAGCACCGTGCCTGGGGCTGCCTCTGAAGGGTCATGTCAGAGAGTGTCAGGCCTCACAGAGGTTACAGTTTGTCAGGAGATATCAAGCAAGCGAGCTAACAAAATGATCTACCATCTTAGAGACAGTCCCTAAATTCATGGAGTTCACCGTCTTATTAGGAAGGTAAGACATCCACCCATGAGCATGGAAGAAAAACAACTATTGATGACAGTAACAGAAGAAGGCGATTGACAACTGAATTACACAGACAGTGATGACTATAAAAATTCACCAAAAGAGATCATTACAAGCTAGGGGCAATCCTAGAGACATCTTTTTTTTTTTTTTTTTGAGATAAGTTTTGAGCCAAACCTTGAAGTGTGGAAATTACTTTTGTTTTTTGCTTCCTATAAAAAGTCTTTGTGTCAAATGGAGGTGAAGGGAAGGAGAGGTTGTGGCAACAGAAGGAGAAAGATTTTTCTGCTATCAGAATCTAGCTCTTTATGCCTGAAGGTATTTTTTCAACCAGACGTGAGTCTGTCATCTCTGCTTAATGCTTTGTCACACAGTGGGGGTACAGGGACTGTTCTGACACAGCCCCGGTCCCTGTGTAGCTCACAGTCTCGGGTTTGGGCAGAGACACACTTATAAACAGTGAGATAAGTACAATGAGATAAGTGCTCTATGGGATGTATGATCATAGTGTTGTGGAACTTACAGGAAGGAATGACTAACTCTGGAGGAGGGACAGTGAGAGGGGCATGGGTGCAGGGGGAGAATTCACAAAGGATAAGCAGTTGGGTGCTGTGAACCGTGTCAGCAGCTAACAGCCATGTTAGGTTTAGAATCCAGATAAAAGGGGATAGAGCTACTGGTTCTCAGCGGAGAGAGAAGGGGCGGAGTAGCTGTGGGATTTTTAGAACACTCAGGTTTTGCAGGGGCAAAAGCAGCAAGTTATTGATGCTGTTAGAGCTCACATCAGCTATGGGATCTCAAATTCGAACACTCAGGTGGGCATGAGTTCAGCTCTTTCCTGTGGGCGAGTGGTTCTCAGCCTGACTCCTCTGTACAATCTCTACCTCTAGAGATTCTGATTTCACTGGGCTGAGTTGGGCCCAGGCTACAGTATATTTTAAAAGCAGCTCAAGTGATCCTAATACATGGCTAAGGTTGAGAACTGCTGCTCTAGAGTATGCTCTCCAGAGGTGCTCCCAGGCCACCTGGGTTTAAACCTTCAGACCACCAAGTAGTGACCTTGGCCAAGTTACTTAAATTTCCTAAACTTAATAAATCCTTAATTTTTAAAATGGGGACAATGGTAGGACCTCCTCATGGGATCATTGTGAAGTTTATGTACATGCAGTAATTCTGAGCTCATGAATACATGCTCACTCCGGTGCCGCGGGCAGGGCCCTCAACACTTAATGTTTGAAACCAAGGGGAACAGTGAAATGTTAGGAATTTTATGCCACCAAGTAAATAATCTGAGACCACTGTTTAGAAGTAAGAACCAATCCCCAACAGCTCTCATCTGGGGACCGTGGGAGCTGCGGAGGGACGAGTGTGCCCCACAGAATTACCTGGAGGTAGGTGGGAACAGAATGAAGCTCAGGAAAACACTTCAATGTCACTCATATTTGTGCTCAATGATTAGATCATTCAATGAGTGCAGCCCCCAGACCAAAACTTTGTTGGTGAGGCAAAGACAATGAGTTAATTTTGCATTCATTGGGAAAAGCTTCTAGAACTGTGCTTTTATTTTTTTAAGGGGGCAAAAGAATCGAGATTATGTTTAATCTAAGTCAATGTGTAGGGCAGAATCTTGCCCTCTAGACTTGATGGTAAAATGTCACTTAAGAGAAAGAAGAAGAGGACCCTCCAAAAAAAACCTAACATCCAGAGAACTGCTTTTGAGTTAGGTCTTCGGGGGAATAGATTCCACTCATAAATGAGTAGATTTCTATCCAGGCCAATGACCAGAAGGCAATACGGGATTTCATTGTGTTTCCCAAGAGAAAATCCAATGTCATTCCTGTGTTGGTCTTTGGGAGAAATCAACCAGCCTATGCAAAGTTGGTTTGGGTCCAAGAATGCAGCCTCAAACTAACTCTAGCAAAGAGTTACCTGAATGTCTTATACATAAACTCACACATACTTGTGTAGAAGTTAAGTCATATTTCAGGGAGCCCTGTGGTCAAATGAAGAATCTTTCAGAGATAAAGCAACATTCATCTGCCCTGCCACCCCCATCGACCCCACCCTACTTTCACATGAATCTGAGTTGTTGACGGATTCTAGCTTCTTTTCTGGTCTCTGTGAGAGTGGGGTATAGCATCTCCCGAAAAGCCCAGGGCTGACTGTTGGGGAGATATTGGGAGCCTGTCTGTTCATAGCAGTTATATGAATCAGTCGAAAAGTTATCCTACACATCAGACCTGCTTCTCTCGTGGGGTCCCTGCAGTCAGCCCTACCCTGGAAGGGGCAGCAGCTGATTTTTCTCTTTGGACACACATGGGTCTGTGTTGGCCATTAGGTGCTGGGCTGGACTCTGTGGAGCTGGGCTCTATGGCTGGGCTCTTGACATTGGTGGTAGGGAAGCCACTGGGAAGGATCTACAAATCCTAGGAGTCGCAGCCAAGTGGGCACCTTTTTCAGAGAAAACAGATTACAAGATGAAAGAAAAGCCCACTATGAGGTCAGCCAGGTAGAGGAGAGAGCAGATATAAGAAAGGTACTGAGTTCCTGGGGGTGTAAGAGGAGGGTATCAGGGATGGCTCTATAGCAGTGATTCTCAACATGTGGGTTGCGACCCCTTTGGTGGTCAAACGACCCTTTCACAGGGGTCGCCTAAGACCATCTTGCATATCAGATATTTACATTACGATTCATAACAGTAGCAACATTACAGTTATGAAGTAGCAGCGAAAATAATTTTATGGTTGGGTCACAACATGAGGAGCTATATTTAAAGGGCCAGAAGGTTGAGAAGCACTGCTCTATAGGGTGGTACTATTCCTAAAATCACAGCATTTAACTTCTCGTGGTGAACATTGATTGCCCCTGGTGTCATATCTGAAGCCTCACCAATCTTCCCACTAAGTCTGAGGAGAGGTTGTCCTGTTGACAAGTGGTTAGGAGTGGCCTCACCAACTCTTTGGTCCTGTGAAGAGCTCCACAGACTGAAACAAACAAGTGATGTATTTATGAACTTCTGCTTTGGAGTCTATTTTCCACCGACAGACAGTAGACCTGACTGAACTCGAGAGCCAGGGAGCGCAAACCTCCAAACTGTCCTTTATTAGCTACACATGTTTTGGCAAGTCGCCTAACCCCTAGCACTAGAACTCAGGAGTTAAGGCTGTGCTTTGGAGACAGATATCAAGGATCTGAGTCTTGGAGCTTTCATTTCCTAAGTATATCACTTTGAGCAATCTATTTAACCCGTACACTTCTATACTTTTCTACCTATAAAATGGGCATACCAGTATCTGCCATATAGATTTGCAGTACGGTCTAAATAGGATAATACACCTTCAATATACTTTGAACAGTGCCTGTGCATGTGGTAAGCTCTTGACAAATGTTAGTTAAGGCCAGTCAACTATCCCACCAGCAAAGAAAACCTGTTAACCAGGATTGATGGAAGGAGTCCATGAGAGAGAATACATTTAAAGTACCTAGTACCACGCCTGACAGAGTATTTGCTCAATAAATTAGTTGTTGTTACGATCAGCATTGTTATCATCCTCTTCCTCCTCCATAGGCCTCAGTTTTCCCAGCTGTTTCACAGACAAACATCTCAGCAGAGAGATTGCGTTGGGCTAGAATCCAGAGCATAGAGAGAAGTGGGAATATGGTTCCACCCTTAAGTAGCTTATGGTCTAATTAGCAGCGTATGATGTAATCAGATGGGAAGGAAACTAAACATATGCATAGCAGTTTGTGGGAAGTGCCCAGTGCTGCAGATAAGGGATTCAGTTTGAAGATCCTATTGATGCTACAGGAGCTAAAGGAGGAGGGTGCACCTTAAGTGAGGCTTTCAAGAAAAGGGCTGAAAGAATTAGTATTAATGTATTCCTGCATTACCTTCCAGGCCCTATGCAAAAGTGTTGTCAAATCCTCACAATGCCTTGATGGTAGGTACTATGCCCATTTTATAGAGGAGGAAAAGGAGGATGCTTAGATTCATTCAGTCATTGGCCCACAGTCCCAAGGTGAGATGTGGATCCACTGCTGTCTTGCCCCTAATCCATGCTCTGAATCCTCCATAGTGTCTGCCTTTGAACACATCTGGAGATCAGTCCACAGGAAGGAATGGGATCAATGTTCTGCTAAAGTTGAGAGCCCTGGTACCTATTCCTGTGTGGCTTTCGGCAAATTATTTTACTGCCATAGACCTTGGTTTCTTTGTTCGGTGAGGATTGTATATCACACTTTACATGGCTGCTATAAGTACACAGTGGTATAACCTATGTGTAAGTAGATCATTACGCAGTCTGAACTCAGGACATATATGGGACAGTTTTATCTTCATTCACTGTCTTCAGAAGCCTTATGTTGAATTGCCCTCCATCTCTGGGGCACGTACTTTAATGACCTCTTGGACAGAATCCATAATTTCCTGGCAACTTCTGTTGTTAAAATTATCTTGCCCATCTAGTGTAAAGTGCCAATCTCATCTCTCATTTGAGGATCCCTCCCCCAGCATAGTCAGGTTCATGACTCAAGGGGGTACTTCAGGCGTGATCCACTGCTTGTCACTCCCCAAACCCTGGCCCTTGGAGTAGCCATGGGGATGTATGGTCGGCCCTGGGACACTGCCACCCTGGCTACCTTCTAGGCTCCAACTCCTCTGATGTTTTGGGTCAAGGTTGGGGAACAGGAAAAATGTCTTGGGTTGTCACTCTGGCTTCCAGTGTTGTGGATACAGCTCTACAGTCACTGCACACCTGCTAGGAGAGGGGCAATCACACCTCCCCTAGGTCAGGCCCCTTTCCCTAACCTCTAGGGGGGAGGACCATTATGCCTCCTGACCAGCTGCTGCCTGGGCAGCTTCATAGCTCCTCCCCACCCTCTACAGCAGCCATAGGAGCCTCTGGGTTCCTCTTTGATACCCTCTGAGACCCAGAGGTAGGAGGAAGGGGAGGGACATTAGGACATTACACAGCTATTCCTCCTCACCTGGCTGGCTCCCTGGGGCCACCTGCTGGGCAAGAAGCTGCAGGCATGCATCCAGTGTTCCCATATGGCCCCACCCCCAACTCTTAGGTCCCACATTAGCTCTTTTTTTAAAAAAATATATTTTATTGATTTTTTACAGAGAGGAAGGGAGAGGGATAGAGAGTTAGAAACATCGATGAGAGAGAAACATTGATCAGCTGCCTCCTGCGCACCCCTCACTGGGGATGTGCCCGCAACCAAGGTACATGCCCTCTGACCGGAATCGAACCTGGGACCTTTCAGTCCGCAGACCGACGCTCTATCCACTGAGCCAAACCAGTTATGGCCCACGTTAGCTCTTTTAAGAGCTCTCTTAAATCTTTGCTCTGCTCAACTTAGTGGCAGTACCAAACCGACATGCAAAATATCCACTGGGAGTGAAACACCAGTGTCCTCTTCTTGGAGGTACCCCGAATATTTCTGAATAATTTTCTTGGTGCCCCCTTCACTTGTCTTGGCAGGGGTGAGAGAAGGCACTTCTTTCTTTATGAAAGGAGAGGGAGAAGCCAAATATCTCCCCAGTGGTCAACAGCTCAGAGCCTCTCCTGTCCTGTTCTATAGACCTGGAAGGGGGGTTCCTGGAGTGGTGGTGTTATGGACAGGGAGGCAACCCATCACTCAGCGAGATAGACCACCAACTCAGAATTTAAATTTAAGAGCCTTTATTAAGCTGGCCAGCTGACTACAATTACAGCACCCTGCTGAAGCAAGGGCTGAACTGCAGCGCCAACTTTCATAGCCAGTGACTACAGTTACAGCACCCTGCCGAAGCAGAGGCTGAACTGCAGCGTTGACTGCAAGAGTTACATTTTATTATTAAATTCTGTGGAGGCCCAGAGAAAAATGTGTCTTTCAAATTCTGGGCCCCCAATATGGAGGAAACTCTCTTTATTTATACTTTTTCCAGTCCTTTGTCTCCCAAATTTGGAATGAGACTTCTGGGCCTTCTGAGAAAGAAGGCCTGCGTGTTGGGAAGGGGCCATGAGACCATATCTCAAGGCCTGGCCTGGTGTCAGCACCTTCCTATCTATGTGTTTTAGGAACAGACAGCACAGCATGACCCGTCTGGCTAAAGCGCCAGATATGCAGCCCAGCATGGTGGCTGGGAGAGGGCATGGCCAGAGCCAGCTCAGCTGCCTTTTGCAAAGTCCTGAGGGAGGTTTCTGGCATGGGCTGCTTTCTTTAAGTCTGGGGAGAGTTAAGGTCTTGTTGCCTCAGCCCTGCACTCCTATTGCCAATGTTGGGACAGCAGGAGAAGTTCCATCTGACATCCTGGTAAATATATAATGCATATTAGCATAGGGCCTGGCACTGGGCAGGTGTTTTCCAGGTGGTAGCCAACAGGAGGCCTACTGTATGATTTTCCTCTTTGCTTAACATTCGAGGTGGCTAAGATCCTTTGTGTGTCCCCACATAGCAAGACAAACAGAGCACTGAGACCTTGGCACTCTCTGCCCTGTGTCCTTATCCCACCCGGGAGTCTGGAAGACACAGCCTTGACTCTCTCACTCTGCAAGTGTTTCCTGGGGCCTGCTCTGTGCAGAGCACTGTGCTAGGCCATAGAGGCCACCTTTTCTGAACTCCAAGTCAGGACGCGTGGTTGGATTGCTTCAAGTATGGGGACCAAGGAAAGAGTTGTTGTAAGCAGAACTCATTCTAGGAGTTTGTAGTTGGTGCAGTTATGGGAGAGGCTGACCAGGATTCAGTCTGCTTGATCTAGGTAGGTGGCACAGTAGGCAGAGCTATGAGTTCAGAACAGGAAGAAACTACTGGTTCAAAGAAGGGTCTGTCACATCTAAGCTATTGCATATGGCCGGTGGGAAACCTGCAGGATCCTTCACGCATTCTTTCCTTCAATCAACAATGATGTCTGAGTCCCTGCTGTTCTAGGTACTGAAGATGCAGTAATGAGCAGAGCAGGTAAGACTCCTGCCTTGAGGAGTTTACATTCTAGGGATTGAAAGCCCCGTGCTCAGCAGCCACTCTGTTCATTGGAGAAGCCATAGGCTGTTCTCCTCTCTTCCTGGGACCCATTAGGCCATCAGGAAGCTCTTCTAGCACCTGCTCCCTCCGCTCCCTCCAGGGCAGGGCCTTCAGCCCCTGGCAGTGTGAGCAGGGCCACCCCCTACCCTGTTGCCTCCCTTGTCCAGAAAGCAAGATCCCAGGGAACACCTGCCATGCATTTCCCCTCCCCGCAGAGCACCAGGAGAGGTGTGTGAGGGGATTGAGAGGCATGATGGATGGGGGCACTGGGGAAATGAATCATGGCCCAGCGTAGAGAGGAGAGCGAGGAGACTGGCTTAGAGGACAGGCTATACTAAGTCATCATTGTTTTCCCCCACAGAGGTGAATCGAAGATCCCATTTTTCCCAGAGAGTCAAATTAACAAGGTGCTGGGCGATTTCCAAATTGGCAAAAAGTAAAAGATTGTCACCACCAGTTCTCAAATCAGACAGACTGGTGGGTGGTGGTGTTGTTTTAACAGATCATTGCATTTGGCATCCAACCCTGAAAAAGGGGGTGACAGCAAGGAGTCTGTATTGAAAATGTATCCACTTCTGAGCAAGTGGTACAAATATGCATCATTGTGTTTTCAGGAGCAGGAATCACGGTTGGCCTGGATACCAACTACCTCAATAATCACAAGGCTGAATTTTCACAAATTATGAGTTAGGAAATTGTTACTCATTTTATAAATTGGTTTACCTCAGGATTCCTTTTAAGTGGCCAGCCCCCTCACTAGTTCTAAAATATGACTTGATTTATAAAAACTTGATATATAAACAGATTTTCGTGATATTCTTAGCATATGCTGATAGAAAAAGCATGAATTTCAAGTCTTAGTGCTCTGGTTTCTTTATTCTATTCTGATTCCAACAAAAATATTCTGTCACCTACATTGATTGGCCCTCTGTGTTTCATAGTGGGTGCTCCTTCCTTCAATACAGGAAGATATAACAGGAGGAGTCTTCAATGTAGCATCCATCCATCCACCCATTCATTCATTAAAAGCATAGTCATTGAGTCGTTTGAATGTGCCAAGCACTGTGTGAAAAGCCGAGAATGTATTGGTGAACAAACTCCTTCATGACAGTGACCGTGAGTTGGCTTAGAATAGCAAGCCTACTTTAATGGCCCGTGGCCTTATGCTGCTAATATTCTAGTGGAAAAGTAAGATAAACAAATAGCTTTAAAAAAATTGAACTACTTTAGGTCAAGATGGGTGCTGTGAAGGAATAAAGCAAGATGGTCTGGAAGGGCCTCTCTGAAGTAGTGACACTTTAAGCAAAACCAGATAAGAAAATGCTAATTACATGAACATCTGGAAGAGTAATGTTCTGTGGGAAAGGACTAGCACATGCAAAGCCCTTAAAGGAGAAATGGGCCCTACTGTGTTCTAGAACTTGAAGAAAAACCCAGTGTGGCCAGAGTAAGGGTGAGAGGGCATAAAGGGGATTCACTGGAGTAGGCAGGAACTTCATCACACATGTTCATAGGAGCCATGGGTATGCATTTCCCAGGGCTGCTGTAAACAAAGTACCACAAACAAGGCTTCAAACAACCAGAAATTGTTGTCTTCCTTTTGTGGAGGTCAACAGGCTGAAAGTCAGGTGTCACAGAGCCACGCTTCCACCACAGAGGACCCTTCTTTGCCTCTTCTCCAGCTTCCGGTGGGTCACCGGCAGACTTCCGCGTCCCTGGACTTACAGCTGTGTCACTACAACTTGCCTTTGTCACCACATGGCATGCTCCTCTGTTTCATAAGGTTACCAGGCATACTGGATTAGGGGACCATCCTACTTCACTCAGCTCTTCTAAATCCCAGAATTTGGCTTCTACTAGAGCTGGGTTTTCATCGGAACATCCCTTAAGCTTGTGTCTCCATTGCCCTTTTGTCAGATCAGCTGAATGGGGCATTTGGAATGATCTCCATCAAGAGGGGCCTCCTGGCTTTGGTACCCAGCATAGCATGACCTCATTGGTCCTGCCATTAGATGTGCTGTTGCCCCATCCTGGGTTCTCCTTCCCATGCATGGACTTGACCAAGATATGCTGAGTATCACCTCCTCTTCAACCTCAATGAACCTTACTCTGAATATGATATTGCCACCTGAGAAAATATTAAGGCATTTGCACCAGAAAGGGTCCCCAGCCCTCTTGTGGCTTTATCTGGGTGACAGTGAAGGAAGGAGTGGCTTCAGGGCCCACCATCTTTGGACAGACCACCTCAGAGCTGTCATCGGGACCACTTGTCCAGCCTGCTGAGTGGAGGTTATTCTGCCTGAGCTGGGATCACAAAAGAGTTTTAAGCATCACTTATATCCCATTGTTTATTTTCTCTTTTCCTTCATGGCCTCTTTATTTTTATCTTGAACAAATGGCAAAGGCCATTCCGAGTGAATGGTAGGTGCTATTGTTTGGTGAAGAAGGATTTCTTAACTCATATTTTTGTGGCTTTTATTGAGTGTCAATCCTGGCAGCAAGGTAGACTCCAAAGACAGCAGTCAGTGATAAGCAGGGAGGCTGAAGGTGGTGTGAGGGGCAGGCAGCAGAGACCAGTGAATTGCTGGCTGGCCCCAAGAAAGGGATTCGAAGGTCTCATTCTGTCCTGTGGTGAATCCCCAGATGCCCGAGGATGGGCTGAGGTTACCTGTGCTCCTGCAAACACTGCCTTGTCTCTCCTCACTAGAAACTGACAAACAGCACACACTTGCTTACAGGGCCAGGTATTCAGCAGTAAAGCAAAAAGCTGCATTTATCTGGTAAATTTGGACGCCCCTCTCTGAACACTCATTGCCAGGGTCCTCACCTCATAAGGCTGCCCTGAGATGCAACTGGAGAATGGGACAAAAGGCTTCCTGTCTCCTCCCCATGTGCCTTCTGAGCTGCTCAGAGCAGCCAGTTGAAGCCGCCAGAGCTCCACTTGCTTGCCCACACCTCACACACACAATGGCGCTCCTGTGGCTGGGCGTCTGAACACCTCAATTCTAGTCTCAGCTTGGCCCTGGATTCCCTGTGTGCTTGGCAAACTGCTTTCTTCATTTGTAAAATGAGTTGCCTCTTCCCAAACTGTTTTCCTTTTTTTTTTTGCACCAACATACTCGGATTCTTACTAATAAACTAAAATAGTATATAGTGCAAGGAGGTGGGCCTCTAAATATTACAGTGAAGCCTGCAGCATTCCCTGAATTTATATAGATGGAGAGCTTTCATTTCTTGTCTGGTTTCCTTTTTCCCATTCCAACCCAGCAAGGAGGGATCACCTGGAGGGGAATTCACCAAGACAAGCCAAGCCAACTTTTTGTTTTTAATTCATTTCAACCAAACAGATGCCATTGAAAGAGGCAAAGGATTCAAGTTCTTGATTTAGCATCTGGAAATCAGCTTTGTGGACTCTAGCTCTTTGCATGATGACCAGGCAACCTGGAAGATCACTAACTACTCTTACCCCTCCCCCTTCTCCCCCAGATGAGAATCTGCTCACTTGGGAACTTTCCCATGAAGGATGTGCAGGGCATGTCCCTCCTCCTGATCAAAGACAGCCCTTGACCCCACCCTCAACCCCCTTCCCCATGACCTTGTTTCATTTTTCATCTTGTTTCTACTTTGTTAATTGTTCCCTCACTGTCCTTGTCACTTCTAAACGATCACTAAGATCTTTACTTTCTGTTGTCCCTAACCTTCACCCCAATTTTCACACAGACACAGTGCCTTCCTAAACAATTACAGACTCTGTCACATTCTGTGACCAACACATCTCGGTTCAAGTGCAATGAGCTGGGAAACCCACAATTTCTCCCCCTTTCAGCAAGAGAAATGAGTAGCACTTGAACTGCACAACTTGACTTCACTGGGGCCAGTCTCTGAATTTGTCCTACCAGTCCCTATCCCTTCTGGCCTTTAGAAAACTCCTCCTATGACCTCGTGTCCTCCTCTAGCTCCATTTACTGAGCACCTACTGTATATCCTGTAGTCTAGCTTTATTATGTGAATCTTACTGATGAAACAGACTTGGATCCCTGGCCAGTTTGGTTCAGTGGATAGAGTGTTGTCCTGCGGACTGAAGGGTTCCAGATTCTATTCTGGTCAAAGGATCAGTTGCAGGCTCAATCCCTGGGCCATTTGGGGTGCATTCAGGAGGCAAACAGTAGATGTGTCTCTGTGTCTCTTCCCCTCCTTTCAACTCTAAAAATCAATGGAAAAAAATATCCTCGGGTGAGGATTAACAACAATAACAAAAAAAGAAATAGCTTGGAGGTAAAAGTCATCTACTACAAGCACACAATTGTATGGAAGCTGAGAGTCTAGGTTATATTTGACTCCAGAGCAGCTGTGGGCAAACTATGGCCCGCAGGCCGGATCAAATGAATAAAACTATTGAAAAAAAAGACTGTGCCATGCAGAAGCTCTATCCTCTGTCTCCTCTCCTACATCACTTCAGCTCCTTCCCTCTTCAACCTCTAACTCCCATCCAAACTTCTCAAAAGTCTTAGTGTCACTGTGCCCCATTTCCCTTCACTCTTTGGCCCTCTGCCATCTCTGAGATCGTCCATGACTTCTCTGCTGGGTTTGACACTGTGGATCACTTGCCTTCCTGACGCTCCTTACTCCCATGTGCTCCAGAACAGAGCATTCTCCCGGCTCTTCTCGTTCTGCCTCTGCCTCTTTTGCTGATGGCTTGTTTTCCATCCCGCCTCATGCATATTGGCGCTCCTCAGGGTCTCACCTTTGCTTCTCTGCTATACAGTGTCCTTGATTTATTTTATCCACTCAGGTTTTGCCCACAGTTTCTGAATTGATAAGACCCGAATTTATCTCTTTAGCCATATATTTTGTTACTTGCTAGACATCTCTACCTGAATGTCTCACAGGCATTCCTCACAGTTATGTTCTTCATGGAACTGCCTCTTCTTCAGTTGGTAGCATCACCTTACACCTTGTCACTCGAGCTAGTAACCTGGGATGCTTTCAAGCCTCCCTTGCTTTGCTTCGCATCCAATCAAATCCCATGTCTGTTTCCCTGACAACTTTTTCTCATAGATGTGTCTCAGAATGGCCTCCAATAGTTCACCCCCTTCTTTCCATTTGCCCATCACTACCCCTATGTCAGGCGTTCATCATCTCCATTTTCTTTTACTACAGTAGCTTCCTAAATGGCCTTGGTGTCTTTAGCTTGTCCCCCCTCCAAGTCCATTCCTCACATGGTCACCAAAGTAAACTATGCTCCTAGTACGTGGCAGAGCCAGACTGGAATGCAGCGCCATGTCCCCAGTGTCCAGGAGCCAGACAAGATAGACCTGGAGAGGGAGCAGGGAAGCATTGTAAGGGGGTGGGTGTGAGGATGGGGGATTCCAGTCGCCCTCATTCCGCCGTTCAGTCCAGACTCCACAGCAGAGAACAATCCTTTCTTAAAAAATATTTTTTTATTACGGCATAGTGCCTCTTTCAAAATAATTTACAGCACATAACCAAGCCTGCTGTGCGGCATTACAATTTGTCATTAAAACTCCATTCCTCTTGCCAGAGTAAATGAGCCATTTACAGCCAGGGCGCCAAGATGGACTGTTGTTATTTTTTCTGCCTTTGTTATTATGACTGTTCATAGCTCTTCTCAGACAAGTCCCCGGGGATTCCCAGAGGGCTTGCCTTGCCATTCAGGCCAATTAGTCAGGCATGCGGTGGTTTCCTGGACATAGATGTCACCCTTACAGGGCAGCAGGAAACCAGACGTGGTTCCTCCAGTGTGGATGGTGAGCCTGAGAAGTGTCACTTGGACCTACACGTTCTATTACACATACACATGTACACATACACACGAGCTCACATGTGCACACACATGCATTCACAGGGTAAAAGCAAACCTGGGAAATCCAGCATATCACCCTTCCTAGTTTTCCTAGCATTGTTGCACCTCCATCAAGGGTGGGAACACGTGGCTTAGCAGGTGAATTTCAGGCGAGTTGAGTATCATTAAGGAAGGTTATTAAATCTCCGCTGAAACATGGGCAGGGATAGGCTCAGTAAATGACTTCTAAATATTTCAGGGTGTGAAGCTCTTTTTCCTAGTCTTTTAAGTCTCAGAATTACAGCCTCAGATGCTGCTCTGGATGTCTGACCCAGACCAGGCAGACGACAGTCAAATGAACAAGTAGGCCAAGTGTTCATGGAGGGAAGGAGGAGGAGGAGGAGACTCCTTGGGTGGCTAGAGAAAGAAATATGCTACTGACTAAGGAAGAAGTTTGCCCAGAGGGAGTTGATCTTATTTATCTTTATATCCCATCCCCTCTTCATTCACATACTGCCCTGGCAGGCACATAGAAGATGCTTGATTTTAAAAAACCTGTTGAATTGAACTATGCATAAAAGATTTGATTCTGCCCTCAAGGAGTCCACAGTTTAGTTTCCCAGAAAGCACATGCCCTCGTATATCTGCCTTTTGAAGTCTGCCTATCTTGCAAGGCCGCTGGACCAAATTCCCTTTTCTAGGTGAGACTTCTGAGTCAGTGCCAACCTGTCCATCTCCCTAACAAAATCTGGTTTACTTAAAGACTTAACTGTCTCCTCGACTGGCCTGTGAACTTCTCAGGTCAGGGAGCATATCTGATTCATCCTTGTATCTCCCACAATGTGTTAGCACAGTAGTAAAAATACTCAATAAATGCATTAAAACATGAATGAAGCTTACTAAATGCTCTGTTTTAGGAATCGAAAAATGCAGACTTCTGTAAACATTTTCTTCTCTGTAAAACAAGGATGATAACATTAATACCCAGATGAGATTGCTGGGAGGATTAAGTGAGATAATGTATGTAAAGCTCTTAGCACAGGCACCTGACTCACCGTGATAGTAGTTACTACGTAGTCGTGGCCTCTGGGGGAGGTTTTCTCAGTGTGATCTCCCCCTCCTTTACATCCAGGAGTTCAGATTAGAATGGTCAGATTCTGAGACACATGTTTTCTGTAGGTGCTTCCCTAGGAGGAGAAGTAAGGTTACTTGGGTTTCCCCACGCTCTGTTGAACTCTGTCCTCTACTCACAGGCATTGTGTGTGGCTTTCCAAGCCCGAGAAGGGTGTGATCTTGAGATTGGGTTGAGTGTAGAGGGGAATTACATTTAGGTCTACCCTATACAGGAAAATGCATCTCCTGAAGCCTGTCTGGCCTAGTGTAGAGGAGTTATACATGGATATTTAGGCCCAGAGTCCAAGCCAGTAATGGGACCCACGTCACATATGCAGCCACCTCTTACTGTCCCCACCACAACCACTGTGCCCATAACTACAACAGAGGCTAATAACCTGGTGATACCATTGATAAATGTCAAGGCACCCTAATGATCAGACTTCTCAGTGCTCTCTGCATGAATTTTTAAGCTGCTAGTGAAAGAAAACTGTTATACCGACACCTATCATGAAAGACAGATGGCAGGAGCTAAAATAGAAGTACAAAGGCAAAATTACAAGGTGGTAGGATTTTAACAGCCTGAGGCTGGGCCCATTGATTGGGAGAAAGGAAATGTGTTAAAGGAGGCCACCCTATGACCACCTTCTCCAGGTTTTTTTATGGTTTTGCTTTTTTGCATTGCTTCTTCTAGCATCTTTTTAAAAAAATCATAGTCTTAATAACCAGCATGCCATCAATCTAACTAAAATGTTAAAAGGCATCAGTCGGGGAGGATATGTGGGATGAGAGATGACTTCATTAAAGAAGTGAGACTTGCCAAAACCGGTTTGGCTCAGTGGATAGAGCGTCGGCCTGCGGACTGAAGGGTCCCGGGTTCGATTCCGGTCAAGGACATGTACCTGGGTTGCAGGCACATCCCCAGTAGGAGATGTGCAGGAGGCAGCTGGTCCATGTTTCTCTCTCATCGATGTTTCTGACTCTCTATCTCTCTCCCTTCCTCTCTGTAAAAAAATCAATAAAATAATAAAAAAAAAAGAAGTGAGACTAAAGAAGAAGTAGGGTTTTATCAAGGTGATATGGAAGGAAGGACATTTCTGGTCAAGAGGAGGAATTGTGGAGCCCATTGAGGGAGGAGTGAGTAGTGTAGTGAGGCTGGAGCAGGGTATAGAGTTATGGAACTTCAGAGTATGACCAAATTGTAGGTCTATGGACAACAGGCTGAAGGACTTGGTCATTTTAGGCCATAAGTAACAACAAAAGTTCATTTTGATTCTTGAAGGGTTAGTCTGGCAGCAACATGGAGGATGAATAAGGGGCAGAAAGAGGATTAATGAATCAATTAAGGAACTATCAAAGTAATGAAGGTGAAGGATGATGGGAGCCTGGGTATGTTTATTGAAATAGATAGTAATAGATGGGTCGTAAGGCATTCTATGATGAGAACCAATAGATTTAGAGATTAGGTGGCACTATGGAGGGAAAACAAGAGTGCAGAGTAAAAAAATGCCCAGTTTTAATCCATCAGATAGAATGGGTAGAATTGTCCTTAAATAAGATGGACAATATAAAAGTGGAGAGCAAGTTTGTGAGGTATTTGGGGATTAACGGTGAGTTCCATTTGGGGCATATTGTTTTTGAGACAGTAATGGGACATCCATGGGAAAATGTAGACAAATGGAAATATGGACCTGGCATTCAGAATAGGTTCAGAGCAAGGGTTCTAAGAGTGGAGGTGAGACTGAAGACACAGGAGTAGAGGAAATCACAAAGGGTTTAATTTAGAATTTAAAAAAGAGGCCAAAGGCTAACTCTGTGGTGTCCCTTCTCCTCTTGGTACCTTTCAGACCTGAGCACACACCATCAGAGTGCCATGATGCTACTCCCTCCTCCCCGCCCCCCTAATGGATAAACACAGGCAAGTCCCTTCTCTAGAAGGGCCTGATTTCCTCAGCTGTAAAATCAGGGGTGGACTGGATTGTATACATTCTGAGAAGCCGTGTTTGGAGAGCATGTAACGAAGTGGCTGCAGTCAGAGAAGGTCGTTGAGGCAGAACTGAGCAAAAAATGTCTAGCACAGGGAAGAACCTTCTGGTGCTGGTCCTAGACAGGACTCTGCTTAACCCAATTGCCATCACTATCAGCAGCCTTCAGCAACCACTGATCACACTCGCAAAAAGAAAAACAGAGCTGAGCGTTAACCCTGGGGAGATGGCTAAAGAACACTGGTTTGCAAGGCCTGTCAATAAAGCGCTTGGCTCCCTGGGAGTTTCAGAAAGTCTGCCTGCTCAGCACACCGTGCCCAGATGTCTGACCTTTCCCAAGTCCACATTCACCATGTCCTCTACAGGCCCAGTCTCAGCACCACCCAGACTTTGTTTTCAAAGAACAGAACATTTGGTTCTCAGTTGTAGGTGTCTTGGATTCTATTTAGTCCCTGCCCTCCCTCCCCTTCCTCCATCCCCAATCCTTTCTGTCTTCTTCTAGTCTAATTTGCATGTAAATTACTTGGGAATGAATTTGGGAGCCATTACTAGGGGAATAGAAGGCAGAGATGATGGGAAAATGATGGGAAAGGTGGAAGATGTTTCTTGCTGCTTCCTATTGTGCTCAGCAATCCTGGGAGCCCCTTGCTATGGACAGGAATTGGTCGTGGTGTGACCTAACTTGATAGCAGGTTTGAGATGATACCAGCACTCTTTTTAAATTTTTTTAAAAATTTTTAATTTTATTGTTTAAAGTATTACACATAGTAGTACATATATCTCCTTTCCCCTACCCCATTGACCTTCCCCCAGCCTCTCCTCACCCCCATCACATTCCCTCATCCCAGCCCCCCAGTGTCTTGTGTCCATTGGTTGCAGCACTCTTAAAAAAAATTTTTTAAATTGATTTCAGAGAGGCAGGGAGAGGGAGAGAGAGAGAGAGAGAGAGAAAGAGAGAGAGAAACATCAATAATGAGAGAGAATCATTGATTGGCTGTCTCCTGCACACCCTCTACTGTGGATCAAGTCCATACCCACGCATGTGCCTTGACTGAGAATCGAATGGTGACCTCCTGGTTTAACCACTAAGCCACACAGGCTGGGTGATACCAGCACTCTTAAGGTTAAAGAGACCTAGCTGGGAATGGCAGGAGGAACATGGATCTTTCCCTTCCCTGCGTGCCACCTGAAAACTATTACTGTCAAGACCCTGTATTTAGTTCTAAATTGTATGTGTTAATTTTCTTTCCTCAGTTATGGTCTAAGTTACTCAGGACAAAACTTCTAGTTTCTTTGTGCAATAGTCTACCCTTAACCACAGTTTCACTTTGTATGGCAGCGATGGTGAACCTTTTGAGCTCAGTGTGTCAGCATTTTGAAAAACCCTAACTTAACTCTGGTGTCGTGTCACCTATAGAAATTTTTTGATATTTGCAACCATAGTAAAACAAAGACTTATATTTTTGATATTTATTTTATATATTTAAATGCTATTTAACAAAGGAAAATCAACCAAAAAAAATGAGTTCGCGTGTCATAGGTTCACCATCACTGTTCTATGGTTTCAATTACCTGTGGTCAACCCTGGCCCAAAAACATTAAATAGAAAGTCAGAAAGAATTCATAAGTTTTAAATTGTGCTCCATTCTGAGTAGCATGATGAAACTCCTCCCTTGAGGAGCCGCTCCATCCTGCCCGGGACATGAATCATCCCCCTGTCCTGCGTCTCCACACTGTAGATGCTCCCTGCCCATTAGTCACTTAGTGGGCATCTGGGTTATCAGATTGGTTCTCAGAGAGACACAGACAGGGAAACCACAGTCATGTAACTTTTATTGTAGTACATTGTTATAATTGTTCTATTTCATTATTAGTCATTGTTGTTAATCTCTCACTGTGCCTAATTTATAAATTACTTGACCATAAGTATGTATGTATAGGAAAATACACAGTATATGTAGGGTTCGGTACTACCACAGTTTCAGGCATCCACTGGGCACTTGGAACGTATTCTCTGTGCACACGGGGGCGGGGGAACTGTATTCTCTACACAGCCCCTTGAATAATTCTAAACAATAATAGGGATTCAAGTCCGTGATTTTAGGCAGCTCCAAATTTCCTACATAGGAGGTGTCTTAAAGTCAACACTGTTATGAGAAAAGTGTAGGAACTTTTCTTAAAGCACATTTCACAAATATGAGAAAATGTTCATTGTGCATATCTAAGAATGGGTGGAGCTTAATAACCCCCAGGTTACCCGCACCCTCATTGATTGATTGATTGATTGATTGATTTGAGAAGCAATGTTTCCATTGGAGGTAGGGAAAAGAATATACTTTAGGTTTTCCATTTCTTCTAATTCTGGGAGCCTTTGATGAAGGTTTTTAGATTCCCAATATAACAGCTGGACTCTGCTGGTGGAGAAACACTTTCTAAAATGGAAAAAAAAGCTGTTATAACTTGAATGCACCTTAAATACAATGCATTGAAACCACCTTATCTTCTACCCGGTGAAATGGAGACCCACTGAAGTGCAGTGATTTGTTCATGAGGACACAGCTATTCAGTAAAACCAGGAGTTCAGAATCCCACTTCCCTTTTTTTCAACCAATGGCTCTCAACCTTGGGGGAGCTCTAAAAACTACTAGTGCTGAATCTTACCCAGACTAATTAAGTCAGAACCTACGGGAACGAGACCCAGACATCAGTGTGTTTTTTAAAAAGCTCCCCAGGGTTCAGAGCCACTGCTCTATCTTATGGGGCCTCTGCCTTATTGTAGCTCAAAATGAGTTTAGAAAAATTTATGGATCAACTTTAAAATATTTACTGGCTTTCTACTATATGCAAGGCACTGTGTTAAGTGGCTGCAGGGGGATTAGAGGAGGAAACAAAGGCAAGGTCACAGCCTAGATGAGTTTCATACTAATAGGAAAAATAAGCAATAAGAATGGGATGCCACCTTCTTCTCCCCTTCTCCCCATTGTTTTGACAAGGGCAGGTACTGCTGATTGATTTAGCACCTTTTTCTCTGACCCAGATATGGTCTCAGAAGCCTTTCAACCCAGAGCTCCAGGCAGACATCACCTTTTGATCTCTTGGCACCTGGGAATAAACCCACTCACTGTTCTCAGACAGGTCATAGGTAGATGGATAGAGCTGAATACTAAGTCGGGAAATAAGAATTAAAGCAAGGATTATAGGTTTAGGTGATAGAGAAGGGTCTTGTCTGTCGGACAGTGATTTTAAACTTTATTTTGTTGGCAATCAAGAGTGACTGAAGTTTTTTGGATACGAGACTATAAATAAGATTAACCCGGTTACTGTGAAGGACAAAGAGTTGCAGTTAGTGAGACCAATTGGCGATTGCAGAGTTGAGTCATCAGGATGGATAGGAGGCAACAAGGGCCTGAGCATCAGGAGTCACAGTGGGAATTGAGAAAAGGGACAATTTGAGAGACATCGAAAGAGAAGAGTTGATAGGGCTTCATGATTAATGGAGTGAAACTTCAGAGAAGAGTGAGAGGACTCAGATGACTGTCAGGTTTGGGGACTGAGTGAGTGAGGAAATGGTAATGCTGTTGGTGAGAAGAGAGACGCCGGAGAAATCACTAGATTTAGTGGAGCGATCATGAACTTGGGATGTCCAGACATTATACTGGTGGGAAATACAACAATAAAGATTTATTTTAAAAAAACAACAAGAACAACTTGTTGTGAAGTGGCACCGGCATGCCTGGGTTGAAATTCTTGGTTCCGTCCTTTATCTCTGGATGAAATAGAGGTGGAGTAGGTAAGCCTTTTAATTTTTCCAGTTGTTTTTTCTGTAAAATGGGGGTGATGATACTAATAGTCATATCACAGGGTTATTTTGAGCATTAAAAACACAAGTGTGGCCCTAGCCAGTTTGGCTCAGTGGATAGAGCGTCAGCCTGTGGACTCAAGGGTCCCGGGTTCGATTCCGGTCAAGGACATGTACCTTGTTTGCGGGCACATCCCCAGTAGGGTGTGTGCAGGAGGCAGCTGATCGATGTTTCTCTCTCATCGATGTTTCTAACTCTCTATCCCTTTCCCTTTCTCTCTGTAAAAAATCAATAAAATATATTTAAATAAACAACAACACAAGTGTGGCAGGGCGTTGTAGACAGTAAGAAACCACAAGCAATTGATTAATTATGGATTCTTCTGGCTCAGCCATGTGGATGTATCCTGGCCCCAAGTCTGGGAGGGAAATCAGGCCTGGAGATGGAGACTTGAAATTATTCTCTGGGGAAGAGATAATTAAAGTTAGGCAATGTTTAAGACCTCTTTAGTAGATGTCCAAAAGAGAGCAGAGATCACATGGAATGTCAAATAATACACTTTTTAAAGGCAGTTTATTTCTAGCATAAAAGAAAAAAAACCATTCCACATAGTGTCCAGCCACCAAACACATTGTTCACATTTTATTGTATTTCTTTATTCATGTTCTTTGTTTTTTAGCATAAACAATTCTTTATAAAGAAGAATAAGAAAAGGAGAGTGAATAAGACATTTAAAAAATAGTTGAAATAACATTAACTATGGAAGAGAGTCATAATACATCCTGCCCGCCCCCCCCCAAGAAGTGGGGATAGAAATCACAGATTCCTTCAGTTGGGAAAACTGTTGAGGTCATTTAGTCTAAACTATTTTTGTTGTTGTTGCCAAGTCTACATTCATTAAGTTGGCATTATGCTCCAGATCCTTGGCTAAATGATATCCGTGCAATATATCATATAATACCCCTATGAGTCTTAGAAGTACATAGTATTACTGTCCATCTTACAGATGAGGAAACTGAGACTCAGAGGCTTAGTATCCTGACTCAGGTCACAGGGCCGGGCCTGTCTGACAGCAGAGCTCAGGCTTTGAACTGCTGTGCCCTCAGAGCCCTCCCCGCCGTCCTTGACCCAGTCAGGCTAGAGCGCTTCATAGGACTGGGTGTGGGACTGTGGCCCCGGGGGTGTGTCTGAGTCAGAAGCAGCTGGGAGTGGGCTGAGAAATGAGTCTTCTGTGAAACAGAGCGAAAAGAAAAACGGGTCAGGAGACAATAATCGTTGCCAATCTTGGTGTGAATGTGTGGTGTGGGAGTGGGACTATAAAGGACTCCAGTCACAGAGGAGACTTGTGGCTGCACCCTGTCCCCATTCACACACCTGCCTCCCCCCACCCCTGCCCCAAATCTCCTCTGATGCGGCTCCCTTTCTGGTTAGCTTTGCTTCTTCAGACAAGGGGTGCCCAGTCATCCTGTCCTGGGGGAGAGGTACAGTTGTACCAGTAGAGATGAGGAAACCACTCCTCCTGAGTGAGTTTGTCTTTAAACAGAGAACCTGACTCCATAATGATTTGGAGTGAGCCTTGGGCCATTATCCTTCTCTTGCCAGCTGGGCAATGCTGTGAAAAAAAAAGATGCCCTAGGCCCAGAGGCTGGGGAACCACTCCCAGCCCCTGCAAGAATCAGAAGGGCTGACAGGATTCCTTTTTCAGAAACAGCCTTCCTCTTCCTTTGGAAAGAAAGCCCTCTCTCCAGCTCTGCTCCAAGGCAGCCTCCTGCAGAGCATCCAGAGTGCTGCTGAGCTGTTCCCATGACAACGGAGGAAGGGGCTTTTTGTTTTCCTCAGAGGGTTGAGTCCTTTCAACCAGAAGGTGCTGTTGGCTCTTCTTCATATTCCACACTCCAGCCCCTACCCTTGTTTGCATGACTAGTTTTGCATTTATGGAGTTTTCAACATCATTGGTATGGGTATGGGCATTGCAAATGCACACCTTTTTCACCTTCAAACCCAGAACTTGTAGCCAAGAGTCACACTCTATTTTTCTCTTTCATTTTCTCAAAATATGTGCTGCTTTCATAATAATAGCAATAACATGTTAGTCAGGGTGCTTCCTACTAGCTGCTGTAACAACCTTACATATTACATTTGTGTCTTACTCATGCACAGGCAAATAGCTTGGTTCTTCTCTGCGCCATTTCTCAGGGACACAGGCTGTTTCCATTTGCTCCACCATGTTGGGCTGCAGAATTGCTCTGGCACAATCCAGCTGGTAGAGGAGGGTGGTCTTTGTACCTGTCACTTAACCCCCTGGCCCAGCAGTGTCACACATCACTCTTACCTCCACTCCTCTTGGTGGTCGGTCAGTCTGTGCCTTGCCTAGTGCAAGAGAAGCTGGGAAAAGTGGTCTCTGGCTGGTCAGCTACATCCCAGCAGCAACGCCACACTGTGGAAGGGGAGCTGAATCTGTCATTCATACATGTATTATTTCTCAGGTAATGTGCTAAGTATTATTTCATTGTACCAACCCTGTAAGGTTATCATCCTCAATGTACAGATGAAAAAGCTGACCTCTGTGTTATAACTTACAATATAAGATTACATAAGTAGTTGGTGGTAAATCCAAAAGTCAAGACTTAACTCCAGAGCAGTGGTCGCCAACCTTTCAGACATCACGGACCACCAGTGGTCCGCAGACCACCGGTTGGCGACCACTGCTCTAGTGCACAGGCTCCTATCTGGTATGTTCCACTGCTTTTAGCTTCTGGCCTGAGAAACTCTATTGGCACTAGCAGCCTAGGTGGTCTTCAGCAATTTACTTTTACTCTCTGCATCTTGGTTTCATCTGTGAAGTGAGAATGTCAAACAGGATGAGATCCGAGGTTACTGGTAGCTGGGACATCATATGATTCTTGGGATGAACATATTAGTTGTGTGAGTGTCTTAGCTTGGGCTGCTATAATAAAAATATCATAGAATGGGTGCTTAAACAACAGGCATTATTTCTGGAGGCGGAGAAGTCCAAGATCAAGGTGCCAGCTGATTTAGGTCTGGAGAGGGCCCACTTTCTGAATTGAAGGTGGCAGCCCTCTCGCTATATATCCTCACATAGTGGACAGAGAAAGCTCTGGTGTCTCTTCCTCTTCTTATAAGGGCACTAATAAGTGCTATCATGGATGCTCCAACCTCATGGCCTCATTTAAACCTAATTACCTCCCCTTTACATTTGTTAATATTATCACTTTAGATCAGTGGTTCTCAACCTGTGGGTCGCGACCCCTTTGGGGGTCAAATGACCCTTTCACAGGGGTCACCTAAGACCCAGAAAACACATATATAATTACATATTGTTTTTGTGATTAATCACTGTGTTTTAATTATGTTCAATGTGTAACAATGAAAATACATCCTGCATATCAGATATTTACATTACGATTCATAACAGTAGCAAAATTACAGTTATGAAGTAGCAACAAAAATAATTTTATGGTTGGAGGTCACCACAACATGAGGAACTGTATTAAAGGTCGCGGCATTAGGAAGGTTGAGAACCACTGCTTTAGAGGGTAGGATATCACTGTAAAGTCCATTTCATATCAGCCCTGCCTAACTGTGCCTCCTAGGAGGTGGCTGAGATAAAGAAGTTCCACCTCTCCACTCTTGGGAGCATTCCCTCACCAACCAACATCCTCTCTTCCTCCTTCAGGTGAGGGATCTGCAGAAGGTCTCCCCTAAGTGCATATGCATATCCCAGCAGGGATTCAGCTTCCCTCTCAGATTTTGCTTGCTGTGGTAATGGCTTCAGTTGAGGGCTTGTGTAATTGCAGAGTAGATAATGATCTCCAGGCCAGCTTCAAGTCAAAGCTATGTTTAATGGAATTGCCAAAGGTGGTAGGGATGGGGACAGGGAGTAGAGATGTTTAGAGAATGCTTTTTAAAGCCCATACATCTGAAATTTCAGCCCTTGCATTTCTGAACCTGAACTTTGACGAGGGGGTTGGAGGATGCCAAGTAAATTGCCACAGACATATGTAAGACCTGGGTTCACTCTCCTGCACCCACCTGTCTCTTTCAGACGCAGCTGCATAGAGTGGAACAGTCAAGTGACTGTTGCATATGGGCCAACAGTCAAGTGACCCGAGTCTATTCCCAGCTCTGCTAAAAGTCCTTCATGTGTCCTTGAACTGGTTGCTTCCCCTATCAGTTTCCTCATCTGCAAAATGAGAAGGTTGAACTAAATGATCCTCATGTCCCTTTCCACTCCAAAATCCTAGATGATCCTCAGATATCAACAGCGCTAAAACCTTGAACTGTGAATGTCATGTGCTCCACAAATGGCTGGGTTCTTCCTGTTTAAATCCTTTCCTTCAAGACTTCTCAGTTACTTTTGTTGATACAACCTGACCTGTCTTAAGTGTCTAAGCCACAATATCATATTGAATATCAACTCTAATTGAAAAGTTAAAACAAGCCAACAAAAAAGAACCTAGGGCTTTATTTTATAAACTTTTTTGGGGAAGAAGGCAAAAGTTTTTCTGGGTTATGAATGTCATCTAGGAAGGGCATAGTTCATGAGACTTATTATCACATCTTCACAGAAGAAAATTTTACCAACACCTAGCAATGTAAAACAAACAAACAAGCAAACAATGTCCCCTCTGCCATAGTCAGGTTAGACTGCTGAATTCTGATTTAACCTTGAACTTGTTATAAGTGAATGAGATAGACCAGAAGTGGATTCTGAACTGATTTGAGGCAATACTGGTTCTATCTGTGAATGTTGACTTGGCCTGTGGTTATAGTGCTAACAGTTTAGTAATGTGCCTCATTTTTAATCTCCCTTTCTCTTTAGCAGGATCATTTTCTCTGTGTTAAGGGATTAACATTGAGGTAAGAATGGCTACATAAGAGCTCTTTCTGGAATACAAATGACTTTATAAATAAAGGAACACAAAAGGAAGGAGTAGGAAGAGTACTTAGCTCTATCAAAGTTGGCAAATTCCATATGCTTTCTCCCCTGATCATAGCATTATACATTCAGGTCTAGACAATGTATTTCAAGACCCATGCTAGAGTCTCCACTGGGCACTAAGACCAGTGTGCTTAGATGAATAGTGTTCCCCAAAAGTTTATGTCCACCTCACGACGTAACCTAATTTAGGAATAAGGTCTTTGCAGATATAATATTTAAAATTATACCAGAGTAGGTTGGGCCCCAAGTCCAATATGACTGATGTTCTTGTAAGAAGAGGAGAAGTGACAGAGACACACAGACTGACAGGGGAGTTCATGTGATGACAGAGGCAGAGATTGGAATGATGAATCTATAGGGTGAGGCAAATACATAGTTCATTCTTATATTACTATTTATTAATTACTGTGTTATTTTCCATATGAATGACTGTACACCCAGTTTTGCCCCACCCTCTGTAAGCGAGGGAACAGCAAGGATTGCTGGCAACCATCAGAAGTTAGTGAGAGTCACAGAAGGAGCCACCTCCCTAGAGCCTTCAGAGGGAACATGGCCCCGCTGGCACCTTGATTTCAAACTTCTAGCCTCTAGAACTGTGAGACCATAAATTTCTGTTGTTTCAGGCAACCCCATATGTGGTCCTTTATTACAGCAGCCCTGGGGAACTCATACAACCAGGATGGAGAGGCGTCTGGGAGCCACATGAGAACAAATTGGAAGAGTCAGAAACCCCCAGCCTTGGGTTACTCACTGCCCATTTTCTTCATTCCCTCTTCCAGCTGTTGAGAAGCTGTTAAACCTGATGATGGTCTCACTGCAAGTCCTGCTCCCTAGTCCCACCCTAACTGCCATGGCTGTGTAGCAGCCTTGTATGCCTCTCTTGTTGGCTGCTGTATCATCCCCTCAATGGCTGTTTCAAACCTTTCTCAAGCCTCCAAACCCATCCACCAGCCCCACCCTCAATTGATGATTTACTCAAAGTCGACACTGATGAGGGCCCTCTTACCTTCTCTGCTCACCTCATACCCCTCTCTGCATCCCGTGTCGGAGCGAAGGTGTGCACCTGCACCTCTTGCTTATCAAAGGGACTCTTCATCTGTGCTCTTGACCCCAGCCCTTTGGGCAACCCCAGGCACCTTACTCCATGAGCTCTTCTCTCCCTGGCTGTTGTCTTAATCTCTCCCTTCCTGTGCTTCCCTCCCCATTCTCAGTGTCTTTTTTTATAAGCAGGCTTAGGTCTCTTTTAATAAAACTAAACCAAGCCAACAAGCAAACACATTCCTCAGACACTATTGATCTTTCCCTTGACCTTCAGATTTCTTTACCGAGTTGTTAATAGTCACTCCTTCCACCTCAGCAAACTCTTGGAGGCTATTGCCCTCACCCCCTAATGTGAAACCACTAGGGACTTTCCCAATCAATAAATCCCTTTGTCTTCTCTCTATTGACATTAAAGACATCTCAGAAATGAATCTTAGCCTGGCCTGTGTGGCTCAGTGGTTGCACGTCTACCTATGAACCAGGAGGTCACAGTTCGAGTCCCAGTCAGGGCACATGCCCAGGTTGTGGGCTTGATCCCCAGTAGGGGGCATGCAGGAGGCAGATAGATGATTCTCTCTCATCCTAATGTGTCTGTCTTTCTCTCCCTCTCCCTTCCTCTCTGAAATTAATAAAATAAAATTTTAAAATAATTTTAAAGCATTACACATAGTCTCATATTTAAACAATTTAAGTTTTTGCATCTTGCCTTACACACACACACACACACACACACACACACACACAGTTAACATGGTCACATGCTCTCTACAGCACTTATCACTGCTGACCACTCACTCACTCTTTTCTTGAAACTTTCAACCTGCTTGGACCCAAGTTTTCTTCCTACCTCTCCAACTGTTCATTCTCAACGTCTTTGGCTGGTTCCCCTTCCTTTTACTACTTTTGTTGGCCACTTTCTCTCCTCATTCTACAAGCTACAATTTCAGTGAACACCCGCATGCTGATGGCTCACAAATTCTTATCCTCAGCCCAGACCGCTCCACTGATCTTCAGTCTCTCTTCTCCAACTACCCGCTAGGCAGCTCTCTCTTGACGTCCAACAGACACCTCATTTTCAACATACCTAAAGTTGAACTTGATCTTCCTCAAATACTCTTCCTTTTCTGTGCTCTTTAACTCTGCACAAGGCATCTGCATCCACCTGCCACCCTCCTGCGTGACCTGGGAGCCATCTTAGGGCTCTCCCTCCTGTATCTTCTACTTCACCTCCACTCCTTGTGTACCTTGGCTGCTGCCCCTTGCAGCACTATTTTCTTGGTCACTCAGAAGTCATTTTTGAGCCTATCATCTCATCTCAGTGGTCAAATATCTGGCTTCCAGCCCCATACTATTCCTCAAAAATTTTGTTTTTCATTTCTAATACCACCAATGAGGCTTTCATTATATTTCTTTCTTCTGGACCACTGCAATGGGTTACTAGTACTACCTATACCTGAGCCAATACCAACTTAAATAGTGACAGAAAAAAATCCAAAGTACTGCTCAAGGTCTGAGTTTATGGGAGCATGACTCCATTCTAATTAAAAACAAAAGAGTTCTTTGGTGGCAGAAGACTCAGACTGGCCTCAACCTGGCCTCCCTGCATGTCCCACTGCTCCCTGTACTTGCTCAGGATGCCAACACTCCTGGTTCTTTCAGCCTGTGAGTGTTGGCTCGGAGTGCTACGCCCTTCAGCATAATGGCCCCACCCACCCCACTCCTGCATCGTCTAGCACCGCCCATTAAAATTCAGGACATATTTTAAAATTTACCCCAAGTCATTATGGCCATCGTCACACTGTTACCTTATGTTTGAATAGTATTTCCAAAAAAATTTCACATGCATTTTCTCAAGCCTCACAGAAACCCAGTACTGGGAAGGGTAAATATTTATTATTCCCTGACAAATTTTGGAAACAGATCACAACAGGTAAATTGTTGGCCAATACCCCACTGTCTTTGGGCCCCTCTTTATTTTTCTCTTGTCTCCCCATCATATTCTGCCTCCTGCTATGATTATTTGTGCACTGGTCATATCTTTCATTCTATATTGTGAATTATACCAGGTCCTCTAATAATGTCATTTCATCCAACATCGTCTCATTATAATGTTTATGAGATGCTGTAGGAACTTCGTTCTCATTTATATAAATTAGAATATGGTAAAATTGGTTTGGTAATACATCATTTCACTTAAAGTAACAGGATCTATTGTGGACTAGTGATGAACATAAGACATAGGATGAACGCAGTATTTTGGATTGTCACGGTGGTGTGAAAGATTCTGGTATTTGAAAATCTGATCCATGGAAGAGTAAGAAGTGACTTCATTTATGTGTCCCCATATTGCAAAGCTAAATCTGGTCAGTGGGCTTTGGAGGAAAGGCATTGTGGACCTGAAGCACCTCGATTACACTCAGAGCAGCCTGACATCGCAACTGTCAGAGACGGCCTGTGTCAGGGATATTGCAGAAGCTACTTCTGCATTGAGAAGGAGGGGAGATTCTTTATTTATCCCTTTTTAAATAACATTTAACAAGAATCATTTATGCACCAGGAACTGTGCCAGGTGATGGGAATGCAGTGGTAATAAAAAAAAAAAGTCCCTCCTCTTGAGGAATTTTCAGCCCACTGGGAAAGATGGGCGTAAGTGATAAATAAATAAATAAATTACAATCTGTGAAAGGTGCTAGTGTTCTACAGATAATAAAGGGTGCTACCTTGAAAATCATGGGTGCACTTCATAATGAACTCGACTGGCAGATAGAGAAAAGCAATTCAAGCAGAGAAACATCAAGTGAAAGGTCCTGAGGTAGAGAAGAGGTTGGAGGAGAGATGAAAATGGACGGCCAGTATGGCGGCACAAGAGTTCAGGTGTAGAGCTAGACAGGGGTCCCTAGTCCACAGTAAGGAGTTTAGATGTTCTTCTCAAGGCACTGGGAAGCCATGGAAATCCTAAGGTACTTTTATATTCTAAAAATAATGTAATTGCTGCGTAAAAGCTAATTGTTAAATGGCATTTAAATATATAAAATAAATATAAAAAATATAAGTCTTTGTTTTACTATGGTAGCAAATATCAAAAAATTTCTATATGTGACACGGCACCAGAGTTAAGTTAGGGTTTTTCAAAATGCTGACACGCCGAGCTCAAAAGGTTCACCATCACTGCTTTAGGAAGTCATTGTAAGCATGTTCAAGAGAAGTAGAGCTAAGGGCAAACACATGCATTGATGCCAAACATGAATAAGAGGAGAGAGAGAGAGAGAGAGAGAGAGAGAGAGAGAGAGAGAGAGAGAGAGGGAATATGAAAGACCTGCCCTGAATGATGAAATGAGGTCTTTGGAAAGGAAAATAGAGAAGGACAAGGGAAATTATCTGGATGGCAAAATTTGTTTCCTGTGGTACCTCAATCTCTCTTTAATCCTTTTCTATCCCAACCCCAAATTTAAAAGGATTGCAGGAAGCTTTCGCTGGAGTCATTTCTGGGATTTAAAAAATATGCAGAAATGAAGATTTCTGTCCTGAGTTTGCAGGCGCACCCATCTTTCACCCCCTCTTGTGTAAATTAGCTTCCATCAGAAGTTAAGCTGTGGCCCTTTGAGCTGCTGTGATAATGTTAGGACCCTACCGAATGGGATTGGCATGAATAAACCTGCAGTATCTCTACAAATCAAGAGGTTGGCTTTTACTGGAAACGGCCCACGGCTTTGTGCACAGGGCAAGCCAAATGTCTCCCCACACCGAGACTGAAAATGCCCGAGTGCCCTTGCTGATAAGATCTGATGTGTAGATGCTTGTCTACAAGCACTCAGCGGCTGCTGGCAACATTTATTACAACCCGAGTGTGAAACGTGCTGGTCTATTTCCGAGAAAATGGATCAGCCACAGTAGATGTATAAGAAATCTGGCTTTGCTGTGACTGATTTCCCATTTCTGTACCACCTTTAGCCTGGGGACAACGTGAGAAGTTGCTTACCAAATGAAGAGATATAACCCCCCCCCCCC
>NW_006288624.1:2426053-2487830 GCF_000327345.1 Myotis davidii
GCTGTTGAGGTCAGAACAACTACACCCAACCTACCTTTCCGGCCTCAGCTTTTATCTATCCTCCGGTAGTTACTCTGTTACCCCTCCAAACTAGACTACTTGTGGGATCCTGACTGTCATCTTTGTTTCGCCTGGTACTTCAGCCAGGATCGGTCTTGGTCACCAGAAGAGTTTTCTCTCATTCTTTGTGACCCAGCTAAAATCTGAATGTCTCTGAAAATTCCCCCTGCCTTACCAGAGAGCTTTTCTCTTTTGGGTTTCCATAGGTCAGGTCCTGTGCTTGGCATTGGGGATACAAAGTCAAGTAACACAGCGTCTGCATCCTCAGATCTTCACAGTCTGTCAGTGGGCCAGGCACCAGTCGATATAATCGAACGTGGGCCCCAACCTTGAGCTCTTCCATCATTGCGAAATTCTCGGGTGACTGGTGATATCACTGTCCCATCCTGGCTCTCTAGCTGGCACATTAGCCTCCTTCCTAGAAAGGTAATTACCATTTTCATTACCATCAGCAGCAACCTGACCATCATAATTTTAAAATGACTAGGACAGAGTTAACAATATTCGAACTTTCTAAGTCAACCACGTATGGGATGGCTATTTGTAGTCTCAAGATGCAAATGCTAAGATTCCTGCTACCATAAAACTCGAGTTCCATTTACAGATATTGAATATAGTTCATTCGTTAGGAATGCTTCCCTATTTCATGCAACAAAATTAAAAATGCGCCGAAACCGGTTTGGCTCAGTGGATAGAGCGTCGGCCTGAGGACTGAAAGGTCCCAGGTTCGATTCCGGTCAAGGGCATGTACCTTGGTTGCGGGCATATCCCCAGTAGGAGATGTGCAGGAGGCAGCTGATCGATGTTTCTCTCTCATCGATGTTTCTAACTCTCTATCTCTCTCCCTTCCTCTCTGTAAAAAATCAATAAAATACATTAAAAGAAATGCATGTGAGACTATTACACAATGAAGTTGCAAAATAAATTTCATCTAGTCAGATCTGAAATAAGATACGCACTCATTAACAAGGGGAATAGTGATGGTCACTGCCATACCCACAACATTGATATATCTTTTTCCATGCGTCTGTTCTTTGTAATAGTGAGTTGCAGCTATTGCACAGAGTACCAGCTGTCCCCATGCATTAGAGGTTTGCTTCTTATATTCCAGGTAACTTGTTTTTCTTAGAAAAGTTTTAGTTGTGCTCTCCTATCTGTCAATGTATCCTTAGTGGAAACTAGAAAGCCACTACGCTGTCACACTGAGCTGTCTCTGTCCTTTTGGCAGTACCACACTGGCTTCATTACTGTGGCACGTTAGTAAGCAGTGGGAGGTCCTCAACTTTGTGCTTCTTGTTCCAAGATTATTCTAGGTCCTTTGCATATCCATATACATGTTAGAATCAGATTATTTATCAATTTTTACTTAGAAAACTGGTTGTGATTATAATTGGAAACATGGTGTTGAGTGTATAAGTCAATTTGGAGGGAATTGAAATCTTAACAGCATTGAGGCTTTTAGCCTATGAACATAATGCATCTCTTCATTTGCTTACATCGTTAATTTCCCTCAGGAATGTTTTAGGGTTTTCAGTATAGTTGGATTACATATATTTTCTTAAACGTATTTCCAAGGATTTTTACATTTTTGATGCTATGTTAAATAAACATTTTAAATATTACAATTTTTTTTATATTCCAATTGTTTGCTGCTAGTGTATAGAAATACAGTTGAGTTTTGTATATTGGCCTTATGTCCTTGGTAAATTTACGTATTAGCAACTAATAGTTGTTTTATATATGTTTTACTATTTTTATATAAACAATTATGTTATCTATGAGTAGTTTTACTTCTTTTCTACTTACATGCCTTTTATATCTTTTTTCTTATTTTATTACACTGGTCTCCCATTCTTCTGGTTTTCTTCTAACCTTATAGGGAAAAATGTGTACAAAGTAGAGTCATCTTTTTGAAGCAGGTTCTTAGATTTTCAGATTGGAATCATGTTGGCGCTCTGGGCCCTTAGAGAAAGCAGCGAGTGCAGAGGAGACGGTGTAGGCTCACAATCATTTGCCCTTATCAGCTCCCACACGGAGCACTTTCCCATTTCCATTCTCGGCCTGCCATCCTGCTACAATTTAAAGTTGCTGGCTTTTTTGTTGCAAAAAAATATATCTCAAAATTTTCTAATGCCTGTTTTTTATTTTAAGCCAATAAAGATGGTGCCAAAACCCAGCTGTCAATCTAGGAAGAATGGTGGTTATTTGTGTGCTGTTTTCCCTAGATAGAAGGTGCTGAGTCCACATTCTCCATCCAGCTACTTTCTGTGACCAGCATGGACCTTCACATGACAACTTGCTGGGAACGCCATCTGAGTTTTTGGCCACACCACGCCAAACGGCTGATCCGGCCGTAACCTTGACCTTATCAGCACTATCTTCTTAGCACCACTTTGGCTCAGTAGCTCCGTGGTTTATTCCAAGTGACGAATGGATGCAGTGCTAGTATCTCTTTGGGGCTTTTGAACTCATTTATCTATCAATCTTTTGCGAAAGGAAACGACGAGGAAAAGATAGGGTATCTTTTGCACCATTAGAGGCTGTCTGATTTCCCGCTTGGCCACTTTTCTGCTGTCTCTCAGTTCTGAGGACCGTAGGTAAGTCAGCACAGGGTTCTCAACACGATGGCATTGGCTTTAGTCGGTCTCGTGCATAACAGGGTCAGACTTGGAGCATAAGCTGTAAGGTAGTGATTTGGGTGAGTTGCAAATTCTGGCTTTAGATGTTGTGTTCATCATCAGAGCTCTTGTCAGACTCATGGCCCAGAATGCCAGCACCAATGAGACACCTCAAAAATCGCAGGACCCTAATTCCTGAACCAGTTTTATAGTCCAAACCGAGGGGAAGAATATTTGCAATTGGGGTAATCCCGGAGAAAAATCTAGATCATTTTTCTGCATATATATTCTCACCTTACCAATGTAATGCTGATTACTATTTATAGAGCATTTATGCAACCAACACTGTGCTAAACTGGTATCTTCATTCTCTGTGAGACAGGTACGATGAGCCTAACTTTACAACTGGGAAAATTAAGACACGAAGAGATAAATTCCATAAATCAATTGAGCCTGTCTGTGGAGGAGCTGAGATTTGGACCTAAATCTGTCTGTCTCATTCCATAGCCTTCGCTCTTAATCAGGGCTTGGCAAAGGATTTCTATAAAGAGAAGATCGTATCTTGGTCTTCACAGGCAATATGTGGTCTCTGTCTCATATTCCTTCTTCCTTCCTTTACAACCCTTCAGCAAAGTAAAAGCCATTCTGAAACCACAAGCCACACAAAGAGTTCATGGGCCAAATTTGGTCCGGATTTGGCTTGTGGGTCATAGTTTGCTGACCCCTGTTTTCAATCAGTACACACACACTGTTTCTCAGGATGCGAAAACTCAGTGTTTCCAGTGGGAATTAGCCAGGAAAACGGAAAGGGCCGGGGAGAGGTAGCCGATTACAGTAGGTGCTATCCTTACTCTGGTGAGATGAATCCGGGAGGCGGGGGGAGGGGGTCACTTAATGCCCTGGCAGCTGTGCCTTGGAAGGATGGATTCACCTTTCCCTTTGGGGTCCCTTTAGGAACCTCAGGCCTCCAGCAGCCCAGAGACCCACCGGCTGGAGGGGAGATGCCTTCTCACGGAGAAGGAAACGGCAGGACAGACATTGTCGTCACGTCTGCCTGACCCTTCTCAACCTGCCTCCTCTTAACCTTCTTGGTTATAGTCACTGTGCTATCAGGAACCCTAGAGTCAGCAGCTTCTCGTGTCCATGTTATAATTTGTTTCTTTTTTAGCGGCCAAGTGTTTGACTGTCTGAGGGACTCCATGGTAAATGTTTATCCCCAGCCTGGGCAAAGCTGGAGGTCCCTTTGCTGAGCTCACAGCGTGGCTCTGAGAATGCTCCCGACCAGGGCAGCTGACTGTCTCCAGCAGGCACAGTCCCCAGCTGTGGGCTGAGTCCCTTCCAGAAAGGCTGCAGGGCCAGCCAGCGTCCGTGACTCCCCACCGCCCGCATCTAACCAGCATCTCCACCTCCTCGCCACACGCTCCCCTGCCCACCCCCTTTCCCTGGCGCAGACACATTCTTCTGCCTGGAAAAGGAGCCTTGTTTCCATGGAAGCCTCATTAAATCTGCATCTTGCTCAGTTTGGGTCTGATCACGGCTGCCAGAAGTATTTTTAGCCCATGCAGTTGTGTAATGAGATAGGGGTTGGGAGAGGGGACAGTATGGACAGAGAGAAGACTAGAAAAAAAAAAAGAGGTAGGAAGGGAAGGCAAACCTCAGCAAGGGAGGGTTTCACCAAAGGGGTGAAGGATGGAGCGCTCCCCTTGGGCTGCTGGGGCCACTGCTTCTGGCTGGCTCCATCCTACTGGATGCCCATGGACACTCGCCATGCCAACTGTCCTGGTCACATGTC
Source organism: Myotis davidii (assembly GCF_000327345.1). NCBI lineage: Eukaryota > Metazoa > Chordata > Mammalia > Chiroptera > Vespertilionidae > Myotis > Myotis davidii. The sequence goes on from NW_006288624.1 coordinate 2,430,524, forward strand.
AGGGAGCCTCTAATCTCCCTTTCCATGAGCTCTGTCGGACCAGCCAGGGTGTCACTTAACCCAGGGAGTGTGACTGATGCTGCTGCCCAGGGATTTCCCCTCCCAGGGGCAGAGGGGCAGGGAAGGGAGAGCAGCAGGCAGAGGGCTGGTGCTCTGGAGTCTGCGGTGTGTGACGGCCGCAGAGTGACAGCAGGGGGGCGAGGGCATCTTAACACATTTGAGGTTTACACCCAAATTCAGGACTGGGCGTCAGACAGGGCATATGGTGCTGGAACCTTATACCAAGTTCATCCCTGGGCTGCCGGGCTCCTCAGAACTTTTGTGTCTGTTCTTCAGCCAGACTGTGCCCTCACCTGCCCCTGCACTCAAGAGAGTTGCTTGGTAATGGGTTGGTTGTTTGCATTGCAGTTGTTGAAATGTGCGTGTGTGTGTGTGTGCATGTGCACGCACATGCATGCACTCCATGCATAACACCACATAAAGAAATAAAAACCATAGGCAGAGAGAATGGCTAATGCTCATTGAACCCTTACTGTGGTCAGACGATATTCTAGGCATTGTTAACTCATTTTTCTTTTCCCTAATTCTATGGACTAGACTGTCACTATCTCCATTCTACAGACAGGGAAACTGAGGCACAGAGAAGTTGAGAAATTTCTCAAGGTCACAGAGCGGCATGGGCGGCAGGGCCAGGTTTTGTAGTCAAGCCGCCTGCTTTGAGAATCTGCGGTTCTAAATCAGTAACGTCTCATTGGCCTGTCATACATTTTCAACCTCTTTCTGTGCACAGACCCATTTATAGTAACTTTGTATTGATGAGCTGAAAGCAGTCTGCAGATGTGCCGCAGGGATTTCATTCATCCTCAAAGATGTGGGTTTGGGTTTTTTTTTCCTTCTTTAAAGATTTTCTGAGGGCGGTATCCAAATTCATAAAAATCTTTACAGTAAAGGTCTGCACTAGCTTCATTCTGACTCTCCTGCTTTGCCATTCTTCTCACATGTCCAGCTGGTTTTTATTGCCTCATCTCTCTCGAGTGCCCCTTGGCCCCCAACATGGCTGGTAGGTCTGTGCCCCACCTTCACATTCTCGGGCAGCGGGGCTTCCTCTTCTGTCCAGCCCCACAGTTGGCTTCTCCTCTGGGGACAGCATTTCACTTCCCACTATTTTCTCCAGTCTCTCCCCTGAGGGGTAGCTCCAAGGGCCTTCCTTGAGCGTGGCAAGCTGCTTCCCTCTTTACCCGCCAGTCTCTTGGCTGATCTGTTTTTCAATCTGCCCCTTTTCGAAGCCTTGGTGTTCCCTGAAGTGACCCATTTCCCTCTGTCTCCCTCCCAAAACCTATGTGGAGACGATGAAATCAAACTCCACTCACAGCCCTGCCTGCCATAGCCTCTGTTCTAAGTGCTTCCCCTGTTCTGTTTAGGACATGAAAATCATAGACGTGTGTTGAGGATTTGTTTATTAGACCGTGTGCCTCAACCTTTACTATATCCCTGTGAGATAAGTACCATAAATAGCCTCATTTTACAGATGAGTAAACCGAGGCACAGAGAGGTAAAGTAACTTGCCCAAGGTCACACAGCCAGGAAGCGGTTGGAACTGTGATGCGAAACTGGACAGTCTGGCTCCAGAATCTGTGCTCTTAGTCACCACTCTGTATTGCCTCCCCTTTGGGAACATCCAAGGAAAAGATTAAGGTGGGTCAGCTGCAGTCTTCTTGTACAATAGAGCGGAGACCATTGCCCTGGTCTACACTGGCCTGACTGTTCATTGTCAATGGCTCACCATCAGAGATGACCTCTAGGGCTCAGGGTGTTGCTCGGATGCTGTGACAACTGGAAAGCACCAGGAACAGCCAATGACTGTGATTTCGTCAGTAATGTGGCAATCGGAGGGCAAGGCAGGAAGAGTGCCTTGTCCTTGTCACTCTCTTTTAATGACCGGAAGCAGGAACCCACTGAATCTAGTTTAAAAAAAAGCAGGTGCATAAGATACAGAGGCACCTTGGAGTACTCAAGTTAGGCAAACTGGGATGTTGCTGTCTTCCTCTGGAACCCAGTGGGTTCCTCCTGCCTCATTTCTCATACCTCTGCTTCATTTCTCTCCATCTCTTTGGCCTGTCTTTCACTGATTCATGTCCATGGAGAAGCCAGCATCGACACTCCCAAGTTACCTCTGGCTTCAGGCAGCCAGGTTGTCCTTAAAACTCCACATTCTCAGGAGGAAACATGGGTCAGGGGCCCAGCTGATGGGCAGGAACATGGAGAAAAAGACACAGCTGCCAAGACCATGTGCGGCAGGGAGCTTGGGCAGGAAGCTGTTGTCATGATATCCACATGACAACTTCCAAGGTCAAGGCAGAAGTGAGTCGAGTCCTTTTCACAGATGGAGAAACTGAGGCACAGCACGAGCGGGGCTGGGGATGCAGATCTCTGGCCTTTGTGTCAGTGGGTGGAACGACAGATACGGTATCCAATCCCAAAGGAAGTGTGTGTTGTCTCTACTATGTTCCGCAGCCGTCCACACAGCACTGGCTGGCCAGGGGGGTCTGGGGTTCTCTTAGGATCGACTCAGTTCAAGAGTCCAGGAGAAAAGCACCCAAGGTGAAGGTGGGAAGAGCTCAGGCTCTGGATAAGGACGCCTGGGCCCGGGACCAGCTCTCTGCAGATCTGCCCTTTTGGAATTAACATCTCCTGCTCTTGGCTTTAAATACAGGTCTGCAGAGCCTCCCTTCTTCCCACCATGTGACAAACTCATAAAGCTCCCAACAATCCCACGAGATGAGTGCTTTCGGGCCCATATCACAGACAAGCAAATTGGGGCCAGAGGGTCAGCCGCGAGTTCAAGGTCACACAGCTGAGCCAGGATGTGAACACAGCTCCGTCTGACTCCTAACAGCCACTCGCGACACTGCTCTCTGCTTCATTTCCTCGTCTGTCAGATGGAAACGATAATGCCCGTGTCACATGGCTATTGTAGTGGGGGAAGCAGATAAAAGAAGATAAAGTGCTCTGAAGACGTAAGCAGCCTCTGCAGACGGGGAATTATGTTTGTGGCTGTCACACACCGCCAGCGCCAGCCCCAGCCCGGGGCTTTGCTGAGCTGTACCCAGCGTGGAGCTCCTTCCCGCCAACAGCAGGGGGGACAGTCTGTCTTCATCCTGAGCCAGGCTGACAGGGTGAGCTCTGCTCCCCCCACCCTTGCTTCCCACTCCCAGGAAGGACCTGAGCTCATGTTGCATCCTCCATTGTTGGGGGAGGTAGGGGTGCAGACCCTAGAATTTGGGTTTCAGCAGGTCACGGAGATAAGGAGACGGATTCCCCCCCACTCCAATTTATTGTTGAAAATAATTTCATTTATGGATTTGGGTCTGCATGTGCTTTTCTGCCAGAGATATATGGTATCCCAGGGATGGGGGGCTGTTGGTTTTATAACCGAGGGATGGGAAAGGAAACAGCAGTCACTGAGCACCTACTGAGCACAAGACTGAATGCTGGGTTTTATGATCCCCATTTTACAGGCTAGAAATGGGACACAGCAAGGTTGTGTTCCTTGTGCTAGTTCTTCTGGTGGCGGCAGGGCTGTCTTTCCACTACTGCCTTCCCTGGGAGGGGAGGCCATGCAATGGGTGTCAGAGACGTCCCCTTTCAGGAAAGCAGATTGGGAAGCTGCTGGAAGCTATTTATGCAAAGGTCAGCAAGGAAGGAAGCAGAGTAGGAGCTGGACAGTGCCCCTAGGCACCTTGCCCATGCTGGCCCACACTGTCTGGCCAGTTGTCATCACCGGGTCTTAGACAGGGCTGTCCATGGGACAGAAACATCCTGGATATTGGACAGGCTGTGGGCACCTGTGAAGGAACAGCCTGTCAGGTTTCTCTAAGGTTCGACCCAACTCGTTAGCTAGAGCAGGTACCTGGGGGCGTGTTCCAAGAGATGGACATTGGAAACTCGGGATCTGTTTTCCTGGCCAAAGGCTGAGCTGAGAGGGTTTCTGAGCAGTGGCAGACAGAGAAGTGTCCAGAAGCTTGGTTTGGCACTGGAGCCAGGAGGAGAAGAAAGCAAGTGGAAAGGCTCACCTGAGTTCCTTGACAAAGGTGCCCTGGGCCAGCTCCTGAAGCAGTTGTCCACCTTAGACCATATGTTTATCAAAGCAGCCTGCCAGCCCTGCAGTGGCCTCTGTGTTTAGAGAAGGGCCCGACAGGATTCTCCTAGAAAGGATTTGACAACAACAGCAAGGTGCCACCATATGTGCTTTCGCGTTGCATCCTTTCAGTGGTCCCGTGAGTGCCGTGAGGCAAGTCTCTCCACTTGGCAAATGGGGAAAGCACAGCCCAGAGCAGTTAAGTTGCTTCTCCAGAGCTACACAGCTGCTAAACAACGTCCATCTAGCTGCCTTCTCTCCCACGTCCAATGGTCTGTGCACCATGCAAATAGAAAGCCAACTGGGCAGTCAGTGAGTGCGCATGCTACACTCTCCCTCACTTGGTCTTTCAGGGCTGTGTCCCGGAAGAGCTAATTATTCTTGGTTAGATAAGAATAATTAGTCAACATTTCTGCAGGATGGTTGATCAAATACCAAGAGAACGAACTCAGTCCCAAATAGATGCTCAGAATGTGTGTGGAGTCACTTTACACTCTAAGGTGTGATTCTTATACTGCTAACCCAGTATGACGTGTTCACTGTCATATGACAGACTTGGCCACTGTCACCTCCGTTACTGAGTCCACATTACAACAAACACGATTTCAGGCTTTGAACTGACAACGGCTAGGTGGATGGAGCCCCCTTTTCAATTCCAGACCCTGAGTCAGCAACTAGAGGTAGAGACATGAAGAAGGTGGTCAATGTTACTTTGCCCCTGTCTTTTACAAAGTTGGCTTACCAACTTGCATTTGCTCTGGAGAAAGGGATTCACTGGCTCAGATACGCAAAGCACGGGCAAAGCAGTCCCAGGGATGACCACAGCCAGGAGTGTCGCCAGGATGCTTCCTGTCTTCTCCTTTGATGTTAGCTTTCTTCTGCCAGACTTTTCCCCTCCACTGGGCTGGGGTAAGGTTGCAGGTACTCGTCAGGCTCACATCTTTAGCTTAAAGATAGTCTGTCCCTCTGGTGTCAGAGGCCACGTAGACCAGTCACTCTTCCAGGGAGGGATGATGTGTAAGAAGATGGCAGCTCACTTGGATAGAATTAGAGGAGTGAATATACTCCAAAGCAGAGGTTTGGAGGAAGTGGGTGCATGCACTAGGTGACAAATAACATGCAGTCCTTGATCTGAAGGAGCTCACAGTCTAGTAAGGTGTGTGAGTGTGTGTATGTGTGTGTGGGAGGGGGTGAGGAGGGGCACAGACAAGTAAGTCACATGATAACACTGTGCCATGAGCTCTATGATGCAAGAGTCTTGAGAGCCAGAGGAGGGGCATCCATGTGGGTCTGGATTAGGGTGAGAGGGGCATCATTACAGGGGAGGAAGAGCTTTCCAGACATAAACAACCACCTTGGTAAATACGCAGAAGACTGTGAGAACCTGGGAAAGGCAAGTAGCTGAGTATTGCTGAAGGCCCAGGTTCAAAAGACAGGGCAGGAAGGCCCTGATGTTAAGGACAGAACAATAAAGTTTCTTCAGAAACAGTTGTGGAGTCAGGATCTCAAGAACCCTGAAAGGATTTGTTTAGGAGCAGAATCAAAGGACAACCTGAACAAAGCACATGGGTTGGGAAGCATTGGATAACAAGCAACACGGTGAGAAATGTTGGCTTGAAAACTGTATCTGTAGCATGATGGTGTTTTAGAGGATTTTCCTTTGGAAAGAGACAAAAATCTCAAACTGTCTCTGTAACTAAAGAGCTTTCCTGTTTCCTATACTTACAGAATCGTAGTGAATGCATTTAGGAGGAGGATGGTGAGATGGGCACAGTTGATCACAGCATAGTTTGTAATTAGTGGTTGCTTAAGTTGGCATATCTTTTAGGTCACACTTTCAAACATGATTATGAAAAATTAAAGGTCAGTGAAGTCTGAAAAAAAAATATTGATGGCGGGAGACTATGTTGCCTCAAGTTAAAAGAGATGGACATAGGAGATGCTGACTCAGATGATCCAGACCACCAAGCTGCCCTTTAGGATTCTCCAGAATGGCATAGGACCCAGACATCAGACGTGTGCAAAGCAATATGGAATGAGAGAAACACCAGATATTTGAAAGGTTGGAACTGATAGAGGATTTTCAGGTGCCAGCTTCAATAAAATGAAATGAGACCTGATAAAGGTGAGTAGAGGTCAAGGGACAGGAAGACATTAGAAAAGGCGAGGAGCCGGGGTTTGATGGGAAAGGAGCAGGGCGAGGCAGAAAGAGCACTCCTCCTCGCCTCCCCTCCCTCTTGCTAAAAAGGGGGTTTGTTTTTAGCTGAAATGACCATCAGGCAAATTTTTGTTTGGGAAAAGCTATTTTGTGCTGACTTCCATCATAAAACCAGAGCTGTGCTGACATAAAATAAAATCTCATAATAGAATGAGTAGGAAAGTTGGTATCCTGCAGAAGGAAAGAGGGCAGCCCACTCGGTGCCATGCTGGGCGTGATTGCACACAGCCAGGCATGCCCTTCCGGGAGCTGTAGCGACTGCCCAGCAGTTCACATTTTCATTGCAGCTGTTTTCTGCACATTCTGAGGTTCCTGAAATCCCTCCCCCATCCACAATGGATCATTATCCTGGAGCCTAAGGACCTTTAGGGATGTCGACGGCTGGGTTTTCAGAAGGTCTGTGAACCCTCTGAAGTTACATATAAAATATGGTTTGTGAGCATGAACGATTTTCTGGTAAAAAGGTACCTGAATTATCAAAGCAATTCATGACCACTCAAAAGGCTTTATCCCTAGAAGAGAGTTTTTGCTACACTTCCAGATTTCACCAGGGCAGCTCACACAACAGGGAGGCACTTTTACACTCAACATAGGTCTATACCCAGCGGTACACAGTCATCAAGGACATTTGTAGTCATTCTGTGGGATTCAGAAATGTGGCATATTGAATTTATTTAGAATAAGGAGCACTGTGCACAGTTCTTCCAAAAGATCAAAGATTCTTCCCTTGCCAGGAAAGAACATTATCAGATTTGTGCAGCTCCCTTGTATTTTATATTTCAACCCTGAAAAATAATTGTGATTTTGCTAAATAAAACCTTTATACTTACAAATTGGAAAATGTTGGCTGATTCTGGCTTCCAGTGGTAAAATGTAGCCCTTGTGAAGAGCCAATGCACTCTACTCTCACCCACTGAGAGGACCGAGCTTTTGAGATTGATAAGTAGGCACAATAAAGATGTGCCCATGTTATGTGATATGTTTAAGGGCTCACACATATTCACTTGAAATGGACGAGATGAAAATTCAGAATGTAGACTTTCTTATGAAAAATCAACAGGAGGGAGAGTGAGCAAGAATATTTTTTATAAAATATGGGTGGATCAATAGCCAGTCAATGTTGATTAAAGAAATCATCTTTTAAGGGGAAATAGTAAACGTCAATTGAAAAATAGTCACCACTCTGCACAAAAACAAGCAACAGCCTGGCCTGCGTGGCTCAGTGGTTGAGCATCGACCTATGAACCAGGAGGTCTTGGTTCTATTCCCGGTCAGGGCACATGCCCAGGTTGCAGGTTTGATCCCCAGTAGGGGATGTGCAAGAGGCAGCCGATCAATGATTCTCTCTCATTATTCTGTCTCTCTCTCCCTCTTCTTCTCCCTTCCTCTCTAAAATCAATAAAAATATAATTTAAAAAACACACACGCACACACAATAAAAACAGCCATCAGAAGTCATGATGGCCTGACTGTGTGATGAGGTTATTAACAGCTGGAGTTAGCAAAATATGCTCAAAAAAATAGAGTCATTAGGAGGAAACACACACAGTGCAGATCTTCAAAAAATTTTAAAATAGAGACCATTATCCAGAAAAAAAGAGACCTGAATCATCTGGATAACTGGGAAAACTTCCTTCATGAAGAAGCCTCTGTCCAGTGCTCTTTTCTCTATGGATTCTATAGTGAAGACATCTTCTATGTGGATTACTTCAAAGATATCTTTTTTTGTGGATAAATCCCACATCTGTGTCTCCTGAGCTCTGTTCCCTTATGTTTACCCACAACCTCCCAGTCAGCATGTCCAATTTGAAAGCATCATTTTCATTCACCAAAACCAATTCCTCTTCTAGATGTCCCTCTCCCTGTCCATTGCTCCATCACCCCCACCTTCCTCACCCAGTATGAAACCTTAAATTTACCTTTGACTTTGTCTTACCTCCAATTTCTGCATTCAAAATATTTTCCTCATTCATTCATTTGTTCATTTCACAAGCAATTATGAACTTCTGCTATAGCCTGCAAACTGTGCTTGGTGTTGAAGACGGCCTTGTAAACAAGCACTTGCAATTAAGTGCGATAAGTGTCATCACAGAGGCAAGCACAGAATACTGGGGAAGGACATGAGAGACTCCCCAAACCACTGCAGGGAAATGGGGAGAAATTCTCAGAGAAGGGGATGTCTGAGATCCTGAGGATGTACAGGGACTGGGCAAGAAGGAGGGCAAGCAACGGTATTCGAGAAAAGTGCCTTTTCAGCATGCTTAAGAAGTTTGGAGGACAGTGAAGAACCATTAAAAGGGGGAGGAGGGTCCTAATGAGATTTGCAACTTGAACAGATGGCTACAGCTGTGTTGGGAGAATGAAATTGAGTGTTTGGGCATGAATTAGATCAGGGTGATGAGTTAGGAGACTGTTATTGGAATCCGGGCCAAAGGTGATGGCGTGAGTTTTACGGGGGAATGGAAAGGAGAAATTGTGTTCATAGTCTGTAAGTAGTAGAAACAACAGGATCTGGTGCCTGATTGGGTGGGGGGGTAGTCAGGAGAGGGATCCAGGATGCAGGAGTGAGTGGACAGTGATGATCACTGACACTGGGGTCAAAGGAGGAAAAACAGTCTTGTTAAAGCATGTGAGTCCAGTTTTGGTCTGTGTGAATTTTTATTTCAGAGGTGGAGCCGCTCTAGTTGATGACAGAGCTCAGGGTGTAGACTTGAGAGTGATGGCTGAAGCAGTGGCGAAGTCATTAAAGATGAGAAGGTCAAGGGACTAAGGGCCAAGGATTTTGGATTAGTCATCCTGGAGCCACTAACATCACCAGGGATGCTGGTGGGAAGACTGTGAGCCAAGTACCAAAGTCTTCAATGTTGAGGCGACTCAGATGTCAGCAGACAGTGGCAGGAAGCAGCAGGGAAGGGTTTTATCGCCTGCGGAGGAAGGGACCATTACCTGAGGATAACAGGGAGGACAGACTCATTCCTGGCTGATGCAGCTTTGAGGATTGTGCTGGTCAGCCAACCCTTAGGAAAGAAACAGCAGTATCCCTAGGAGATGGTGGCACCAACTTCTCCAGAAAACCTGCTGAGATGGATTCTATTCTCAAGGCCCTCCTATCTAGTTAAGAGGTTTTGTTATATTTCTTAGAGCATCACTAACCAGATATATACACTAGTATATGTCATTTCTTATATGCTCCCACTATCCTCCTGCTCTGGCCATATGGTCTACCCATGTTCTGCTGAATGTACTTTGTATTTTCTTCTTTCAAAGCTGTACTGTTTGTAACCTTCTCTCCTCTTCTTCACCTCACCTCCTGAACCTTATGTATTCTTTTTTAAAATATATTTTTAAATTGATTTAAGAGAAGAAGGGAGAGGGAGAGGGAGATAGAGATAGAAACATCAATGATGAGAGAGAATCATTGATTTGCTGCACTTCCCCTACCGGGGATCGAGCCTGCAACCTGGGCATGTGCCCTGACCAGGAATCAAACCATTACCTCCTGGTTCATAGGTCGACACTCAACCACCGAGCCACACCAGCTGGGCTGTATTCTTAATAAATACTTACGAAGTGATCATTCTTTCCACTGACTGCACACTTCCCGTAGCTCCTGTTCTATAGCTATCAAATACTGTCTATTAGGCACATATAGTGCATTCTTGGCAGACAGACACTCAGACCTATAATTTGTCAGTTTCTAGCACATTTCCATGCATACATAGATGCACCATAAATATCCAGAATGCCAGTTAGCTAATTTTCTACTAGGCAATTAGAGGGACTGCAAAGTTCTGGCTTGTGCATTTCTTTTATAAAATAGAAATGACTGACAGTACACAGAGCTCAAATTCCATGAAGCAAATACATATAAGTGATTGTGCTGAATTTTTTCCCCTTTTTGGCTCTTGTAGCAACTGTTGTGGATTTGTTTGGTTTACCTAAGAGCTAAAATTGTGAATGGAAACTCAAGGGATTTTTCTGTACATCGAGAAAATGGAATTGAGTATTTGATAGAGAGTAATTGCTTAAGACAGGAAAAAGAGGAGATTGTAGCGCTCAAGATTTTTTTATAGCAGAGCAATAAAAAATGTGAAGATAAATGAGGTCGAGTGGCAAATGTCTGAACCTGTTGGACATAAGCCCCTGTGGCCATTGATGGACAGTGTTTATATGACTGCTGGGCTGTTGATAGATAGGTAATGTGCATGAGCGGCCCATATTCCAGGAAGTTTAAGGAGATGAATGGAAGTTGCACGGCAACCCAAGAGCCTTCCTAGGAAGGCAGTTACTCCTACAGAGTGCCATCTGCCTGTCTGCCTGTTCTCTATTCTTCACACCCAACTGTCTTCCTTCTCTCATCTTTATGATGGCTATCTGAATAATATGCTAGTCTGAACTTTGGCCAGGACATCTAGAGAGAGGACAATCCTGAATTATTTCCCCATGGGGTCATGATTTTAAAAATTGGGTAGATGGCTAGAGATCCTTGAAGAGTTTTCTTGGATTATCATCCAACACAGTGAGACCTGTGCTTTGGATAGCGATACCCGTGGAAGCTGACATCAGCAGCAGCCCCAGGCTTCAGTGATTCAGGGCCTTTGGATCGTCGGCTGATACTCCCATCGTCTTCCCTCTAGTGCTGCTAACTCGGCACTGGCTCCATGGGGTAGCGGGTCTAGTTTACAGAATCTGATCCAGACTTAGCAAGAGGTGGGTACAGATTCATTCCCAGAGAAGAAGGCTTGGCATGTTGGCATGGCTGGTCTTAGGCTGAGGGACTGACTGGAAAAACTTGTCCAGTTGTTTTTGAAACTCCAGAATTTTGGGGGCAAACAACCATTCAGTCCACAATAGGAGCACTGCTAGGACCTGTCTCATCTAGCTGTAATGAAGGTTACGAGATGTGTTGAAAGCACTTAGCACAATGCCTGGTATATAGGAACACTTGATAAATGCTGGGGGTAAAGAAGCCAGAGAAAACCAAAGGTGACAGTGGATGACAGAGGCCAAACTCTCCTTCTGTCTCACTTAAAAGCAGTTTTAATGATTTCACTTGAAAGGCAGTATAACATGGTGGTTAAGGCCATGGACTATGGAGCTAGATCACCTCAGGTCAAGTTCTCTGTAAGTTTTTAGCTGTGTGACCTTGGGCAGGTGCCTCAATTTTATCGTCCCTAAAAGAAGATAAAAAATAATATTTCCTACCCTGTTGGGTTGTGGGGATTTGATGAGTTAATACATGTAAAGCTCTTAGAACAGAGCCTGGGACATATTAAATGAGATGTAAGTATTAGCTGTCGTTATTCTTTTAAAACGATAAATGGTTTAAGACATACAGGAACTACAAAGGCTCAAGGCCCAGTTTCAGAAGTCACCCTGAGTTTTCAGTATAAACATCTGCTCGCATGTTAGCCTTCCCCATTGGGCTGTGAATTCTTGAAGAGGAGGGAAACTCTTTTACTTATCTGTGTAGCATAGCATCCTATTATGCTATAGCATCTATGCCACTTAATTGCCTGGCATTTACTAGGTGCCACACACATTGCTGGGCATATTGTAGAGGTTCAGTCACTGTGGGTCAATGCAGGTGGGGAGGTGAGCAGATTAAAGGTAAGAGAAGGGCCCTAGGGGCATCACACTAAATAATCCTCAATACAAACTATCTAGGAGGAGTCCAGGAGGAATCAGGTCAGCATGTCAACAGTACACAGGCCCAGGGAGGACGTGTGGAAGGAAAGGGAAAATGATGATGTGCTTGCATGTGTCTCAATATTATTATTAGTAGTAGTACTGTATTTTTGTGTGTGTATGTGTTGTGTGTTCATTTTGATGTGCATGGAAAAATGGGACACCGGTCTGCTCCCCTTCCCAAGACTAGAGCTCAAGAGAAATTGCCACAGACAAAGACCTGTAAGCTACGAGTTTGGTGATGAGGGTTTCTAGGTCACTCTTCCCCAACCATCTGTCATCTGTGTCATGCCAGGCTTTTTGGGGTAAAAAACAATGTCTTATTCACATTAGTGACTCCTTTAGCCCCTAACACCTAGTACATGCTTTGTCCATAGAGGCTCAATAATGATTTATAAATGTAATTGAACCGAAGTCCAGGAGGCACTCATTACCCATCTCTCCCTTACTACACGGTTTGTCCAGCCAGGTCTCCCCTTTCGCCATTCACTTTATAAACAACACATAAACATTTCCCAGGCATCTTCTTTCTCCACTGCTTTTTGTCTCTCAAAATCTTCAAGTGCCACCTGGGAAACAGAATTATGGAAATCCGGAGACCTAGGGCTCTTCAGACCTGCAATCCAGTTTTTTGACCTCAGGAAGGTCCCTCATTTCTCTCCCAAATTCCATTTCTCCTCTTCCTCAGTGACTATTTTCTGAGTCCCCATCAGGCAATTCTGGAAAGTGTTCCATGTTCCCTTCTCTTAAATGCCATCCTCCCAGACACCACATCCCCTCTAGAGACTGAACACTGGAGAGAGGTGGAAAAGTACTTTGAAAGTGTGTGTGTGTGAGGAAAATGCTAAGTGTTCTGTCTGATGGCTTTAGTGACAAGTTCCCTTCTTTAGAAACTCGACTAGACAGAGTGTGAGGAAAAATTGAAAAGGCAGAAATGTGTGAAGCTTGGCTGAATAATGACCAGCAGGGTAAAAAGATAAGATAATCACTCACCCCTGGGGTTTCTATCCTCAAGCCCCAGAAGATGGACAACAACAAGCATTGAAGCCACTCTAAGTAGAGGCTATGCTGCAAAAGCCGAGTCACAGCCCTTCTTAGGCCACAGGACAGGGAAGTTTGTGAGACAGAGAAGATGCCCAAGCATGTGGGACACCACATCTGCCTTGGAAAATAGCCAAGATGATACGGTCTTATTCAGGATCATTTAATTAAAACAGATTCGGTGATTAATGACCGTGTTGTTGTCAGCAATCAAAACAGCAGTGAGTGCTCTGGCCAGTGTTGCCCAGTTGGTTGGGCTTGGTCATACTTCTCTATGGGCTGCCTCCTTCACACACATTTTCTGTTGCTCTAAAAACAATGTCTTATTCACATTAGTGACTCCTTCAGCCCCTAACACCTAGCACACATTTTCTGTGGCTCTAAAAACAATGTCATTGTTTTTGAACAATAAGGTAGCCTGGGTTCAAACCCCTGCTCTGCTATTTACCAGCTGTGTGACCTTGGGCAAGTCCCCAGTCTCTCGTGGGCCATTTCCTCATGTAAAGATAATTCTACGTCATCACGACATTTTGAGAATCCAGTGAAATGATGTTTGAGTAACCACTTTAGGAACACTGGGTTTCACAGTGCAAGTTTTCATTATCAGCTCTGAGTCTGCCATGTCCATATGCAAGTCTAGTGAGTATATGGAGCATTGCACATGAATTAAGGAGCCTTCTCTTCCTGTCTGCCCTTATGCAACTTTGGTTCCTCCATGGACTGAATCCATGATGACACTGGGCCATGATGTGGCTCCACTGGACCCTGTTGTTTTGCCCCCCAAGCACTCAGAGCTGAATGAGACAGTGTTTCCCCCACTTTCTTCCTGGGAACACGTCTGGTTTGAGCATCTTCCAAACTCCAGCATTGCGATATCATTCCTCCACCCAGCCCCCTTGGCTGTCTCCTGACTATTGATAGAGAAACCACTTGCAGAAGGCTCCAGAGCCAAGGATGTGGCTGGGCCAGAGGCGCGAACAGCTTTCAGCAGGCAGGCCTCCTGAGCTCCTTTGTTCTTGAGAGCTTTTACTAGGCAGCGCCTCCTCCTTCCTCTTGGCGGCATCTCCTGATGGAATGCACAGACACGGGTCCTCAGAGAGCACCAGCTCACTAGGAACAGTCCCCGGCCAGACCCACTGATCTTCATGGCTGAGCTCCATTCTTCCTTTCAGGCTGTCCTCCCCTGTTCCCTCCCTGCCATCACCATAGCGACACAGCGGTATAAAAAAGAAAAGAGCGAAAGCATCTAAATATAGTCTGAGTCTCAACACTTTCAGCATGTAGTCTAAAACGTAGGGGGTGACAGCTAGAAGCATCCAAAGGATGAGTGACAGCCAAGAGGAGGGTGAGTCAAGGAAGGGTCAAGGATAGAGGGGTAGGATGGGGAGCAGTCATTTACTGAGCCTGCTGCCCCTGTCTTCTCATTTAGCCCACACCACCCAATGGATTCTACCTTCTCCATGTTGCTGCTGAAGACATCGAAGCTCAAAGAGGCTAGGAACTTGGTCAGGGTCATATGGCTGTATATAAGGAACAGGGCTGAGACTTTTACCCACATCTCTAGGACCCCAGAGTTTGTGTTTTTCCACCACATACACAGGTGCAGGCGAGAGGGTTTGCTGGGGATGCTGGGTTTTTGAGGTCAAATGAATAAGCTGAGGCCAGACCTCCATTAAATTATTGGATGAGTCTAGGTCTAATGGGATTGCAGATGGGGAGGGGAAGGCAAATATATGACTTCTACTTAAGAAACCTCTGTGTGCTCCCCCAGGCTGGGAGAATGAAGGGGGCTGCTGGTGAGACCACGTGATGATGTGCAGTGGGAGTGGAGGCCCTTATGATGCCTTCAAATGGGACTTCAGCCAATGCAAAAAGGACACGATTAGAAACTCTAAACCAGAGAATGCTCACTGTGATTCATACTGTCCCTCATTCCCTCATTTATTCATTCAACACGTCTTTTTATTAAGCATCAGACATGTGCTTCAGTCTGGAGATATGGAGACAATGAGAGCAAATACAGCTCCGGTCCTTGTAGAGTCTAGGACAGTGGGGAAGACAAATAAGGCAATAATTACACACTTGATTGATTCTTTACAACTGTGACATGTACTGTAAATACAAAACAGAAGAACATCAGCTCCCTGACTGTGTCCGCAGAAGGGAAATACAGAAGCTCTTACACACGAAAAAACCCACTTGATCAGGTTTAAGGGTCATGTGCACTTTCAAGGTGAATGGAGAGATTGTGTTAGAAGCTCAGTGTGGGCCATGGGCCTGTGTGGTCAGCGCACCCTGCAAACCCAAAGCCCGCCTTGTGTCTTCATAATAATCAGGAAGTCCATCTGAGAGCCACACAGATGGAGCTTTCACAACCCAACCAATGACACCCAAGTGCAGTCTGACAGTATGCCAGTGACACCCAAGGGCTTTTTCCTATAGCCCTTGGTGTCACTGGCATAAAACTGAATGTGTGCTACAAGGTGAGACGTTCTGTGGTATTGGCTCCTTGAGGTCAGCAGGGGCGGCACTGGGAAGTGTCTGTGAATTAAGCAGGAGTGGGAGGAAAATAGGCATTACAGCTATGAGCTTGTGTGGATCCAAGGCTTTTCCAAACTACCTGCAAGGCAGCAAATATGGGGGATGCTGTATGAATGAGCTAGAATTAGATAATATAATGTGTGTGGAGCCCTTTAGCTCTTTAGAGAAATGCTGTCTAAATACATAGTGTTTGCATCAAAGATAATGATACAGTGCTCTATTTGTAGTGCGCTGCTACCTCCCTGCCTGCCAGCTCTTTCCCAGGGATGTGGTGCAGATGAATGGGCAAGATCTGGGGGATGTGCTTTGAAATCCTTGATTAAAAGCCTTCCAGGCAGGTGTAGAATTTTAAAGGTATTATATTACTGTCACTGTCGTTATGTTTTCTGATATCACCCTGGGATGCCACCGCCTTCCATTTCAGGTGGAATGCTATGCCTAACCACTGCATGCCCTAAATGCCATTGGAAAGGCAGCAGCCCGCAGATGTGCAGTGTAAGCAAACATGTTTCTACCTGAGGGTTCAGAGGCATTGGGGCAGGTTCCTGTCAGCGGCGTTGCCTCTCTGTGAACCCAGACTTTCCGAAACTTTTTATTTCCACCGTGAGAACAAGAATATGCCAAAGTCTCTCTTGCAGTGAATATTGACTGCAAACATTTTGACCCTGAATGTGGTTGAGAGGTGGCAATTGGAGGAAGGGCAGATGTGTTCTGTAAGAGAAACAGACTCTTTTCACCGCCTCATCTAGTAAGGGAGCATAGTCAGGGGAAGTGGTGAGGTGAGGGCCGGGTGGGGAAGGAGCTTGAGAAATTGCCACTGATTGGGCCTACAGAACTAGAGTCTTACATCTCTGGCGGGGAGAGGAGGAAGGGTGTGAACGGGGGCTTATCTGTCAACAGGGGCAGCCAGGATCAGGCTAGAAGGAAGTGAATTCAAATGCTGTGCCCACTCACTTGACCTCTAGTGAGAACTCCTCCTCCAAGGTTGAGGAGCTTTTTGTAGGAGAAATCCATACTGTTGGTTCCTCCACACATACTCCCCTGGAGATCAGACAGGACCCTTGAAGGTCCCTCTCTAACCAATGGGATGAAAATGTGCAAATAAACTGCCTCTGCACCCACCCCCTGGGCTCCCACCCCAGGCAAGAACAAAGAGCAGTGTACGGTGGTAGGAAAGGTTACCCTCTGAAAGGCATGAGTCTAACGTTGAAGCAGCAGGTGCAGGAGAAAGATAATCCTCATTTCCAAACAGACTTCCTACAGGCAAGCCAAGGTCTGTATGCAGGGATAGGGACCTGGGGAATGACGTTGAGGAAAGGCACACCCTCCTCTCCAGGCCCATCCCTTTGTCTGTAATTCTTCCTCAGTCCAGAACACAGGGTTCAGGAATTTCCCTGCCTGTTTCCAAACCAGCACTTGTCAACCCCCCAACTATCTCACCCTCTTTTGACCCTATCCTGGAAACCAGGGAGAGAATAGCCCTTTTACTGGTCACTTCAGTTATAATTTAAACAACAGACTATTGTCAATTTAAGTGACATTTATGACTGCTTATTTTTATTTTTGCTTGTACCAGCAATTACTGTTATTTTTTTTAAAAAATCTTTATTGTTGGAAGTATTGCATATGTCCTCCTCCCTCCTTCCCCCTCCCCCATTGACCTCTTCTAGCCCGCCCCCACCCCACTACCTCAGGCCTTCATTACCCTATTGTCTGTGTCCATGGGTTATGCATATATGCACTTAAGTTCTTTGGTTGATCTCTTCCCACCCACATACCCTCCTCCACCTTCCCTCTGAGGTTCGACAGTATGACTGCTTATATTTTTAATGTTTACACATTTTATTGAGATATAATTGACTTGTAACATTATTGTAGCTTTAGGTTTATATCAACGATTTGATATGTGTATATATTGTGAAGTGATCAGCACAGTAAGTCTAGTTAAGGTTCATCACTACATATAGCTGCAATTTTTTTCTTGTGATGAGAACTTTCAAGATTTACTCTCTTAGCAAACTTCCAAGTATGCAATACAGCATGACTAACTGTAGTCACCATGCTGCATCCCGGGATTTATTTGGAAGTTTGTAACTTTTGACCTCTTTCAGTCATTTTGCCCCTACCCTACTCCTTGCCTTTGACAACCATCCATCTGTTCTCTGTATCTA
The DNA here is from genome assembly GCF_000327345.1 of Myotis davidii. NCBI lineage: Eukaryota > Metazoa > Chordata > Mammalia > Chiroptera > Vespertilionidae > Myotis > Myotis davidii. The sequence goes on from NW_006288624.1 coordinate 2,448,321, forward strand.
CGATGGTTTTTTTTCCACATATAAGTGAGAGCATATGGTATTTGTCTTTTGGTGTATAACTGCTCATTATATTACATTTACTATGCTATGAGCTTTACTTGCATTGTCTCATTTAATCCATTCAAAACCCTATGAGATAGGTTTAATTTTTGCAGGAAATTGAGGCTCACAGATGTGAGAAAATGCTCACCTGTCCAAATACACAGAGGCAGAATACACTCTTGAGAGCGGGTGTCAGTCCGATTGTGCAGGTACACCTGGAGCAGGGAGCATAGCCTATTTATTCAGTCCCTCCTCTGGTTCCTCATTAGCTGAGTACTATGTGGTCACCTGTTTACTCATACGTTGCCTAGGTCTGGCGGTCTCCCATTGGGCCATTTAAAAAAAATTGGGCTGAGGCCTTTCCTGCTGCCTCTACTTCCCTGTCTGAGGCAGCCGCCTGGGGGTTTCCACCATGATGCTGGCCCACGTGTATAGTTCTTTGTTCCTCTTCCCTCCTCCCTACATTCTGTGTGCCCTGGGAGAATTCAGCAAATTCCATCAAAAGCCAACCATGCTGGAGATGGATCACAGAGGTCCATTTCCTACAATAGAGATTAAGGAATTTGCCAAATGTCCTAAAATTCTTTAAGTACTGAATCCAAATAGCCCCAACCCTATGGCCATGCTCCTAACCACTGTTAATGTAAAGACATTCAAACCTGTAAAGAATTTTTGTGAGTTTATTTGAGCAAGACTGTCGACAATTGCCGGGAAGCAGAATCTCAATGGATTGGGATAATGCTCCAGAGAATGGCAGTTTTCCACTTTGTTTTATACATTACAGTTAAAGAAAAAGACGTAGGTGGGTTACATGAAATCCATTGGTGATAGATTAGGGTGGCAAGAGAAAGCAAAGCCGGGAAACCTCTGGGACTGGATAAAAAGTAAAATGATAGACACATACTTCTTTTACTTAGGTGGGTGCAAGATAGTTAACAGTCAACAATTAACATGATAACAATAATAATGAAGGAATTTATGGTCTCTGTCCCGGGGCCCACACACGTTTGGTTGTGCGCTGAGGGGTCTGGAAAAAGGGAAATTACAAGTTACCCTGACATTTCGGAGGTATGTTATCTTAGAAGCTCAATTAAGGTACAGATTGACCTTTGTCAGGGAAGATACTGGCCGAGGACATGACTACCCACTATGAACTGCTTTTAGTTAAAGTTTTAATTTCAGACCATGCTTTGTGGTTATTTGAGTTTGCAAGGCTGTAATGCAGGCCTTTCCTAAGCTTTGCAGGTTAGCATGTGGCCCCTTTTTTCGTCCACAGCACTAATTGTTATGAATAATTATTTGGATAATTATTTTTATGGCATCAGTCACCACTTTACTGATGTCATGACTGAATAACCGAGGTGACAGTAACCAGGTTCTAGCCAAGGTGATTCCCTGTATGCATGTTTTGAAGGCCAAAGGAGCTTAGATTTGTCTGGGAACACAGAGGGGAGCGATTGTGTGGCCTTAGTGTAAGAGTAGCCCAATGACAGTGTTCTGAAGAATATGGGTAAGAACGGAATCGGGGACTAGCTGGGTCTGACACAGTATGCCTATCAGTATAATCACATGTTAAGTGTTAAGTCAGGTTCTGAAGTCAGTGGGGGAGTGATATGTTTTGATTTTCTTTAAGAATATTAAAAGCACTCTGGCTGTTGAGGGGGGAATGGACTGTAACAGGGCTAAAGAAATGGACACAGGGAGCCATTCCAATGGGGTGGCTATTGCACATATACCTACACACAGACACATACACACACTCACATATACACATACACTCAGACACGCACACAGCTAAGATCTGTGGTTTTCAAAAACAAGGGTTGTGTTTTTTTGCTTATATTGTTACTTACAAAAATCCTAAGAAAGAAATAAGGTCTCTTGCCCCTGTTTGTACTCAGAGAGGGGAAGGGCCTGGAGAAGGCAGCAGGGTAGAAGGAGCAGAACTCAACCTCTGGGCCTTTGCCTTTTAGTCCCATGTCCTCTGCTTATACCACAGGCATGGTGACACGAGAGTGGATGGGGATTAGGGTGAGATGAGTCATGTGAGTACAGGCTCGGGTCCTGTCTTTATGTAAAATTTTGACATCTTGTTCATCCTGGACTTCTTACAGTTTTTTAAAAAATAATTACATTTAAAAATATTGCATTAAATCAGGATATGTCTTGATCACATGTATACTCATCCATTCAGGAACATAGAGCACTCCCCACCATAGGGCAGCAAAGAGGAAGAGTGATCTTTATTGTGGCTTAACCAGATGAGAGGACTCTTGTACTAGCAAAAAAAAAAAGTGTACTTAGACAGCGGATGAGCACATTAACTTTCCAGTGTGAGCATGTGCACGCGCACACACAACGCACACACGCACACACACACGCACACATTTATCTTCGCATGGAGGCCATCAGCAACAGTCAAGCTTGGGAGCCTCCTAGAGGTTTGTGGTATTCTCGAAACGAGACCGATTTGAGCTGCCCGGGCAGTGCTACTAAGTTGATTTCCTCCATGGAGGTACTAACTTTCCTAGAGTTTAGTAATACTCACTACCCCGTGGAAATTCCACATAAGCAAACTAAGGGGAGGTGCAAAAGGGATGTTTGCTATACATGTTCACCACTAGATTATACATCTCATGATAGCAGGAACATGCTTGAGATAAATAAATGGGTGGGTGGGTGGATGGATGGATGGACGTTACCGAGAGCTTCCAATTCCTGGGATGAAGAGTTTAATCTTTCTCCCCTATGAAAGGATGGAGAGGATAAGAATTTGTGATTTAAAATCTTGTCTACCCTGTAGAGCTGCCCTGCAAGTAGCCTTCAAAAAGGAAGGTGCCTACTTGAGAAGACTTCCTTTTAAAAAAAATTGAAAATCCCCTCACTTTGTCCTGACCTTTGAGAAACAAAGTGAGTGGCCCCTTTAGCGTTGTTGACAGCACTTTGCCTCAACTGGCATCAGACGCCCTTTCCCTTTAGCCAAAGGTAAGATGCTCTGCAAGCATTGGGAAAAGGGCCCTTAGGAAAGCCACGGGTTGATCACCAACTATGCTGCCCAGTGATGAGCCCAGACATTCCAGGATGGATAGCGTCAGCGTCAAGTCTTCAAACACCTGGGTGTATGCGTCCAAGGACATGCCCATCAGTCAGATCTTGTCAGTGGAGACAAAAAGTTCTTACGTTTTGCTTAGGGGAAGCCACATGCTTGTGGGGTTTCTTTAATCAGCCTGTCTAGTCATAGGTATGGAGAAGTTGCAAGCAGCATAGTCCATACACATTCATACATCCTTCCCTCCTACTTGGTACCTCTCTGCCGGCTCATCCTCCCACCCGCCTGTTGCAGGAAGTTCTTCAATGAAATCCATCTCTCTCCTTAGCCTGTCCCATATTCCTGTGGGTTCAGGCATGTAGGTGAACCATGAATCAGGTGCGTCTGCCAAGCAGGTCTGCTGCCTGCAGTTGTGCCACTTGTGCATAAAGGCCCCTGAGTGGAAGCTGACATCGAGCCAGCGCTCTCTGTGCCAAGCCCTGCACCCTACCATGTTGCTATGCAAGCCAGAGGAAGGCACCTGGCATATATACCGAGTGGTATATATACAGGCTGTATCTTTTCTCAACCTTGCATGAAGGTGCTGTATAGCCTAGCAGTGGCCCTGCCATCAGGGCAAAGTATTCTGATGACCAAATAGATGCTGCAAGACAGTTCCAAGAGATCATCTGGCTCCGTTCATCAAGTACACAAGCCTCCCCTGTTAGTTGGCTATTGCTGTGTAACAAATTGCCATAAACTTAGAGGCGGAACACAATACCCACTTGCTATCTCACAGTTCTGTAGCTCACAAGTCCAGGTATGGCGTGTCTAGGTTTCTGCTCAAGGCTGGAATCAAGGTGTTGCCTGGCCAGGCTCTTATCTGGAAGCTCTGAGGAGGTGTCTGCTTCTGAGCTCATTAAGGTTATTGGCAGAATCCTGTCTCCTGTGGAGTGAGGACTGAAGGGCCCTATTCCTTGCTGTCTGTCATCCAAGGACCACTCTGTTCCTAGAGGCTGCCTACACTCCTGGCCACGTGACACCTTCCATCTTCAAATCAGAAATAGTGTATTGAGTCCTTCCCATGCTTGGAAGAGATTGATGCAGGAATCCCTCTGGCTTCCCCTTCCTCTGCAGCCTGAGAAAGATCTCTGCTTTTCAGGGTCCATGTGACTAGGTCAGGCCCACTTGGATGACCTCCCTATTTCAGTGATGGCGAACCTTTTGAGCTCGGCGTGTCAGCATTTTGAAAAACCCTAACTTAACTCTGGCGCCGTGTCACATATAGAAACTTTCTGATATTTGCAACCATAGTAAAACAAAGACTTGTATTTTTGATATTTATTTTATATATTTAAATTCCAGTTAACAAAGAAAAATCAACCAAAAAAATGAGTTCACGTGTCACCTCTGACACACGTGTCATAGGTTCGCCATCACTGCCCTATTTCAAGGTCGGCTGTGGCATATAACAACTGTATCATATAACATTATGGGAGTGACGTCCCACCATAATGACAGGTCCCAGGGATTCAGGCAGAACATCGTTAGTGAGACATTTTAGAAAGTCAACCTAGCACAGCTTCCTCACCCGATCACGTTCCTTTTAAAAGCCAAACCTTTGAACCTTTTCCTCCCCAAAGGCTTGCTTGAATAAGCACATTAATACCTTACTTTATCAGATAGTGACCCATTTTGAGCACACGCTAGCATGCGGTCAAATAATGTGTAAGTCAGTCAGAACTACTTTTTTCCATCCTGACCTCTCTCACACATTCTGGTGGATTCTGACTTTGTCAGTCGTATGTTGCCAGTGGCTCCCGCCAGTTCACAAGAGCTGATTGTTACATGTTTAGGAATTTTGCAAGCTGGTTGTTAAACCTATTTGGAGCTTAAAATTGACTACAGTGGGAGTAATTTATACCGTGGGAGGCACATTCCCCAAATCAGGGTTCCTCCTCCCACCCCCTAGACGGCTGGTTTACCAGTGGCTCACTGGGTGCAGACCTTTATAGTTCATCTACTTGATCTCAGGTAGCATGCAGGATCCTGTCTATGGCCATTGGACGCATGGTCATCATTTTACTTTTTAATGCCACCAGGAATGGGCGATCACTCCCTTCTAAGCAGGGAGTGATGTGATGCTGCGTGGTAGAGGTGACGCCTGCCTTCCTGCCAGTGGTCCCAGTCCTTCGAAAGCAGCACTGGTGACAGCCCCAGAACCATTTGGAGGGGCTGTCATCTCCCCCTGGAGAATCTCTCCTCTGGAGCCACATATCAGGTCCTGGTTAGAAGTACAGTCCTCAGAGCCACACTGTCTGAAATTCGAATCCCAGCTCTGCCACTTACTTAGCTAATACCTTGGACAAGTCTCTTAACTTTTCTGGGCCTCTGGCTCCTCATCTGTAAGATGGAGGTAAAAAATAGTACCTACCTCACCGTTATGGTGAAGATTAAATGAGATAATATGGTGCTAACTGGTTTGGCTCAGTGGATAAAACGTCGGCCTGCAGACTGAAGGGTCCCAGGTTCGATTCCAGTCAAGGGCATGTACTTTGGTTGCAGGCACATCCCCAGTAGGGGGTGTGCAGGAGGCAGCTGATCAATGTTTCCTTCTCATCGATGTTTCTAACTCTCTGTCCCTCTCCCTTCCTCTCTGTGAAAAATCAATGACATACATATTTTTTTTAAAAAAAGAGATAATATGTACAGAGAGAATAGCATCTTGCCTGGCATGTTCCTATCTCACAGGTTTGTTGTTAGGATTAAATGAATAGAACAGTGCCTGGCACAAAGCAAGCACTATATACATTTTAATAAATTATTTTAAAATGTGGTTTTTAGGCCCTTCATCATCCTGGTCACCCTTCTCTGGGTATATTTCAGTGTCCCCCTCAAAATGTAGTGTCAGAATGGACCTAATGACTCCAGCCTCTGGCTGACGTTCTACGTGTTGATTCTAGCCCCCCACCTTTTCCCAGCCAGCAACAGCATTTGATCAGCTGCCTCCTTTCACCTAAATTTTGAAGAGTTAGACTTCTGCAAGGAGTCCTGGGCCCTGGACCAGCAGCCGGTGCAAACTCTGGAGCTTGTTAGAAATGCAGAATCTCAGACCCCAGCCCAGACCTTCTGAACCAGAATCTTTCTTTAACAAGATCACCAGGGGTGATGCATAAGCGCATCAGGGTCTGAGAAGCACTGTTGTGGGGGACCCTATCTACAAGAGAAAATAGGTAGAAGCATCCTTAACCTCCTCATGGGACAAGGAGCTTTTCCCCCAGATGTTGGGAGGGTGAGGAGGGTGGCCGTTTTGGGCTGTCAGAAGGTGGTTGGAAGTGGGAGGGGCTTTTTGTCCTGGTTCAGAGCCAAAACCCTGCCAGGGAAGAGATGGGAGCTGCTGCTGCCCAACCGGGAAGATAAAGACTAAAAAAAGAACCTAACACAGAAATGTGAGGCTTCTGAAGGCTCCCGTGGAAAGGCTAAAAACTCCGCCATCAGCTCTCTGCTATAGCCCCGGGTCAAGGAGCAGCCAGTGCAAATTTAGAAACGATGAAAAGGAGCCCTTCTTGATCTGGTGAAGAGTCACTTCAGAGGAACCAGGAGGGACGAGGTCACCGAGTCAGAGATTATTTAGAGATTATTTCTCGCGAGGGAGGGCCGAAGGGTTAGGAAGCCACCTGCTCACTCCACAGTGCAGAGGCACACACACTCATTATCTGCCTGTGCTGCCTGAATTTAAGTGGGGGATTTCCGTGGTCCCTCACTGCGGCCACAGCTTGGGGATGGTACCCAGAGCTTACCCATCTGCTTGTATGAAGTTAGCTCTAGGAGTAATAGGAGACAAGCGCTAAAATCCCAGCTCTGTTGCTTACCAGCTGTGTGACTCTGGGCAAGTTACCTAACTTCCCTGATCATCATTGTCTTGTCTTTTGATTTTTTTTTAAAAAAAATACATTTTTATTGATTTCAGAGAGGAAGAGAGAGGGAGAAAGAGATAGAAACATCGATAATGAGAGAGAATCATTGATCAGCTGCCTCCTGCATGCCCCACACTGGGGATTGAGCTCAAAACTTGGGCTGGAAATCAAACCATGACCTCCTGGTTCATAGGTCGACATGCAACCACTGAGCCATGCTGGCCAGGCTGTCTCAGCTTTTTAAAGGGGAAATAATAATGGATATGTTTCCCAGCTTAAATAAGCATGAAATAAGGAAGTTCTCGTGGTGCTGAATATAATGTAAATGCATGTATTAGCTTACATCCCTTAGTAGTCATTCATCCATTCAACAAGTAAATACAGCTCCCTCCCCCTTTCACCCGAGAGGAACTCAGTGGTTGAAGAGCAGCCTTTTCTCTTTGTAGTACCCTGAGCACCAGAGAGGCCTGATCTGGAATTGGGTGTCTTCAGTGCAAAGGAATCTTCTGAGCGGCCAGCCAGGCAGCTCAGCAATGTGTTTTCTAATCCCTTCTGGGCTGTTGGTGGGAGATCTCCTAGGAGCGTCTCCCTGGCAGCACAGCCAGGTCTTCGCTGGGAATGCTGCATGCTTTCACACCCGCTGCAGCAGAAGGCTCAGAGTGGAGGCAGGGGCAGTCCCTGGAGCCTTGGAAAACATGCCTGCCTCAAGGAGCAGCTGCTCTGGATAAGCTGACCCCATGACCATTTAGTAAGTGCCACTGGGACAGAAGGAGGCATTGGCAATAGGAGAGGCTTAGGGTCCAAAACCCCTAGCCTAAACCCATGAGTTGGATCCTGGCTTGCTGCTGGAGACCTCTCCCATACATGGAACCAATTAGCAGGCTAATGAACTAAGAGTATAGTTCAGTGGCATTGGGATTCTGGCCTCTTTGTTTCACTGAGAATCCTTAGGCATTTTATCAACAGAGCTTTCATTTTTTTTTTGGTCCCTAATGAGTTATATTTTTACTACAAAAAGGCAACGTAGATTGATTTCATGAAGCCTCAAATGTGTTAGAAATTCACGATTAGTCACTCAGCAATTCATTGTTGAGGGAGAGCCTCCTCTATGCCAGGTACTAGGACTACAGAGGCAAATTTGAGACAAGTTTCCCGTCCTCATGGCCTCACAGTGTAGTGTGGACAGATAGACTATAAACAAGTAAGTTTATAAGCTAACCAGCTAACTTCAGGCTGTGATTAGTGCACTGGAAGGAATGAGCAGAGGGGCCATGGTGAAAAGTGAACCGTGGCGGAGAGGTGGAGATGGTGGGGAGGAAAAATATCCAAGGAGAGAATGTGGCCATGGAAGGCCTCTCCAAGGAGGTGATGTATACGTGGAGACTCAAAGGTTGAAGATAAGCAGACACGGAGACCCAGACACAGAGAACAGCAACGGTGCTGCCCTAAGTGGGAAAGGTCTTGATTTAAGGAACAGAAAGACCAAGGGGAGAATGTTATGAATGAACTCAGAGAGGTCAACAGCACCTGTATCGTACAAGATCCTATAGGTCATGAAGGATTTTGTATCTATCCAATTGTAGGGCCTGGATTGCATTTTTAATAGTTAATCTTGGTTGTTATGCAGGGAAGGATTTACAAGTAGAGGGCAAAGACAGGAGCAGATACATCTCTTAGGAGGCTATTGCAAAGTCCAAGGGAGAAGTAATGGTGTTTTGATCCAGGTCTAGATAGTGGAGGGAAAGATGGTGGCAAATTAATAAATTAGGGTTGGAGGAAGGAGTGGGGGGTGGAGAGGAAGGAAAGAGGGAAAGGAAGGAATTAAGGGTGATTCTAGGTTTGGGGCTTGAGCAATTTGATAGATGATGGTGCCATTGATGGAAATGGGGAAGAATAAGTTTGGAAAGAGAATTCAAGACCTGGCTGGTGACTCCGATGGAATTTAAATGTTCTTGGGCCTCATTTGTGGCTTGAGCAGAACTGAGAACTTTCTCAGTTTTCAAGAGCTACAAGGGATTTCTCTGGGCTTCAGGCAAGGTGACACCTTATGTTCAAACAGATGTGGTGCCTTCCCCAAGGATGATCTCAGTGATGGTATCTCACACCTGCCTCCTCCATGCATGACACCCTCCAACAAGTGGTTCCAGCTAGTTAACCCAAATTCCTCTTGCAACTACCTGATGTCTGTCCTCATTTCCCTATCTTCGACTAAGTTGTGGGTGGCTTCTCGTATTCTATTTATCTGCCCACTAAGTCACAGGAAGCACAAGTCAGGCTATGTTTTATGACGTGTGATCTGTCTAGCCCAGAGCTTGTTGCAGACAAGGGCATGGGACCAGATTTTGGGAGATTATGAGAGTTGCTCCCCATCCTACCACCCTTCACGTTCCAAGTCCCTCAACCTATTTTGGGATCTAGCATCCTGCTTCAGCCACTTCTTTCTTAACCTGACTTCTATTTCCAGCCTGTACCATATCTTGGGTCACCAGTTCTATTTATTGATTTCCCCTTATTTTTTTTACTTAATGGCTGGAAATGATAAGATCCCCTTATTTATTACTCTCAAACCACCAACAAGGTCATGCTGCTCTTAGTAACCATGGTTGCTATTTATTAAACACTTACTAGGGAAACATGCACCCTGTCAAGCACTTCCCAAGCATGATCTCATTTAAGAACACTATGAGGTAGGTGCTAGTATTCCACTTTACAAATGAGACTTGGAAAGCTTTGGCGAGTTGCCTGATGTCACCAGCTAATGAGAGGTGGGGGCTGGATGAGACCCCAGGTGTCAGTCTCCAATGCCATGCTCTGGAGGAAGGAAGGGCAAAGTGTTGTGGCCTTTTGGAGGTTGAACATTCACCTTCCTACGGTGGCTAGCCAGGTGTGTCTGTGATTGGGGTGGGTGCGGCAAGTAAGGAGGGGATAGAGTCTTTGTTTTTGAAGCACTGGGCACTGGGGGCCAGGGTGAATTAGTAACTGCTGCTACATCCACTCCAGGAGCAATGAACCCACATCTGCTTCTGTGGGATTGACAGTGTGGACGAAGGAAGCTCTGTAGACACCCAGCTCTAAGGGTGATTTGAAAAAGCTCGGAGGAGCAGAGAGGTTGTCCCAAGTCAGAGTGTGAAAATATTCCTGCTTTATAACAACAAATAACAGGAGGATCTGAAGGCCTCAGTCTCCTCAACAAGGGCCAGGCCTCTGAGTCTGAAAGGGGGCACGCCCACAGGCAGCTGACAGGGTTTCTGCGTGATCCCGTCCTTCCTACGGCTGAGGGAGACTCAGCTCCACACCTGCCCCATCCAGCAATATCTCACACCCCCTGGGCCAGGCCTAAACATCTTGACTCAGGTCGAGTCCTGAAATATCCCCATCTTAAGCAAAGGTTGGAAGAGGCCTGGCCTACGTCCATTTTTTAAAGCTCCTAGTAATATAGAAAAAAGAAAAGAAAAGAAAGAAATACAAAACAGGGTGACTAAAATTGGTTTATATTTTTCAATGTTTAAATTAGCAAAGTAACACCTTTTAATATAAAAACCAATATAATTGTGCTAGTCACAATATCGCCATAGGGTTTATAAACTCATCACAATTCAGAGGATGCTGGAGTTAATGTGACCTGGTCCATGTTTCCCTGGGGCTGCAAAGCTCATTTGGAGAGAGAGAGCCGTGCTAGCTTCTGAGGCCCATTGTGGAGTCCCAGAATGTGCAACTCAAGCCGAATGGAGCCTCCTGGGTTCCCTGTGACAGTCACTGCCTAGGGAAAGGGAGAAGTTCTGCTATTTTCAGTCAAGACTCCCACCGGCCAACTCCCCCCGCCCGCTTTACTATAAAATAAAGCTTTCAGATCAACATCAGCTGGATAAGGCAGCATGCATTATGGGAGGACCTAAATGCCTGAGCCATTATATGTGTAGTATTTCATGGCTCTTGAACTGCCCTGGGATGGTATAAGCATTATTCAACCTGCTGTATACCAGTTAAAGGATTTGTCCAAGGTCACATAGCAAATCCAGGACCAGAACCCAGAACCTTTGACTGTAAAGCCTGTGCTCTTTCCATCACATGATCATGTGTCTTCACATCTGGTCATGTCATGAAGCCACATGAAGCCCAGGAGGGGCCCGGTGAGGCAGGGAGGGGACGGGGGCAGCCCCTGTCCTTCATGCCCCTGTGGTGTTGGGACAAACTTTGACCTTTCTGGACTTTTTCACTGTTTCCTTCTCTTCCTGTTTCTTCTCCTGGCTGGCTGGCCCCCCTCCCCCTCTACTCCTTGCTTATGATACTTATTTTTCCATCCACAGCAAAACAATTCCCATCAAGTTAATTGATGGTGAGGCGTATGAGAAAAACAAGAATTACTTCATTGAGATGATGGGCCCCCGCATGGTGGATATGAGTTTTCAGAAAGGTGTAGTACCCTGTCCTCCACACTAACATTACATTCTTCTCTCCTCTTCTGTTTCTTTCTTTCTTTCTCCAATCTGTGTGTCTCCTCTTCCCCTTTCTTCTACCTCTCTGGTTCCCTTTCCCTTGTTTCCTTTCTTGTTCTCTCTTTTCCTCTCTCCCTCTTTTCTCTTTGCTTCCAGCTGTGTCCTAACATCTGCCAGCCTGTCACATGGTATCTGTAAGAGGGATGCTCAAGAGCCAGTGGTAATTTTTGTAAGATTGGTAAATGGATATTGGGAAAAACAGAGAGAGAGAGAGAGAGAGAGAGAGAGAGAGAGAGCCACAGCCCTGAGAGTATGTGTATGAGGCTCCCTAATTCTCCTAAATGGCATAATATACAGGAAAGAAAAAGACCAGATAGCACAGTGCCAGGCAGGACAGCAGCCCTTGGAAATTCGCCAAGGTTCTCAGCACGAATTTTCATGGGGCCGCTATTCTCAGGGCTGAGCTTACGGTCCCTGGGCATTGAGAATGACTGTATTTAGATTTAGATTCTGTTTGTGGTTCCTCCCATTCCCCAGTGCAGGCCTTGGGAGCTATCTTATCTGTTATATTCCCTGCTCTCAAGGTGTGCTTCTCTCCCTGACCTTGACAGAGCTGAAAGCACAGGTTTGAGTTCCAGGTCTAGGTCAAAGACCTATTTGCAGTTCTCTGCTCTCCCTATGAGGAGCATCTAGATAAGGAGGCAGAGAGTTACAAGAGTGGGAAAGAGGATTCTGACCTGAGTGGAAGCTTCACCAAGAAGTCAAAGGACTTCTCAGAGTGGATGGAGCTTTTGTCTCCAACTTAAATGGCCCATACACTCCAGGCCTCTAAGAGGGAAGCCGGAAAATCCTCTTCTGGATAGATAACACTGTGGCGGGGGAGCTGCTGGTATTTTCAGCAATACACCTTCCCTGGCAGAACTGTCAGTCATATTCCTTCAGGCCCTGCCCATGGTCACACAGCAGCCCGCTCCCATCATACAGCCGAGTCCCTGCAGTGGGACAACAGGCTGGGCTCACATCTCGTAGACAGCCCAGGATCTGGGGCCTAGGGAGAAGTTCCCATAAAATGCTTCTTGACGATCAGTGAGTTTTATCTTTTCCACTAAGCAAGGTGTCCCAAAAAGTGCTAGAAAAGTGACCAAAAAGTGTACTCACAAAACACACACACACACACACACACACACACACACACCAGCAAGTCCTGTGCCTAACAAACCAACTCAGATCAGCCTACGTTTTCATACAAAGCAAAGACGAGCCTGCCTTTAAAATGGAGGAGGAACTTCAGCAGCTCTGATTAGACATTTTAGGCTATTGTTTATTAGCACTTTGCCCTTTAGAAAGCATTTAAGTCCAGAGAGAGAGAGAAAAAAATCATGGCTCACTGTTGAGATCCACCCGGTTCCATGGAGGAGCCACACAGGGAGATCCAAGCCCACACAGCAACTCCATGATGATGGGCCTGTGCCAGTCTCATGCCAGTCTTCAGGGGGGAGCTATTTTCAAGAAAACTTTGATTCTCTGATGATTTGTTTTTAAAAGACACAGTGTTGTTGAGATGCCCAGAAATGAACAGAAACCCCCATCACCTTGTCCCTTGGATCCTTGGGATTTAAAATGTGATGATTTACATCATGTTCTTCACGCTTTCCCAAGAATGCATCAGGTGTTAATAGTAAAGGAGTTTTATATCAGATAGTATTAAAACATCTTATGTTAGTTTCCGCATGGAAGCCCTGTGAGATAAAGAATGAGATCATAGGATTTCACCCTCGATGCTTTCTCTCTCTCTGTCTCTCATTTCCCTTCCTTATACTTCCCTAATAAAATTTTCTTTATGAAGCTCACATAAGAAGTGGGTATATACACAAGGAATGGAAATAAATTCCTAGCTAGTTCTGTTGACATATTTCCTGTAGTAGAAGGCTACTGGGTCATACCCAGTAGTTTACCTGCTGCCCAAAGAAATGCCACTGTTACCATGTGACACCCAGTGGAATGTGCTGCCCAACTCACTTCCTACTAACCATCAGCAGGATCTGAAATGACTCCTCCCCACCATCAACCCCCTCTCCCTTACCACTCCCTGCTGTCCTTCTGGATCCCTTTCATCCCTTTGCCCTCTTTTCTTTGCCTCCTGGCTCCCTTTCCCTCTCATCCATAAGGACAGTTATGACCAAGAAGACAAAAAAAGCTAAGACCATTTTTTAAACTATCAGAACAATACAATCCACCTTAGTCTTGTCAAAGCCACCACGGCGGGACTGGGCTGCATGTGCCAAGAATGATGGGGGATGATTTTAAAGGCTGTGCTCCAAGTGACCAACCAATTTGCCGACCCATTCGACACACACTCTCTCTCTTGTTGTCCCTACAGGAAAACCGTAAGGGTTAAAATAGTAGATGAGGAGGAATACGAAAGGCAAGAGAATTTCTTCATTGCCCTTGGTGAACCGAAAAGGATGGAACGTGGAATATCAGGTGTGAGATTCTTTAAAAAAAAATAAGAAGACAACAAAAAGAAAAAATTTTTAAACAAACTGAAAAGCAACAACAAAAAAAGCAACTATATTTTTTTCTCCCTGTTTTTTGTCCCTTTTCCTCCTTCCTCCTTTTGACCAACATACTTTTTTTTATTCTTTTCCCTCCTGTATTCTCGCTCTCACCCTGTTTCGGTATCATCTCTGCCTTCTCAGCCTTAGCTTATTTCCAAATCCTCCTTTCCCACCTTTTGGGCAGCACTGCAGCCTCGGCTCCTCATTACCTTCATGAGTTACTTCCGCCTTGTGCTCCAATGATCTGATTACCACTGTCCTCTGCACTCTCCCCTGCAGCACCCCCCCCCCAAAACACACACACACAATAACCTGTAAATGTGGGGATTCCTTGGTGGGTGGGGAGGAGAAGAAAAAGAAAGGAATGTGATGCAATGCATGCTGGTGCCCCTTCCCTGCCTTCTTCCCCTCCCACCCCTCACACTCTAGCCTGGATTGAATGGGGGAGGGGCTGATGGGGGACTGGGGCCCATGTTGCAATGATGCTTTGACCGTTTTCTGCTGCGTTCCCCAACCTCCGTTGAATGCTTGGCAGGTTATTCACTTGCAGAGTGTCCCATAGGCCCCTCTGCCCTTCATGGAGGTAAGTGTTTTATCTGGCTATTTCACAGTTGGGTAGACAGTGGCATGAAAAGGTATGCCATTTGTCAGAGGTCACAGCTTCTGAGAACTCTATGAGAGAGAGCTGGCTTCTGAGGTTGTCATGTAATCTGCAATCCTGAGCTATTCTTCCCCCCTTGGCATCCCACCCCATCCCATTCTACCTCTGTTCCTAGTCCAAGGTGGGGTACCTGATTCAGGCTACTTTAGGATAAGGCAATCCTTAAAGCAGAAAATTGAGAGTCTGCAAAGGGAAGGAAGTCTCCTTAGCCCTGGAGAAGGACTGACAGTGGGCAGGCCTAGAGTATTGACTTTTCCAATTGGAGAAGGGACTCTAAATGGTGTAGCTGGTGCTGATCCTTAAGAAACGGGTGTTGAATGGTTCACAGAAGGCTGCCTTTGCTTCATATCTGCAAATGAGCGTATTACACAGCTCCCAAGATAACCCGGATCCCACACCAGAGAAGTGGCCTCATCTCCTTTCTTCTGGACACGCTGCCTCTTAGAATACCTGCCAGGGTTCCATTTCTAAGGGACTGGTTATGTTGCAGCCAAGGTAGAGGTAAGGAAAGATTTCTTCCCTTGAAGAAAATGATTGGAAGCCACTACTTGGAAAGTGTTGGAGGAATATGTATGGGAATGGGTAAGGGTGCCCTTGGGAAATACCAAGAGGAGGACATACTCACTCCCCTCCAAGAGACATATGCTGCTGGGAGTCTTGTGGAAGATTAAACAGACACACCTGTTTGTCAGAAGGTGTGATGATTCTGCAATTACTTCATATCTGCAAGGACAGATCTAAGTGATTTGGCAACTATACTTCCAAAGAACTGTATTTCACTGACAGGTCTTATTCTCAGACCCATAGGCTTGATCAGTTCTCATTATCTCCTGTGGACTCACTCTGCAGACGGGACCACCTCTGTACCCACACTGGTTTGGACACACCTGGTGTTCTAGAAGCAGAAGCCCTCTCCATCGTCTATTGCTCGTTTTCTCCTTGGCCACTCAATAAGATGCTGCCATGAGCCTGACTGCCAAAGAGCACTGGAAGAAAGAACGAAAGAAGTCTCTGACTCCATTGCTTCCCACATTGTATTCCTGCCAATCCTCCAATTTCTGCCACTGAGAATATTCTCAGAAATTGCCTCAACACCTGCCCTACCTCATTCCCACCTCCCTTGTGCATTTACTCCACATTCTCATGATTGGCTGGATGCAGCAGTCACTAGCTTCATCAGTTTTCAAGTCCCAAGAACTTTGGTGTAAATGAAAGCAGCAAAAAGGGCCATATCTTTCCAGGGTAGCTGGAAAGAAGGCAGGGGCTCCGGACAAGACGAATAGGTTAGAAGTCTGTCCACGACTTTATTCCACCAGTAAAGAGGCTCTTCTTTTCTGCCCCCCCAATAAATTCCTACCAGCAGCAGGACAGACAGTGACCTAAGATAAACCTTGGTCAAACACAGATACCCGTGGATTCTCTACATTTGAGGACCCCTTTGTGCTGCACTAGATTCTCTGTCCAAGGAGATGTCAGTAAATCCCTGATGGAGCCTAGTCCCGGAGGAGGGCATAGGTAAGAAGACAAAGATTTCATCAAGTCATCTGTGTGATATGCCCCAGTTCTTCCCAATGACCAAGATGCCAAGATGAAAGGTGCCAATAGGAAAGATGTCCTTTTCCTAGCCTCCTGTTCTGTTGTCTACTAGTATGGGGTTAATTTTTGGTTTCTTCAGTTCTTTCCATATTTTGGCACCAGACTATAAAGTGAAAGGTCATAAAGCTTGAATATCTAGACTCTGAATCAAATGAAAATCTATCCTGATTTCTAGAATTCCCTGCTGTTGTTGGAGTGAGAAATAGTACAGTGGAGATTGCTCTTCATTATCACTGTTGCATGGCATTCAGAATAGCATAGTCTCTGCATGGTCAAAATGACAGTTGCATTCTCAAAAAAGAAAAGTAAAGGACTGGATTTGAAATAGGAGATTGTATTCTTGGCAAACAAACCAGAGGTGAGATTAAAAGTTTTGGACAAGCTGGGGGAGGAGAAAAAGGAGGATGACTAGGAAACACCATTGCCCTGGAGTAGAGTAAGTATTGGGGTCTAGAGTGGACTTCTGAGAGCAATGCTGAGTAGCACAGTCAAGGGTGTTGGGCCTGGGCCTGGGCCTGGACATGGGAAGTCTCAGTTGGGAAGGGAAAGCACTTTCCCCCCCAAAATGGGGCCTGTTTGTGCCTCCTCTTAACACACTCATGGGCTCCCTGCGACAAGCTGCCCAGATGCTTCCAGTTGCTCGCAAAGCTGTGTTGTTTCCTGCTTGCCCCTGGGGTAGCTGAGCAGGGGGATAGAGGATGCTCACCTCACCCCAGGAATCAATCTAGGTAAAGGTTTAGCTTCAGCATCTCTCAGCAGCAGTAGCAGGAAAAACGCCCGGAGGGTATTGTGTCACTCAAAGCTGGATGAGATGGAACTCACTGACCCATCTTTAACTGCTAGGTGGAAGGTCTCAGATTCATGTTGAGAATGAGCAGAGAATGATGGAATTGCAGATGACTGCAAGCCATCTGGCTGTGCTAGGGATGATCCTGGTGTTAGGAGGCATGTCAGACTGAAAAAGAGGGCAGCAGGGACCTTTAATAAGAGTTGCTCCTTGTCTGACCTACTGGGTTACTTGGGTCTCTGGTCTCCACTGGAAATGGGGCCCAGGAGGGGCTCTTTCATGCAGATTTATAAAAAGAGGAGAATGAACTATCTATCTATCTATCTATCTATCTATCTATCTATCTGTCATCTATCATCTCATTGAAGTAAGGCGATCCATTGATCCATTACCCCTTGGAATTCCATATGGGAGAAACCAGAAAAAGTCAATTGATGTTCTCCCTGAATTTATACCATAAATATCCTGGATACACATGTGTCTTCAGGGACTGTGACTATGGGATGATGGGTCACAGGTCTGAGTTGTATTTCTAGAGAACTTTGGAACACGAAGGCCACCATCCAGAGATGTAGCACCACAGGATTTATGAAAAATATTAATTGCCAAAGCATTTAGCAAATAGCAAACCTTTATTGAACAACTACTAGTTGCAGTGACCACCAGGCACAGGGATTCCAAAACTGGTAGGAGTGTACAGCCCTGACTTCCAGGCTACCTCTATTTTAAAAACACACACACTCAAGGAAAACGTTCTACAGGTCTTTCTTTCAGGGGAACTCAAAGCTCTGGTAAACACAGTAGCTATGAAGCCATCTGTGGCGGTGGAAATGTTATAAGCACTGGGAGGCTGCGCATGATCTAATTATGAGGTTAGGGATAGAAGACAAAATGGGGCCCGGCTCCACTGTAGTACAACATTACTCAATGCCCTGAGCTCCTATTCAAGCCCCAGAGTCATATTCTCCACAGATGAGCCAGCTCCTCTGGCATGCTGGGTTCTTACTCCTTTCCAGAATGGATGTCATAACCTGATTCCTTAGGAGATCACGAATGGCCAACCATGTCTCTACTTCACCCACTTGGTCCCCCATCCTCACTCCTCTATCCCTTGACCCTCAGAGCTGCAGAGAAGGTGTGGGTAAACCTGCCATAACTGCAGGGCCCTGGTGCTCAGCAGTCTCTCCAGCGGCTCCCACCTCTTGCTGCTGCTGCTGCTGCTGCTGCTGCTGCTGCTGCTGCTGCTGCTGCGCATGCTCCAAGTGCTGCCTTTCGCATGTGGCTGCGGAGCTCTCACCTACTGAGCTCACTGCCTTTTCTGCTGCTGCAACCACAAAGCCTGGGGACACTTTCAAGATGGGACCTTAATGCTCTTTCCTTTTCTTTCTCCCCTTGTCTGGTATCCATTTGCAAACAGCGCTCCTGTTGTCTCCAGGTAAGAGGTGCCTTGCCTCCCTCTCCTTCCTACTTCTTGCCAATGCCATTATTCAGGTTAAGACTAATGTCCTGTGGTTTACTTAACAGGAACTATAAGCTCGAGTTAACCTGACAAGTTCTCCTAAAAGCCACGAAATTTATTTCCTCACTTGAAGTAACTGAAAGGAAATAGACAATGTCTTGAGCACCGTTTCTGTTGGTGCTCGTGGGCAAAGGCATAGGCTGGTCCTTTCTGGGACCAGGAGGGGATGGTGGATCATCAGCTTCTCCCAAGTCTTCATTGATCTGTCATCTCAGACTGTGAGGCAAGAGAGGAGATGGGAAGTTAGAGCTGAATCTCCCAATAGGATCACGATAGCATTTGAAAGAAAATACTTTGATCTTGAGCAATCCAGGGAAAAAGAATCAGGAGCTGCTGTGAGACCATGAAAAGCAATTTTTTAAGAATCTGGAATTTTACTGATCCTGGAGATCTTTCATGTTAGCACAGCTGAGGTTTAAGTTGTTAGAACTTTGATTTATTTGTCACCGATACTTGAAGTCGAATGTGCTGTGGATAGCAAGGAGAATTAAGATATAATGGAGGGTGGGGATAACTGTCTGGCTGGAAATAGAAGTTTCAGAGATTGTCTCTTAGAGGGATTCTAATGCAGTATCTCGAGCTTGTCGTAGGACATACACCTACTTGGACAGAGTGCTTGGATCAGTGGGGTCCAATGGTAAACAGCTAACTGTGAGCAGAGAGGAAAGCGTGTCCATCTCATCCAGCGACACCATAGCTCAGTGATGGTGAACCTTTTGAGCTCGGCGTGTCAGCCTTTTGAAAAACCCTAACTTAACTCTGGTGCTGTGTCACATATAGAATTTTTTTGATATTTGCAACCATAGTAAAACAAAGACTTACATTTTTGATATTTATTTTATATATTTAAATGCCATTTAACAAAGAAAAATCAACCAAAAAATGAGTTCCCGTGTCACTTCTGACACGCATGTCGTAGGTTCGCTATCACTGCCATAGCTTGTGGTGCAGGTGAAGTGAGCACTATGAGATGGCTCAATATATTTTGAAAGAACATTTTGCATTTTATTTATTTATTTTTTAAAATATATATTTATTGATTTTTTACAGAGAGGAAGGGAGAGAGATAGAGAGTTAGAAACATCGATGAGAGAGAAACATCCATCAGCTGCCTCCTGCACATCTACTGGGGATATGCCCGCAACCAAGGTGCCCTTGACTGGAATCAAACCTGGGACCTTTCAGTCCGCAGGCCAACGCTCTATCCACTGAACCAAACTGGTTTCGGCGACATTTTACATTTTATAAGTTCTTTGAACATACGAGAAATTCAGGTCATTTAAGAGGCAAAGCATCTTATAGGATTCATTGGTGTTCAAAGCCACCGATTCACTACTCCCCGGGTTTCAGAAAGGGGAAGTGTACATAGTAAGGACATTTCCCTCTTTGGAACAGTAACAAAAAATGTAGGCAAACCCCTGCATTTTCAGTTCCTGAAAAAACCATGACTCCAGCATCCTTGGCCTCTTGTTCCTTCTTCATACCAATAGGATAAGAACTATTTCCAACCCCATATTTTCCACTAGTCTCCAGGGTATTGATGTCTAACACTGGGCGTTCCTTTTCCACTTCACTCATCCTCTTGCCTGAGAAGGTTTTTGGGCTTCTTTGTTCTAACTTTTGCCTCCACCTCCCACCAACCATACATAAAAAAGACTATGATTTAACTTAAGCTTCTTTATACTTTTAGCATATTTGCACAAACATGAATAGAAGCTTAAAAAGGAAAAGAAGGTGTTACAGTATTTCCTACATCTTTCAATCCAAACCTGCTAAACCTGTAATTTAGGAGCCTTTGCTTAGACTTTATATTCACTGGAAATTTTAAATCTTTGTTTGAATTTTTCTGAAAGGACAGGCAAGCATGACTAACAATGCCTGGTGGTGAAAGATGGAGAGTAAATACGTTCATTCTGAGCTACTGCACCAAGTGCAGGGACGCGGGAGTGAGAGCACGGGTGGCATCGCCCCACTTCTTCCCGAGGATGTCTATAGAGCATCCCTGGCAATTTATTCCTGTCAGGCCTGGCAGGCTCTTTGTTCTTCCAATATTTGCTCAGTTTTTCATCCTATTCTCTCTACCTCCCTCCCTCTGCCTCTCTGCCTCTCTCTTCCCCCTCCTCCTTTTTCTAGATTTGAGAGTTTATTTAGTCAGTCTGAATATCAACATCACTTGCCATTTATTCTCTTTTTGAAATTCTGAAGAGTCACATAAACAAGTGATCAGAATCACTATGGACTTTCAGGTTTGAGATTTACTACTCCAGAAATTAATTTGAACTTAAGGAATGATTATTACAAAAATATAAAAAGGAAGGAATTATTATAAAACCAAGACACTAAGTAAGAGTTGATTTAAATGGAATATACATATATATATATATATTTGTGGCTGAGGGAGAGCCAAAGATAGAGGGTTGGTTATTTGTCAAAGACATTTCTGCAGAAAAGCTAGATGGAAAAACTGACTGTCACCACAGGGTGGACAGGTCAGTAGGTTGATCAATATCCCGCCAGGTGGATATAATGCTAGATTGATTGCTAGACATGGGGTTAGACAGGTACATTTATATGTCACTGGGGAGCTCATTATATTGGTATATAGTTCTTGTGGCACATGTAAAGTATGACATGGGGGAATTGGGGAGGGGGTGGTGGAATAATACTGTCGCTGCTAGAATAGTCATTGTTATGTGGTGCCAAAACCCACAGATAGAGGAAAAGAGTACCCATGCTTTTAAGGAATCTGTGTCTTTTTCCGAAGGCTTTTTCTCAGAATGGCTTGTAGTCTGGCTTCTAGGATTGCTAATTTTATAACCAGAACCCTGGATGTACCCAGAATTACCTTCAGAATTAACTAAGGAGAGACTCATAATTAAAGAATTAAAAGAAGCCAGGCTGCTAGAAGGTGT
The DNA here is from genome assembly GCF_000327345.1 of Myotis davidii. NCBI lineage: Eukaryota > Metazoa > Chordata > Mammalia > Chiroptera > Vespertilionidae > Myotis > Myotis davidii. The sequence goes on from NW_006288624.1 coordinate 2,469,777, forward strand.
CTGCTGACTTAGAAGTATACAGAGGAACACAGAACCTGGAGAAATAATTATTGCTGAAAGCCATCACTAGCACTAACATTAGGACAGCACCACGGACAGCTCCCAAGCATTTTGGAATTGCCTTCTGTGTTTGGTGCCAGAGCCTTGGGTAAAACAGCCAGCTCAGGAATCCTCTGTGCACTCTCTTACCGTCTTCATTCAGGCCGACTGAGAAAATCCATACATAAAATGGGCTCTCTGCTCGGTAACTTAGACCCTTGGCTTAGAGTCCACTCAGTAAATTTCCTTGCAACCTCAAGAGCTTGAGTCTGACCCCTCCCCACCTCTCACCAGTTCCCAAGACAGAGAAGAAGATCTTGTTGGCCTCTGACCCATTTTATCTTTGAGATTATCCAAAGACCAGAGGATTTCCCTAGGATACTCACTGTGTGGAGCGAAAGCCATTAAGGAACGGAACCAAAGAAGTAATTGCATGCAAGAATGTGGACTTGGATGGGAGAATGTTTAAGTAAGCTCTGAAAGAAACAGGCTGCCAAGACCAATTACCTAATTAAAGGGGAATAAAAAGATTCCATCTCTATTTCACTGCAATCCAGAACACAGGTCTTCATGGTGAAAGGGTCTTAAAATGGACTCCCCAGCTGAAGTGGAAAAAATTTCTAACTGTTCCACGTGAGGAGGGACCACTAGTAAATGAGTCAAGATGCTGCAGGACAAAGGAATGCCATCAAGGGAAAGTAAAGGCAGATCTCTCTTTTGTTGTGTTTTGTTTTTGTTTTTGTTTTTTTAACAAATATTGGTGTTCCAAAAGAAACATGCCTGCTTCCTGTTGGAAAATCATGAAGTTTTTTGGGGAAATCTTTCAAGTTTCTCATTGTGAGGATAATATCCATGTGTATGAAATGTAGATATTCCTGGAAACAGCCCTGATTTCTTCTTTATAAAGGGGACAGTGCCAAGAGTGCCAGAAGCTGATGTTACTATGAACCAGTGGACATTACCCTTGGATTAAATGTGCCTCTGACCTCCAAGAACTCTTACATGGAGTAGCTGAACAGTCAGGCACACAGTTCAAAATTGTTAAAGATCCAGAGATCAGTTCCCACCTCTCCAATATCTCACCAAATAACTTAGGGACTGACTTCCCTTGGAGGAATTTCTCAGAAGGTCAGGTTGCTCGCTGAGGTATAAAATGGAAAGAAGGGTGCTTATGCCAGGCCTGCAAGGAAGCCTTGATAGTCTGATGGTCATAGAGTGTCCAGTGCTTTATAGAAAGAGGCACCCCAAAGTACACAGAATCCCAAGAGCTACGTGTTTTCTGCACCCTGCCCAGGCCTACTACTCTTGAGCGTTCGATGTTTAGGGGAATGGAGAGCGTGCTAAAGCTGGTCTGGTTTTGTTTTGTTGCAGAGGTGACAGACAGGAAGCTGACTGTGGAGGAAGAGGAAGCCAAGAGGATAGCAGAAATGGGAAAGCCAGTATTGGGTAAACACCCCAAACTAGAGGTCATCATTGAAGAGTCCTATGAGTTCAAGGTCAGGCCATAAGTGAAGTCAAATTGAGTAATGCACCGGTGGGAGGGAGACGACCCAGAGTTTTGATCCCGGTTTACCACTGAACTTGTGAACTTGTAGTGCTAACCATTTTGTATCCAAGGAATATTGTGAGGACACACAACATAGCATATGGAATAAATGGGCTCTAAAGCTTCTAGATGTGTCATTGCTATGGCTTAGCTGTATTTTTAAAACAAAGATACTAAAATTTACTACTCCAGAGCAAGGTTTATTGATATTATCACTGTTGTTCACTGTTGTATTACTCTAAATATCCAATGTCAGCAGTCACAACCAAAGGAAAGGGAAATGGAAGGACTGCCCCAGCAGCTACCCCGCAAGGCCATTCCATGTGTAACTTGCAGAATGCAGGCGGAGCGCCCTGGGATGGAGGGCATCTTTCATTCCCTTGAAACACTAGACTCCTCAATGGTTCTGAGAATTCTAACCTCATGGTTCCAAGTTTGTATCTCCCTGACAGAAAACGGTGGACAAACTGATCAAGAAGACAAATATGGCCTTGGTCGTGGGGACCCATTCCTGGAGGGACCAATTCATGGAGGCCATCACCGTCAGTGCAGGTGAGAGGGTCTCAGGATGGGCACAGGCCTTGCTTGGAGAAGCAGGTAACAGCAGAGGAATAAAACAGCCACATCGACAGCCTGCCAGTTTCTGGGAAGACCTCTGTGTCCGGTCTCTCCAGCTCTAGCCCAGATGCTTGTCTGTTTCACTGGGTCAGACTGACCAGTGGGACACCCCAGCTCATTTCCACTGGGAGGAATCATGGGGCAACTAAAAGAGCAGGGCTATCTCTGGCCCAAGACCTGGTTCTGCCATCCGAACTGGGACAAGTTATCCTGTCTGGGCCTCAGTTTCTTTGTCCCTAAAGGGAACTTTCGCTACCTTTCTCAGAAAAGTCAGTGAAAGGTATCTCACTGTGAGGATAAGGTCCACTTGTATGAAATATAGATATTTAGTCTAGTACTAACCACAAGCTCCATCAGTTCTGGTTCCAACATTCCTTCCTCTCATTAATTTGGTCCTCGTTTTTGTAAAATGGACCCAGAGTTTTGTTCCAATTTTACCACTGGATTTTTGAACTTGAGACGGGGGATTTGGAGTTTATGACACTTTGCTTTCACTCTCTGACACATCTCCAACCCGGATGATCCCTTTCCTTTGGCATTTACTGACGGGTCCCCTCAGGGGGACCACAGTGCAGCCAGCGTCCCAAAGGCCCACCAGCCTTTTGGAATGGGATGCCACGGCTCTCATCACCACCACCAATATAGCCTCTCAGCACCACTGAGGCCTCCTTGTACCGCCTTACTCTTTCATGAGACTTTATTGTCATAGCAACCCATGGGGTCCTATCCCGAGGCCCCAGAGCCATTGCAAAGCACAGCCAGAAAGAGAGGGCTGATGCTGCTGCGGCCGCTGGCCCACTTTCACCTGGCCTGCTTCTGAAGCTCCCAGTTCCCCCTCGGGTGACCTTACTTTGCCCCTAAAGAGATAGTACATGGAATCTAGGCCGCACCATCTAATGCCTTCCCCTTTCAAAGGGAATGGAGGTTCAGAAACAAGAGCTGACTTACTCCAGGTTCCAGATTCTCTCGTGGCAGAGTTACAATTGGGACACCGGTGTCCTGACTCCTGCTCTTTGGAAACCCGGCTTCCATGGGCTGTGCCGAAGCACTACAGAGGTTGCCCTTGACGAGGCGCCAGCGTGCCTCAGCATATCCTCTGCTCCCGGGCTGCTGAATGGGCAAGTCTGCCCACGTTTCCTGGCAAGGTCACGCGGAGCCCAGGCCCGCTCTGTCCCGTGGGGTGTTCGGAGGATGGCGCTGGCTCTCTGGTACGCCCACATGATCTGGAATGACAGCTGTCCCTCTGGGGATGGTTAACAACCAGAACCACGAGGTTACTGCAGCAGCCGTGTCAGGAAAATCCGAGAGGAGCCCCACTGGTGTCCAGTGAAGAGTGGGCACACGGCTGATGTCACTTTTCCTCACCTAGGCAACCAGTGTAGCCCTCTCCACCCGCCTCTCTCCTCCACTGCCTTGCCCCCCTCGTGTCCTCCCCTGCTAGCTCTCAATCCCTTTCCTCTCTTGCTTATTCCTCTGCGCCCTGAATTCAGATTGACCAGTGGGACACCCCAGCTTGTTTCCCATTTCTCAGCTGTTTTCTGGTGCCCATGCCTTGGCCCGTGCAGGCTGCCCAGGAGCCTCCCCTCAGCTGACGGTGCTCGTGATGGGGGTGAGACTCGACTTTCTCAGGAATGGGACCTGACCTCGCTGCCCTCGCCTGGGTCTGTTTGTCTTGCCTCCAGCAGGGGACGAGGATGAGGATGAGTCCGGCGAGGAGAAGCTGCCGTCCTGCTTTGACTACGTCATGCACTTCCTGACGGTCTTCTGGAAGGTGCTGTTTGCCTGCGTGCCCCCCACGGAGTACTGCAGTGGCTGGGCCTGCTTCTTCGTCTCCATCCTCATCATCGGTGTGCTCACGGCCATCATCGGGGACCTGGCCTCCCACTTTGGCTGCACCATCGGCCTCAAGGACTCGGTCACAGCTGTTGTTTTCGTGGCGTTTGGCACCTCTGTGCCAGGTGAGAGTGCAGGATGCTTGGGTCTGCAAAGAGGATATCACTGGGCTCAAGTGACCCTTTGCCTCATTATCTTCCTTCCCAGCTCAGATCTGGGCTTAATAGCCCCTCTGCCGCTCAGGTGCACAGGAGCCAACCAGAGGTTAATGACGACATCACTAATGATAACTAACATTTCTCGAGCATCTTGATGTGTCAGGCACTAAGCAGTTTCCATGTTTTGTCCCTGTAATGCTCACCACAATCCTATTCAATAGGGACAGCTATTATGCCCATTTGACAAATGAGGAAACGGAGGCCCACAGGGGTTAAGTTGCCTGCATAAGTGACCCAGTTTTGTAACCTCCGCATTATATGAATAGACCGCAAACAATGTAATTCAAAGGATATGGAGAGTGTTCTCCTTCCATCTCCCTCTGGCAGTCCCTGAGAGGCTAAAGACTAGCCTGCTTGAAGGTGTCACAGTAGAAATTCCCACAGGTATTCTTGGCCTCCTCTGCTTAGATGGACATCTGTGAGTAAGAAGTGTCTTCCACTGGATCAGGCGAAGGAAGCTTAGAACCTCTTTGCTTTCTCACAAACACCTAAAGGTAGACAGGAACAGACATGCATTTATTCATTCATTAGACAGATATTTGCATATTTGCTGAGACTGATAGAGCCTTGTGCTAGCTGCTGGGGCTGTAGTGGGAGGCAAGACACACACGCTTCTCCTCTCCATGTGGACTTACAATCTAGTGACAGAGAGTACACTCAGCTCCTGTAATTAAAGTCATCTCGATAAAGTCTGTGAAGAGGAAGTACAGGTGCTGTGCAAGCATAAACGGGGAGCGGGGGAGCCGGGGGGGCGGGTGAGGCTGGGCCAGGGATGGCTTCCAAGAAGGGGATATGTGTAAGCTGGGCTGGGGTGATGAGTGGCATGAGCAGGGAGACAGGGGCTGCATTCACTCAGGCTCCTTACTTGAACCCTGAACTCCTGCTGGCCTGGCAGTTGCTACAGGAAGAGAGAGCATCCTCTGTAAGAGGGTTAGGCTGAGTCTTAGCAGACAGGACTCTGCTGGCAGGGCCAGGGCAACCATCGGGACCAGGGAAACAAATCCTCTGGAGAGTAAGTGAATCTGCGTCACACTCTGGCAGAACCTCTTCCCCACACCACAGCACAGACCAATGGGATTATGTACACATTGGTGATGCCAGAGGTCTGGCTATGATGGAAATGCATCCGGTGGTAGACAGTTAGATGGATGATCCAGGGAAGGCTTTGTGGAGGATGCGCCTGGTGATCTCTGTTCACCAGGTCTCGAGGGACCAGAACTATTGGAGAGGAAGGAGCAGAAATAGGGGAAAAGGAACAGATGTGGGAAGAAATTGCCAAGGATCAGAGGCAAAAAGCAAGGTCATAAGTGAGCAAAGGCAAGAAGTCTTCTCTGGGAGCTCTGAGAAAAGTGGCAGCAAGGAGGCCAGCCAGGGCAGCAGCCGGGGAGTGGGGGCACTTCCAAGTTCTTGCAGTTGGTCCAGGGAACAGCTGGCAGTGTTAGGGGCTTGAAGAAGGTTGTGCCATGGTCTCCTCAGCTAATTCTGTGGCTTTGGCTGAAACTCTTTGGATGTAAGGTGCTGGTAGGGAGGCTTTTAGGATCAAATCTCTTGCTGATTTCCCATTTGACCTTGGGTAGATTCCTTGACCCTTATTTTCCTTCCTTGTAAAATAAAACAGTGGCTATAGTCCCTGACAGTCCCTCCAGGGCCGACCCTCCATGCCCACATCCAGGGCCTGTGCTAGGCACCAGCTGCGAAGGCTCACCTGCACGTCCCCATCGCGTCTCCCCAGTGTGTCCTCTGTCCCCGTGAACCCAGCACCTGCAGTGCCGTAGCCTACGAGCACTGAGCACTAAGCTGTCTGTGTTACGTGAGTAAAGCGCCCCAGGTGACACTCACAGTCAGGACTCTAGTCTGAGCAGCTTCCCAGGATGTCAAGGTTCCCCAGGGAGGTATTATGGGATAACAAACTTCTCTTACTGAAAAAAAAAAAATAGTCAAAAGGGAACAGCAAACCTACTTGGTAAACCTCAGGACCAGAAAGGCCCTTAGAAATCTCTCAGACTCCAGCAGGTGAGGAATGGGAAGCTCAGAGAAGGGACGTGACTTGGCCAAGGCCACACGGCTTGTTAGTCGCAGAGCTGCCTCTGCTTCCCGGGCTCAGCCCGCCGGCCCGAGCTGCCCTTGGGACACATGCAAAGGTAGGCCTGCCTCGTCTCAGCCTGCCTCCAGCTCCCATCCGTCTCTGCCCTTTTCCAGATACCTTTGCCAGCAAAGCCTCCGCCATGCATGACATGTACGCAGACGCCTCCATCGGCAACGTCACCGGCAGCAACGCCGTCAACGTCTTCCTGGGCCTTGGCCTGGCCTGGTCCGTGGCCGCCATCTACTGGGCCATGCAGGGAGAGGAGTTCCGCGTGTCCGCGGGCACGCTGGCCTTCTTCGTCACCCTCTTCACCATCTTCGCGTTCGTCTGCATCAGCGTGCTCCTGTACCGCAGGCGGCCTCACCTGGGCGGGGAGCTGGGCGGCCCCCGGGGCTGCAAGCTGGCCACGACGGGGCTCTTTGTGAGCCTGTGGCTCCTCTACATACTCTTTGCCACGCTGGAGGCCTACTGTTACATCAAGGGGTTCTGAGCCACAGACACGGCCTCTGGCAGGGCAGGCCTAGGACTTCTCCTGAGAGAAGGGCACTTCCCCCCAGGGACCTCCCGGGATGAGCAGCCCTGGAGAGGCGGCTTCAGGACCCGAGCCCCAGGGACTTCACCCGACCTCCACCTGGCGGTGATCTGAAAGGGCAGAGTCTTCATCAATCAGACAGAACGGGGGAAACACCGACACTACCAAGTATTTAATTCAGTACAAACCAACAGCAGCAACACATCCTCCTCCACCCACCTCCCCCGACACCCCTGTCCCCGACCGGTAGCCAAGGTCAGATCCTTTCACCACCTTCTCTTTCACCTTCTGATTACTCCTGTGCTTCTACTGTCATCAGGGCAGGGTTCCTCCTGTCTGTCCAATTCCATGCACCATTGTCCTCACTCACCTGGCGGGCATGGAAATAAGTCTCAGCCACGTGGGGCTGGTTTGGGGCTCTCTCCTTCATTGGAATCATTATGGTGGCTGCTTTCCTTTTCCCGTCAGGTTTTGCTCGTCGTTAGTTCATTTTGTCTTTTCTTTCTGACGTTAGTGACAAAGGTGCTGTGGAGGGACCCAAGGGTTGAGCCGATGGGCAGAGGCGTGAATTGTCAGACACAGGCTCTCCCACTCTCAGCAGGTGACAGCTGTGTCTCAGCCCCATCGAGGTCCTATCCCCCATCTCCTGTTCGTCTCTGGGTGGAAGTGATCTTGCACACCTACGCGGGGCACCAAAGATCCGGGTGGTGGCAGGAGCAGGAGGCGTTTCCTCTGCTGATGCCAAAGTTTAAAAGGAGCAGTCGTCATTCTCTTCCTTGCCCAGGCCTTTCAAATCCTGTCTCGTGCTGTCCATGTCGATATGTCCTTTCTTCTGCAGGAGGGCCCACCCAACGGGAGAAAAGGGACAAAAATAGGAGTGGTGTGGGATGACAGAGGGCAGCTGGGGACACAAAGTGGGTGTTCACCTTCTTGAGTATCTTTGGCTTTGTATCTGAGCCAGGAGACTCGGGATGTCCCACTAGGGAGATGCTTAAGGGGAAAGATATTTAAAATGCCAGGGCTTCTGAGAAAGATCAGCTTCACCCCCACCCCTCACTGTCCGAGGCACCGTACTAAGAGGTCTGACTGTATTTCTTCAGGAAATGCGAAAACGTAGAGGTTTATAAGAAGACAAGGGACCCCTTTCACCTCTCCTGTACCCCGAGGCCACCTTTGAAAGCGTTTTCACAAGATAGGAACTGGAATTCCTCGCCGTCTCCCACAGTTGTGCTTGGTTTAAAACCTCCCGAAGCTCTCCTTCCAGCCTGTGGGCTACTTCTCGTCCCAGTAGGAGGAATCTTAGTTGCCATAATCCCACGGAGCCCGAGTTTATAGAAAAAGAGATTGCCCTGCCCTCTAGAGCTTCTCCCAGCAAACTTTGAAAGGACCTGGCTTTAAACACACACACACACACACACACACACACACACACACACACACACACACGAGATCACAAAACTGCCCACAGATCTTCAAGCTTTCTGCATTGACATAAATACATTTTTAAGGGGGAAAAATATTAAAAAACCTGTTTAATTTTAAACACATTTTTTAAGAAAAAGAAATAACTAAAAAGAAACAGTGCTCATGTCATAAGCTATGTTGCCAGTTGCCAGTGGAAATGTTGGGTTGGTTTAAAAAAAAATAAAAGCTATACTTATATCTCTCTGCATACAGCTTGCTTCTCTCCATGTTTCTTCCGGAGCAGGTGTGGCTGAGGTGAAGGTGCCGTCTCCTCTTGGTATCTCCGGTGTGTGTCTGTCGTCTCCTCAGATGCCAGTGTGCCAGACCTGGTGTTTTTAAAAGCGAAAAGGACTTTGGGGATATTCCACTTGTCAGAGTTTGGACTCCAGGTGCTGGAGGACGTAAGCAGTGGAGTTTCGATGATGAAAGGGGAAGGAACTTTTTGTATTAGAAAGGTGTGGAGAGGCAGGATCCCAGCAAGGCAAGTGGTGCCCTGTGCTCATTACCAGTAGGCCTACTCATTCATTTGATTGCTCAGCATTCATTCAACAAATGTATTTCTGTGCATTGAACTCCATTCTGTTGATGCAGGAAAGGTAAAACTTCTTTTAACTAAAGCTCTTTTGGTTACAAGGAACCGAAACCCATTAAACTAGTTCAGGAAATGGAGGGAGGCAATATTGAGAAGACCTAGGGGGCGGGGCTCTGGCACCCAAGGCAGGAGGCATGGCAGGCCACAGGAGCCTGAAATCCTGCAGGGCCACTCCCTCCCTCCCCCAAAGCACATCGTCTCCCCATCTTTGCTTCCTTCTCCCTGTGGGCCTGGCCCCTCCCCTCCCAAGCTGCTTCTCTGCTTTGCTTGCCTTGCCCATGGTCCAGCAGAGCCACCAGCCCCAGCGCTTTGTCATGACCTCACAGCCCCACATCTGTGTCATGACCTCACAGTCCCCATCCCCAAAGGCCATTCCCAGAAAGCAGAACCCTTTGTAGAAGGCTGTGTCACAGTGGTTGGGGTGCCTGTGCACTGGTCCCTTTGGGTCAGGCGTCTGCTCCTGCCCTGAACAGCTCAGGTAAGGGAGGCTGGCGGGTGCACTATATGCTCTAGTGCCCTTTCCCAAAGCTAAGTGATGGGAAGGAGCGACGGAGCATATGAGCTGCCAAGGTGCAAAGGAAAGTTAGAGTTCTGTGTCAGGTGTGCTCTGGGAGGCATAAGCAGAGTGCTATGGGGACACAATGGAAGGAAACACTCAGCCTGGAACTGGGAAAGACTTCCCAGAGAACGTGACATTTACGTAGAATCTTGAAGGAAGAATACATAGTGATTTGCCTTGGTGAGGGGGCTTGGTGTTGAAGGACAGACAAAAAAGGAAATAGCACAAAGTCATGGGGGGAGGGGCGGGGTGAAATGGGATCAATAGTTAGCACGGCTAGGGTATGGAGTTCAACAGGACACAACCCAGCAAGGCAGGCAGGGAGGAGGGTTTAGGTAAAGGCTTGTTTGGCTTTTTGACACTCATTAAGTTTAAAATGAAAAGTGCCCTTTAGCCAATTAAATGGTAGATGTAAAATCATGAAATCCATTTGTACCCATATGTCCCCTTTTTGCAAGGAGGGAAGGCAGAGGGAGGAATGGAGGGGGAGAGAGAGAATAAGAAATTGAGTCACAATTATGGAGGCTGTCCCATTTTGGGGTTATTTAGATGTTAATTTTCATAAAAGAGAAGCTGGGATGAACCATAGAGAATGGGAAAGGGGGTTCAGAAGAGGAAGTGGGTACTAATCTAGATGCCACCACTAACCAGTTCTCAGAGCCAGACTGGTGCCCTCCCTGCCCTGCTAGACCATGTGGCTTTGCTCCTGACATTGTTGTCCCTTCAATGACACCCTTAGCTTCTCCTCAAGGAGTTATCTCTCCGTAATACAGTCCCTCATGACACCTTTGTTTGCAAAGGAATGTACATCTCATGGCGCTATTTCCACCTCATTTCACTGCCTCAGCAAGTAGATTTTATTATACTTTTCCTAAACTGCTCAGATTTTAGATACTGACATGACACACTACTTACCATCACAGAACACACTCTCCTTCCACAGTTAGTGGATTTTTTTGTTCATTTATATCATGCCCCTCTTGTATACCAAATTAAGTGCCATTAAGAATACTAAGTTAAGGGTCTGACTGTACCACAAGCTAGGTGTCAGATCTGAAGAAGGTCACAACTTACCGAGGTCCTGGACTGTTCATGCATGAGGATTAGAGCAGGTGATTTTCCAGGCTCCTCAGCACCAAAGTTCACTGATGATGCAGAAGAAGAGGAGGTGGAGGATGACTCACAGAGATTGAGCCCCAGGTTTGTACCAGGCACTGTGCCATGTACTTTACCCTCGTTGTCTCACTGAATCATCTTGGCCACCCTGTGAGAAAGGATCATTAGCCCCATTTTATAGATGAAGACACTGAGACTCGGGGCAGACAGGTGATTTGTCCAGAGCAGCAGCAATCAGAATGTGTACTTGGATCCATCCACCCTTAGAAACCAAACTCTAAACAAATGATTCTCCAAGTATAGGCCCCAGATAAGCGACATCAACATCACCTGGGAATTTATCATAAATGCAAATTCTCAGGCCCCACCCCAGACTCTCCAAACTACTAGGGACAGGTCCCAGCAAACAGCGTTTAACAAGCCTTCCAGGTGAATCTGAGGCATGCTCATGTGTGAAGCCCCCTGTTCCAAACCATTATGCTCTACCACCTTTCTATCTTTCTCTCTGTCTCTCTCTTTCCTTCTTTCTACCTCTCTCATCATATTCATCTTATCACATGCTCAAATATGCAGATATCAATACCGCTCTTTAAGCCTCAGTTTCTATTGTATATCCAATTTTATCTTTAAATGTGCTAATTGTATAATTCTTCCCATATAAATATCTCAGTATATCTCAGACATTCTTTAAATGTTTTATGATAACTGCCCTCATTCAGGTTTGCAAGGTGCTCTAAGCCTTAAGGTGGTCACTCCAGTCCAGTAGAAGGAACAGACTTGAGAATTATTACAGTGTGGGTAGAACTATATGCTAGGATGGATGATGTATGGACGGCTGAAGCAGATTCTAAAGCAACATATAATGAACAAAGAAGTTGGAGATTCTTTCTAAAAGGAAGTGACACTTGGGTAGAGTTTCAATCATGAGCCACATGAAAATTATTGCTATCGTGGTCTGTTTGTTTTCATCTTAGTTCTTTATTTAAACATCAAAAAGAAAATCTTTTCGCCAACTGAAAAACTTTAGTTGACTGTTCCCCAGTGACAAATTAAGAAAAAGCCCTAATTCAAATTGTCACCATATTTCCCCCTGAGAGCTCAGGGCTATAGCTGAGGTGAGGACAGGGTTGGAAGCACTGAGATGCAGACTGGGTGAGCCATATGCTGAAGGCCCAGGCATCACTAGCTGGAGGCGGAAGACAGAGGAGGTGCACAGCCGGGCTGGTTGGCAATGCTGCCTGGGGAAGTGGCTGAGAGCAGAGAGTGGCTCAGTTGTGAAGACCTGGTTTCCCGTCCTGCTCTCCTCGTCCTGGCAGGGTGACCTTTACTATGTCACCTGAGGTGCTAAAGACTTGTATTTTTCACTTATTTACATAATTAAGATACTATTATCTACTTTAGAGTTTGAGGGGATTAAATATATAAGTGATGCATCCCACTGCCTTTGTGATCATGTGTTGTCATGGATACTGCTGTTCCAGGAGAAAGCGTGAAATGTGAAGGCATTGAGCAGCGTGTGACACAGGGGGATGTAATATGTGCAACTGGACGAGAACACTCAATGTGCAGGCAGCGGGTTTAGCTGGATGTGCACCAGTGAAGCGTGTAATACCACAGCAATGAAATGCGTACATTTTGCAGGAAAGTGTGTATGGGAGGAGTGGTTGAGGATCAGGACCAGATCAAGATTAGTTTTGTGGGCAAAACTAAGCAATTGTATTTATCCTGAAAGCCATGGTATTAGTCTGTTCAGGCTGCCATAACAGAGTAAGACAGACTGGGTGGCTTAGGCAACAAAAAGTTATATTTTCACAGTTGTGGAAGCTAGAAGTTCACCATCACACTGCCGTCAGGGTTGGCTTTGGTTTGGCCTCTCTTCCTGGCTGGCAGATGGCCACCTTCTCACTGTGCCTTGGCTCAAGTGTCTCCTCCTCTTTCTATAAGGACGCCAGTCCTGTTGGTTCAGGGCCCCACCCTCATGACCTCATCTATATTATAAAACGTCAGTGGCTGTAATGCTGGTACGCTGAAAAGACCAAATGACTGGTCACCAGGAGATGCATTGATGGGTCCCACAGCAGTAGCCGCAGCGGCAGTGGCAGGGACTCTGGGTCTCATGCGATTTTGTGCGCTGGGCCTCTAGTTTAACCATAATTACCTCCTTAAAAAGCCCGTCTCCAAATATGGTCACATTGGAATTTAGGGCTTCAACTTATGAATTGGGGGGGACACAATTCAATCTGAGCTGTCTGCATTGAAGCGGGTGGTTGAGGTGGGGAATGAATGGAGGGAGACCACAGGCCATATACAACTATTGATTGTTGTAGGGAGCAGATGATAGGGGGCCCTACGGGTGGGAAGGAGGGCACAGGGGAAAGAAATGGGAGGGGAATTTACAGGACATGGTGATGAATGCATGGATGGGAGGGAAGGACATAGGAGGAGGCAGGGAGGGCTCTGGGCTCCAGGCCCAGGGAGAGGCGGCTGGTACACCAGCACTGAGGAGAGGTGGGTGGAGAGTGTGTGTCAGGCTTGAGGCATTTTGAGTTTTGGAGCTTGTGGGACACCAAGTGGAAGTGTCTGGGAGCCAGGACTCAGTGGAGCCCGGGCTGGAGGCTGAGACTGTGACAATCTCAGTAGCAGATTTCAGGTGCCGTCGAGATTCCCCTGATGGCTGTGCTGCAGGAGTGAAGAACCCTTTGTGATTAAAGCTATGAGGTTGGGGAGTGTATCACTGCAGCTTCTCCTGGTCTCTCCTGACTGGTTCTCACGAGGCCTTTAGCAATGTGCCCATTGTCTTGTGGGAGGATCATGGACCATTAGCCAGAGTCAAAGCTTTGGCTAGGAAGACTCCAGGCAAAGTGACCTTCACCTTATTACAGAGTGCACCTTGTTAAAGGAAAAACCTGTGGTGCAGACGGGAGGTCTGTGGCTGCATCGATGAGGTGTTGGCGAGGGTCTGAGAGTTTGCCTAGAGTTGACAAGAAATGACAAGAGATGCCTGGGTTACACAGGCTTTTAATAGGCAGGCATATAGCCAAGGAAATGACCCTCGTCCCTATCAGTTCATGGAAGGCACAGGAAGGGGTGCAGTGACCCCAGCCCTAGAATTGAGGGCTGCATTTGATGGCATTCTGTGAAAAAGTTAGCTCTGCCTGTCCTCACCTCTAGATGGGGAAAGGCCGATGCCACAGGCACAAGAGCAGGGTGCCTGGGAAAAGCAGCCTCCTTGGTGGGCCTTGTAGGCATTTGGAAACTTGGGAGTAAATGCCCAGAGGATCAGCCTGGCTTTCTCTGGGTTGGTTTCTACAAGGGATTGGTGCTGCCCATCTCCCATCTCACCCAGGTAACCAGGGTGGGCACCGCCTGGAGGCCCCTCCTTTGATAGCATCATAGGGGCCCCGACAAGATGCCTGGCCCTGCAGCTGTCATCTGTGACATCCCGACTGAAAATGCCCAGTGTTCCCCTCCCCACAGGGGCTAAGCCTGGCTCAGGGCCTCGGTGCAGGAAGAAACTGGGTGGATGGATCTTTCACTTTTTCTTGACTCTTGGCCCTGCTGCCAGTTTGTTGTTGTTTTGTATTTATTTATTTATTTATTTATTTATTTATTTATTTATTTATTTTTTAAGAAAGCAGTGGAAAGCTAAATGAGGCCTCCAGCCAAGTGTGAGCTCAGACCCGCCCCCTTCCCACACCAGGCTGGTCTCTCTGCTGGAGGCTAGGTCACCCCCAAGTCTCCCAATGAGGTCCCGAGTGAGCAAATATCCCCTTATTTCTCTTCCCCAAATCCCTTAAGCATAGGATAGTCCTCTGCAAATTAGCGGCTTTTAATGAGCCTCTAAACTGCTCAGAGAAAAAAATGCTCTCACAGCTGAAGGCAAGCACCCCGGGGCCAGAGCTGGACAGGAGGGAGCAGGATGCTGTTCTAGCCCCTCAAGGAAGGCAGCTGGGGAGAGGGCGGAGCTCTGGGCTGGGACTCAGGAAACTTGAAGGTGATGCCTGGCTCTGCCTTTCCCAGCTGGAGGCAGCCGGCAACTCACTGAACCCGAGGGTGAACCGACCTGTGAATGGGGAGCCCATCCTGCTGGGCTGTGGTGGGTGTTAACTACGACAGGGCCTGTGACACAGCACAGTGTCAGCACTAGAAGAGGAGGGACCCATGTGACAGCGTTCAAAGGGGTAGACCCTTTTCCAGAGATTGGGAGACATTTTCAAGGGGAAATACCTCCTGCTCACCTGCACGTGTCAAGGTCGCAGAGTATGGCAAAAGGATGTGGAGGAGGCGAGGAAGCCCTTTCCCGGGACAGGGGGAAAGACGCCGGGCGCCCTGGAGAGAACGGAGAGCCTGGTCTTTGCTGCCAGTCCTCACCTGAAGTCCTCCCGCTCAGGGAACCACCCCAGCTGCCTTGATCTAAACGTGTCCCCCACAAAACCTGGACCCAGCTGGCAGAACCCCACTGGGGAGCTGTTCCCTAGTCTAAAGCTGCTTCCCAGCCTGGGGTCTTGCAATCTGGATTGAGGCCAATGTGCCCACTCCCACCCACCAGCCTGGAGCCAGGGGATGGGCTGCCCTCCCCCTCCAGTTCCACCCCCAAAGCACAGCCAGTGACGTTCTGTACTTTCCAGGATGGTTTGGAGGGGGCAGCTGAATGGGTGGAGGCAAGAAGGAGAATTACGAAGAGGACACAGACAGTGTAGGCAAGGGCAAGGGGACCAGTCAGTGTCCTCCCAACGAAGTCTGGTGCCACCTCGTGGCCACAGCTGGGTTCCCTCCAGCCTCTGGGACTTCCTAGGATCAGTGTGGAGGGCACCTGAGCCGGGGACAACTGGACCTTTTAGGAAATTATGCGCATCCAGAAGCCACCCAAAGAAAGAGGCAAGAGTCACCAAGGTTTACCCATTTTTATTTGTCATAAAACAAGCTACAAATAGTGTCCCTCCCTCCTCACAAAGGAAAAGCACACAGCACAGCTACACAGGCGAAGAGGAGGAAGCCTGGGGGAGAGCTGGGTTTCTCCAGGAAGCGCCTTCTCCGTGTTGAATACTTCCTGCAGGCCCAGAAGGGGGCTGGGTCTTCCGGCAGGGCTATCCAGTGCCAGCATGCCCAGTTCTCAGGGTGGAAATGGGCGAGGGCTGCCTTTCCACGTCCCCATGTTGGGATAGGGCCTCCAGTCATCTGGAGATGAACTCTAGGACTTCCTCCAGGACAGCCAGAACCTTCAGACCATGTCACAAAAGGCCATGCTCCTTCCGGAGGGCCCTCCCCCCAGTCAGGCCTTGAGGGGCCAGCTCTCCAGACCCAGGTGGGATATACCGTCTGCAAGGTGGGTGCACTTATGGGAACACCGGGACACAAGGCCAAGTAAGGCCAGATTCGCAAGAGCAAGCCCCGGGGGACCCGCCCTCCCTCCCTGCTGCCACAGCTGCTCCTGGGATGAGGCACCAAGCATCACTGCTCTCTGTCTGAGTGGGCATGGTCACCTGGGCAGAGGAAGCTGCTCTGCCCGAATGCGGGGCAGCCCCCACTGGAACCCTGGGAAAAGGTCTGACGAAAGTGAGGCCAGTATTCCCCCAACTGGGTTATTATTCCTGCACTTTCAGAAGAGGCAGAAGTAGGAGGCCCACGGTCAGGGTTGCTGGAATTAGCCTCAAGCCTGGAAGCCTTTAAAAGCATTTGAGGAAACAGGAAGAACCTCAGGGTTAAAAAATAAAACCATTCGGTTACCTACAAGGTGCGGGACCCCACTCCTCCCCCAGGCTGCGCTGATCACTGAGATGGCGGGACGGGGGGAGTGGAGGGAACACCCAGTGTGACCAGGCAGCCTAGGAGGGCCAGGTCTCAGAAGCCTCCCCTGCGGGCCCTGCATTCGCCAATGATGCTTTCTGTCCTCTTCCTTCCGCTGCTTAAATACTGACCTCTAGATAAGAGCCCCACTGTGTGCCTTTTTCCTCTTTGCCCTCCCTCTCATGTTTTACACAGAGTAGGTACTAAATGTGGGAGAAATGTTGATGCAAACCCTCTGAGGACATCTGCACAGGGGGTCACTAGAATCCTGGTCTGCCTATGGGCCCAGGGCCACCTGCGGGTCTGGGTAACCGGGGGAACTGGTGTCTGAGCGGCCTATTCCCCTCCCTCCACCTTTCCCCCAACCCAAGCTCCCTTGAGAAGGTCAGCAGCAATGTGTCTTGCCAACCTTGACAGCTACGACGTGGGGCGATTCCCTCCTCCCACCAGAAAGGACTGGGGGAGTCTGCAATATAATCACAAGCCCCCACCCATGTGCACACGGGGTCAGTTTCCAAACAGAATGCAGGTGGGCTGGGGGCTCAGCCCTGGGTTGTAGGAAGCTGGGCCGTGTGACCGGAGCTCCCACACCCAGAGCAGGGAGAGGGAGGGAATAAACAAACAGCAATGCCAACGCCTGTACAAAAGAACTATACAATTTACATATATATTTATATACAGTATATAAATCTCTTTCTTCTCAGTCCCGCAACACCTCCCTCCCACCCCCCGAAAAACCCCTAAAAGTTGTCAGTAGCAGATCCAAAAACTTACAATAAGAGAGAGAATAAACAATCATTCTTCCCTTTCCTTTTCCCACTGTGGTATTAGATATTGGTGTTTACAAATGAAACCAAAAAGAACACACGCAAATAAGAGTTATTAAAAGTGCAAACAGGGTGGGCACCACTCATGTTACAGGGGATGTGGCTGGGCCGTGGCAAGGTCGAAGGTCAGGTGTCTGCTGATCCGTCCTGCCTCCCTGGTCTCGCCGCCTGCCCTTCAGTTTTCTGCTTCTTAGACGAGGCGTCCTACTGAGAAGGGGCGATATAAACAAGAAGAAGGTAGAGCTGGGTTTATGAGAAAGCCAACCACATGGATCCATTTCCCCCAAAGAGCGGCCTTTTCCACCTGCTACTAGCTATGGGGCAGGACACAGGTAGCCTAGACTTGCAGATGAGCCCATGTTTTCACCAGCCCATTCGCTGCCACCAAGAGGCATCATCACATGGCAACCGGAACGAGGCTGGCTTGCTCTTTGCACAAACCACACTCGTCCCAGATGCCAGCCTCTCACCCGGGGCTGGCGCAAGCGGCCGGTGCTCATCTACAGGTGGGGATGGTGGGATCCTCACAGCACTAACCAACCTTTCTCCTGTATCCTCAGCAAAAAGAGAAAAAAAATTAAATAGGAGGCTAGGTCCTTGGCCAATCCCTCCACTCCCGCTGCAGTACCAAAGCTGTGTGAGGGGGCCCATAGAGCAGACCCCAGAAAGAAGGCAACTTACTGAATGGGTTTGTGCCTGCTCGTTTTCCCTGGGGGAAGCTGCCAAGACTACCACCTGCAACAAATAGGAACATATGACGCTCGAGTGGCCTTGACCCAGGGAACGGGCAGAGCTGCTTCTCCATCCCCTCCAGCCCCAGAAGGAAGTGGACGAGGG
>NW_006288624.1:2487877-2516641 GCF_000327345.1 Myotis davidii
GGTGTCGGCAGCCCTGCTCTGCCGGAGTGAGCTCATTGCTAGCCTGAACCTTTAAACAAAGTCCCTTTTCCATCAGGCCAGGCCCCACTGGGGGCCTCTCCATTAGCTCAGAAGAGGTTTGGTGCCGATGGACATGTGCATAACCTTCTTGGTCCTGGTTCTCCAAGTCACAGAATATCAGGTGGAAGCATCTTTGTGACCACCTGGTCCCTCCCTTTTACTTGACATATCTGGAAACTGAGGCTCAGAGCAGTTGAGTGACTTGACTAGGGTCCGAGGTGTGTTCTGTAACTCCCATTCCGCCCCACAGGGAGGCTCCTGCGGGACCCAGGTCTTCTAAAGGAAGAGTGGGCAGCTGAGAGGCAGCACACCAGGAGTCATGTGACTGGAGTCATGTGACTATGCATATCCACCACCCTCTGGGTAAGTCTGAAGAATGGGAGTTAGGACCAAGGCCCTACTGCTCCTGCTCTGCCTCTCATAGGACTGCCCTGAGGATCGAGAATCTATGGAGGTTGAGAGAGGGCTGTGAGGAGTATGAAGCGTTGTGAGATCCATGCCACCCGCTGGCCAAGGGAGCCCACTGTTCCATGTGCCTCCAGTTATGCTAACCTTCCTGAAGACCTGAGAGGGAGAGGACACGGGGTGGGCTGGGGCACGGGGCAGATGTTGGTAAAGCCAATCCTACGTGGAAAGACAGGCAGCTGGGAAGTGGCAGAGCCATCTTTCATGGACTCCCACCAGCAGCACTTCTCCCTATAGTGAGCTGAGGCCTCCGCACCTAGAGGCTCCCGTGGCCCCGCCCACCTGCTGAGACTAGAAGGGACTCAGCCAGCAGCAACCAGCTCGCCCTGGGAGGCTCACCGCGCTAGTCCCCTCGCCTGAGTCCAGCAATGCATTGCTCAGGGCAATTGTAGGTGATAGTTAGAAAATGGTCACATTGTCCCCATAGGAGGCTTGGAGATGGCACAGCCTTTATGTGGCGAAGCAAACTCAGACCTGGCTCTGCTTCCGAACCACCAAGGAGGGCAGCGGGCAACAGGGGCCTGACCCAGAGCAGGCGGCATCCAGGGCAATTCAAGGGCAAGTTGCCATTTTTAAAAAATGGAAGAACTAGTCTCCACCCTGCCTGTCTCACAGGATGGTGACAATATTCCTGACAAAGGTGCTTTATAAACTGGGAAGGGCCAGTTAAGAAAGAGGCCTAGTCCTTTTCTGCCACAGAGAATTCCGCTCCCAGTGAGGAGTCTGGTTGCTAAAAACACCCGTGCTCAGGAGTCATTTCCAAAAAATTTGGTCCCGCAGACCCAAAGCTACATTCATCCCAAACACTGCATCCTTCCCCAAACCCTTCCGTGCCCCCATCTGGCATGCGAGCCCCTCTCGGCCCACCAGAGGGCAGCACATGACACCAGATGACCAAGGCAAGGGCTCCATTCCCTACAACCATCAACCCAAAGTGGCCTTCGGAGGCTCCCAGAGCAGAGGGACCAGGGGAGTTGCTTTCAGTCCGTGGGTGTGTACCCCTATTACTACTAATTTGCTTTTGTGCATTCACCACGAACCAGGTCTGGCCTAAGTTCTTCACATGCACCATTGTGTTAAATCTAGGAAGTAAATAACATCATCTCCATTTTGCACGTGAGGAAGCTGAGGCTCGGAGAGTGTAAGTAACTTGCTAAAAATTGCAGAGCTGGTAAGAGGCAGAGCTGGAGGCTGCCTTCAGGGCCTGTGCAGCAGCCGGGATTGTCAGACACCTGGTGCCCAGCAGGGACTGGGTGGCCCCGAGGTCACCACACTCTGCCTCCTCTAGGCCTGGGTGCTGTGTAGACCATAACTTCCCTCATGGGCAGGGGACCAAGGGCAGAGTCACTACAGACCTCTGTGTGTCCATCCCTGCTTTGCTCAGAAGTGCTCCTGGCTAGGCCTGGGTCTACACTAACACTGGGTGGTCTCTTTCCAATATTGGCCTCTGCATGTGCTCTGTGAAAAAAGCACAGATTCCACGTGTGTCGAAGCAGGATGTCACCACAAGGGGCAACCCCCTCATCTATTCATTCACTCATTTGACAAGGTTCTAATGGACTGCTACCAGGTACCATGCACGATGCTAGCGGTAAGGAATTAAAAAGGCACAGTCCATGGCTTTCAGGGGAAACAGAACAGTAAAGTGCAATACAGTGTGATAAGTGCTACTGACAAAGAGGCAGGAATCTCATGAAGAAGAACAGTAATACTGACATTCTATTGAGCTTTCTCAATGTCTCGGGCATTGTGATAAATGCTCTCACTCACTGTCCCACTGAATCGGCCCAACAGCCCAACGAGGTAGATGCTATAGTTAGCCCCATTTTACAGATGGAGAAACTGGAGCCCGGAGGGGCTGAATGGTGTGTGTGTGGCGAAAGAGCTAGTCTGTGGCAGAGGCAGGGTTTGAACCATGACACTGGTGACTCCGAGAACTCTAGGGACACAAAGGGGCATCCTCACCGGATGGAAGTGCCCAGAGTGATGAGGTCACTCACTCCAGAACCGGGGCCAAAACCCAGAGATGGAGGGGGCAGGTCCTGAGACTGGATACCTATGGTGACTCAGCCACTGCCCATGCAGTCCCCGCGTTTACACCATCCACTGAGGGTTAGAACAAGGACAAGGCCTTGGGTCTCCTCCTAGGTGACCTCACCTTTTCCAAAGCTTGCATTTCAAATAAGTCAGCATCACCCAAGTCAGTACCATCAGCCCAGACCCTTCACCTGCTCTACTGTTCATCTCATCTTCAGGCGCATCCCACTTGACACACCCTAACATGCTCGGTGCCTTCCCTGGCCCCTATGCGTGCTCTGCTCTCCTTTCCATGCCGCCCCTCAGTGAATGGCCCCCCGTCCAGCTGTCCATCATCCCCATCTCCACTCAGCCACTATGTCCTGCCTCTCTCAAAACCCACCCACTCTCTTCATCCCCACTGGCTTTCTCATAACTTGGGCCTCCCCCACCTCCTGCCTGGACGATGCCAGAGCCTCCTATTGGGTACTGGACCTTGTTCATCTCCATTCTGTTTCCCACGCTGCAGCCAGAATAATTTTTTAAAGCAAAACTGATCTATAGTTTCTCACACTGAGCCCCTTCAACAGCTTTCCACTAACCTTAGAAAGTTGAAACTCACCGTGCTTCCTGCCCCGCCCCTCTCCTGCCATCCTCAGACATTCACTGCAGCCACACTCACACCTCTGAGTTCTTCTCCCCCTCAATGTCCTCACCACTGCACTTGCCCTCTTCCTTTCCCCTCACCTGGCCTGTCTGCTTTGCCAGCTCCTACTTATTCCTCAGGCACTGGTTTAGACCAGGGTTGGCAAACTTACCTGTGAAGGACTCGATAGCAAATATTTTAGGCTTTGTGGGGCATGTACTGTCTCTGTCATTCCTTCATCTTTTTTTAAAAAAAAAAATTACATCCCTTTAAAAATACAAAGATCATTCTTGCTCATAGACCATATGAAAACAGGCCACAGACTAGACTCGGCTCACAGCCAGGGTTTGCGGATCCTTGGTTTCAACATCAGTTCCTTCAAGAAGTTTTCCAAGGCTGTCTGGCCCCACGCTGATGGAGGTGCCCCTACCTATGTCCCTACGATATTCTGTACTTGTCTGCCTGTGACAGGGAAAATTAGATGTTGGCCAGACTCCATCCTCTCCTCCTCCTCCTGGGCTCCCAGCCTTCCTTACTGTTGGGTGTGGTCCAGTGACTGAGTTCCGGCCAGTGAAATACGGGAGGTGACGTGTGTCACTTCCAGGCGGGCCCATAAAACTCCCCACGTGCACTGCTCCATGCTTTACCCCTGACTGGGGTGCAGATGACCCCATGGTGACCTTGGAAGCCACCTGATAAAGATGGTACAGTCATTCTTAGCTGGAATTTCAGAGTAAGGAGCAATCCCTGCTCCTTCCTTCCCCTTCTCACCACACACACACACACACACTGACTTGGAATCATGCTGAACTATTACGTGGAAGAGACACAAATTTCCACTGTGCTGAGCCATTGCATGTGTGTGTCTGCACCTGGCCTATCCTAACACACTCTCACAGCACTTATCACAACATCTGTAAACATTTGCATATCTGAGGAAGGATGGGGACCTTGTTCATCACTTCCTCCAGTGTGCAGGCATCTAGCATGAAGCATAGCATCCTCCCAGGACACAACTGAATAAGTGAGTAGCTGGGAGTCCATTGATTGGAAAGCCCTTGGTCCCTGAGCCTGGTGGGACACGTATTGGAAGACCAGGAGCCCAGGGGGAGCACTCACCTTCTTTGCTCACACCCAGGCAGCCCTTCAGCTCGGGCAGCGAGATGACCTTGTCCTTGTTCAGGTCACAGTAGTCGGTGAAGCGCCGGGCGCATTTCTTGGGCTTGGCTTTCTTCTTCACGTAGCGCTTGAAGGGCTTCATCTCCCGCTTGTTGATGTCGTTGCTGCTGTTGCTGTCCAGCTGGCTGAAGTACCAGTGCACCACTCGCTCCTCCAGGGTGTGGCTGGGGTCCGGCTCTGAGAACCTGGGCCACGGGCAGACACCCCCACCCCAGAGAGCACGGCTCAGATGCCGTAGGAACCATCAGCCCCACCAGATTCTCTCCCGTAGCTCAGGTGGTGGGCTGCGGGCAGCCAGGAAGACAGGCTCCTCCAGCCAGAGACCTCCCAGACCCGCTCAGCCTGTACAGAACCAAGCCATCCTCTCTAGCCTGAGTCTCCAACCTGGATGGTTCAAGTCCAGTGGGTGACTTTATTGCATGAATCTGCTTCACTTTCTACCATAGCCGTTCTTGTACAAGATGGGTGCTCACACATATTGGCTGGCCTTAACTCGCCTGAGAAAACCACAGGTTGGACCTGAACTGTCCTTCTCCTGGCCTAGTGTTCCCTGCCAGACAAGCTGCTCTTCACACATGAACATGTATGAATGTGGCTCAAAATGCATGTGACTATGGGAAAGGGTGCTCTGAGCGCCAGGCCAGGTCCCGGGAGGGCTTCCAGAGTGGGAGGCGCAGCCCTGGCCCCAAGCTGCTCACTGTCTCAGCGACACAGAGCCCCTGGACAGGCAGGCAGGCAGGGAGACCTCGGTGTGAAGTGTGACGTTCCTGTGGCCCATCACTGTCAGGTCCCACAGGCATTGAGAGAAGGCCGTTAGGAGGAACACAAGCAGAGGTTCTAAACTGGCCATCCCAGACCTGCTAGAGGCGAGTCCACAGAGAAGGTTGAGCCAGGAGGTCCCGGGTGGGCCTGGTGCACCACATGCTAACAAGAACCCCGGCGGCTTTGCTGAGAAGCACTGGACCCAAGGAACCACGACAGCCTGCTAGAACCTGGCACAGTAGCAGGCATGGCTCACAGCCACAAACGTGGTGACCACACAATGACACTGCCTGTGCTTGTAACATGCGCAGCTCACCCATCATTTTGTCCACTGATGCCTCATCTTCTCCCCAGGAGGACTTGGGGTGCTAGCTAATATTTAAAATGTTTAAAGCCAGTGATGGGTCTATCCCAGGAGGAGACTGAGGTCTCTGACCAGAAAGCCAGAGCCACAGGAGTGAGTATGGACACAAACAGAGGTGCTAAAACTGGCCAGTCCCAAACCCGCTAGAGGTGAGTCCACAGAGAAGTTTAATGGCAGGAGGTCAAGGGTGGGCCCAGGCCCTCGTGTTTAAACTCCTGGGCAACCTTCCCTTGGCAAGGGGCGTAAGACTGAGCTCGGGGGGTTCCACACATCCTAATACTTAGTCTGCAGGGTGCTGGGGAAGACAGGTAACCACCATGCATCAGAAGCAAGACCAAGGGGCTCACTGCTCCAAAGGGGTCCTAGCTCAGGGGCTTGGGGCCTGCCAGAACATTCTGCAGCCGGGCCTGGCAAGAAAAATATTCAGGGCACTTGCCAACGCCTTGGGGTTCCTCGCTGGGGTTTGCTGAGTTTTCCAGACAGTAGGGGACCACCCTTAACCCCTCCCCTATGGACAAGCCAGCAAACTCCCTCCGCTTCCTACCCCCAAGTGACCTCAACGTTTAGGGAAAAAGAAGTTTCATTACCGCTAAGTGCCCAGTCCTCATTAAGTGGATTGCAGTCTTGGGCAGGCTCCCTGGGCACCCTGGACTGATTCCAAGAGAGCGCAATTAGTGGATCTGCCAGCGGGGCCTCATCCTGACAGGTTTAATGCGGGAGGACCTGGGAAGGTGGAGGGACGGGCTGCTTCGGGCTCACTGGGAATCGCTTGTCTGTCCTGGAAGCCAGGCTCGGGAGGTCTTTGGAACAGGCTTTGCAGTTATTCAACGCGGAGCTCAGATTTCTGTCTCTGCCAGTACAGGTACCTGGGTGTCTATTTTACCTGCTACGTTCACTTTCAAGCCTGCCCCTGCAGGGTGTACCAGGTGGGCAGCAGAAAATTCTTGGTCAGGATGCTCACAGTGCAGGGAGGGTGGCCAGCTCCCTGTGGGAGCGCCCCGCCTGCCTCTGCAGCCCCTAAACTCGAGGGAGGACCCACAGAGGAGGAGCCCCAGGAGAGGTGTTCCAGTTACTCCCACCAGGGGTTCTCTAGGGCAGCTGGGGCTGGGTAGGCCCCTCTGGCCAGGGGGGCATGAGTGTCCCAGGCAAAGGCAGCTAACCTTTAGGCTCGGCATAGCGTCATGTCTACCTAGAGGCTGGAATAATAAAGTCTCAGTCGCTGAGACGGGAAGGAATGAGGTCATCCCGCCTGGACGCCCTGCCAGGAGAGGCTCGCTGCCTCCAGCATGTGTTCCTGGGGCTCCGGCCGGCCCAGTTCTCAGCACCTCCATTGATGGAGCTCCCTGCACCACCTTTGGGTTTGTTTGCAGCAAGAAGCCTCTCTTCTCACTTTACAACTCCTAAGAGTTCCCTCCCATGCTGAGAGTTAGTCATTTCGCTCCTGCTCCCTTGTCCTTCCCTTTCTTTTTTAAAAAATTGATTTCAGAGAGATAGAAACATCAATGATGCAAGAGAATCATCGACCAGCTGCCTCCTACACGCCCCCTACTGGGGATGCAGCCTACAATACGGGCATGTGCCCTGACCGGGAGTCGGTGACCTCCTGGTTCAAAAGTCACTGAGCCACACCGGCCAGGCTTCCCTCCCTTTATTTTGACTCTCCCTCCCTGCCCTGCCTCCCTTGTCCAGAGAGCCAATTTCCTGCCCTCCTTGCTCCCCAGAACCTCAAGCCTGGAGCAGCCATGACTTCTGACTGCTGGCCTCCCCGGTCCGCCTCCTGACCTGGCCCCTGGAGGCTCTAAGGACACTTGCAGAGGAGAGGCCCTCTGGGGTCCCACCAAGCAATGCCCCTTTCCCTCTGTTACACTGACATAGCCCCAGCCTGCCTGTGGAGCCTGAGGTCTCCTCTGTCCTCCCTCCTCCCAGCTGGACTCTCGGCTCTGAACTTCTTTGACCTCCAGACGCTCCCCCTCCCCCTCAAATACAGAGCTTTGCCCTCCACGGGAAGCAGCAGTGCTAAGGTCCTACCTTGGAACCCAACACCTTGTCCAGGCCAAGCTCCCAATGCATTTACTAGTTAAAGCAAGCATTTCTTAGCTCTGGGAGATGGTAGACCCTTCTGAGAACCTAGGTAAGCTCTAGTCCCTCTCCCTAAGAAAACGCACACACACATAGGACTCTATAGATTTTAGGGGCTTAATGGACCCCCTAAACCTTGTCCAAGGTCACAGACTCAAGTAAAGAACCCTTGATTTAGAGGGAGGAGGTTCTCACCACACCCCAAAGAAGGTTTAAGCATGAACCTTCCAGAAGAAGATGGGGTGAGACAAAACATAGCACAGAAGGATTTCGGGGTAGTTTCCATACTTCCAACAAAACATAATAGAAAAAAGAAAACTCTGAAGGCATCTGGTTTAAAACTATGTAAATCAGGTTTCTGGCTTCATAACAGTCTTAAGTCCCAGACCTACCAAGCGTCACAAGATTTAGTTAAGACCGAAATCTACTGAGCATCCTGGGCCAGCCAAACCAGCCGTGGGCACAGTGGGAGACAGGAGGCCTCTGTTAACTAAGGGAAGCTAAGGTTTTCCCAACAGAGCGAGGAGTGGGGCAGGAAGGCCCCTCCCAGAGTTTCCAAGAATCTCTTAAGCGGTCTTGACTGGAGCCCTTTCCATTGTAGTTAGGCTCCCCAAATTTACCCCCACCTCCAGGTTATTCCCTACTGAGACCCCCCGCTCTTGTAGCTTTCTACAGTAGCCTTTCAATACTTTGACAACTTGCACTCCCAGCTCTAGGCTTATACTGGCATCAAACTTCAAATCCCTCTCTCACACGTGCACACATGATACCCACTGGAGACCAGGATTACTGGAATTCAAAGCTGGTTAGACAGGGTCTGGAGACCCTACATTCAAGAGTGCAATGGTCCCTTCAGATCACTTAGCATCAATTTGCTGGTCCATACCACAGCCTCCCTACAGGTAAAGTTCCACTTCTACTAAAAGGGCCCGTTGGGTATGTAGGGCATTGAAGTATCCTTGGATATGGTGGGAGAGACATAGTAAAATGCCCTGCCTCTGGGCTGTTTAGGTGGCTGTCCTGCTGACTCCTGCCTCCAGGGATAAGGAAACCCACTAGCAGCGGTTCTCAACCTGTGGGTCGCGACCCCTGAAAATACATCCTGCATACCAGATATTTACATTACGATTCATAACAGTAGCAAAATTACAGTTATGAAGTAGCAACGAAAATAATTTTATGGTTGGGTGTCACCACAACATGAGGAACTGTATTAAAGGGTCGCGGCATTAGGAAGGTTGAGAACCACTGTGCTAGAGCCAGGGGCCCCTGGACTGGCCTCCATGAGTCTTCTCCCAGGTGGAGAGGTGGCAGGTGCCACCCTTCTGCAGCACTTTCAGTTTTGCTTCTGGGGCCTGAGCCGTGCCAGGCCTTGGCTGCAATGCACAGCTGGAGAGCCAGCCCCATTTACCACAAGGAAACTTGCTTCGGCCAAGATCGTGGGCCCAGTTCTGCTGTCCCAAGCAGTTTTATAGAAGGTGAGGTGGGACGGCCCGGAGGCACTAGCCAAACCAAGCAGACCAACTGAGCTGCATGTGGCGTCGGGGCCAGCCCGGCCAGCTGTGCGGGAGGGCGGGGCTGGGAAATGCCAAGTCAGCCACATTCCAGCCTCTTCCTGCAAGGCCATCAACAAGTAACCACACTGGGCAGGAAGGAGGAAACCACAATAAAGACAGTCTCTCCTGGAGGGACCACAGAAGGCCCACGAGGTTCACATGTCCCATCCCACCTCCCCACACAGTTGCCTTTCTCCAGGGCGAGTGAAGAAAGGGCTCAAGCACAGTCCTCCAGCTGGGATCTCAGAACTCGGCCTTTGGGACTGATAAAAGGCTTGTTGGGTGCCATGGGAGGACTAATCTAAGGGAGAACTCTGCTTCGTGAAGCCCTGGTGGGAAGGACCAAGAGGATAATTCAATCATCCAAGATGCCTTCATTAAGAACGGCTGCCATGAAAAGACACTAGGCCAGCCCCTCCCATGCACCAGCCACAGGCGTTTCTAGGGACACTCTTCTACTTTGTCTATTTTTAGATTTGGGTGGCACTGCTTTCCCTCTAGGTCAGGCTAGCAGACCAGAAAAGGAAGTAGACATCTTTCTCTTTTCCATTTCCTGCATCTGAGAAGTCTTCAGATCCTATCGATCTCATTCCTAAAGCTTCAGTACATCATCCCTTCCCCATAGCTGTAGTCCATTCTTCCTCACTCTTCACACTGACCATTGGGTAGCCTTCCTGTCCCGACTGGCTGCTGCCCTCTTTGCCATGAATCACAAGACCCAGCATGATCTGGATGCCGCCCAACTCTGCCGTCTCATCTCCTGCCTGGCCGCAGCCTGCTTCCCAATGTAAGCCATGCTTCTTGCAATTCCTTCCACAAGGACCTACCTTGTTCATATCTCACTACCCTCGCGGCCCCCTCTGCTAGGATGCCCTTATCCCTGGTGCATCTAAGTCGGAGCATTTTCCCATTTGTAAGCGAAGAGGTGGCTCCAACGTCGCCTCCTGTGTAAAGCTTTCTCTCACATGCCCTCCCTCCCCTGAGTCCCTGCAGCACCTTATCTGCCTCTATTATTATACTGACTTTAAAGTGCAACCACGTGATTAGCTATCTCTTCTTCCAGGAGCTCCTCCAGACCAAGAGCTGTGCCCTTGTCCCCGAATGTCCCCAGAACCCAGCACAGAGCTTACATGAGGGGAGGGCAGAGATGTAAGAGTTTGAGCAAAACTAAAATCTCCACGCCTGACAGGTGAGTGGGGAGGGAAGACACCCTGCGTTCAGCACTGTCCAGCATCCCTCCTGTCCCTTCTCCCACTGTCCTGAGTAGGACTGTTTCCCACTGGCCTCAGCTGATGTCCAGCTTTAACGGCCAGACCCTGAGCGGAGGCAGGAGAGCCCGGATGTGGTTTCCTTTACACTCGTGTGTGCGTCAAAGAGAACTCAAGTGCTCTGTACCTCCTCCCTGCCCTCCCTGCTTCCATCATATGCCATCCTCCTTCCTGCCATGGAGGACTATCATTCCATGTATCCACCTCTGAGACCGAGATAAAAGGCCTTATCAAGATATATTTCTCTGTATCAGACAGTGATCCCTCCACCTATCCACCCATCCTTCTAGCTGTTTAATCATTTAGCAAATATTTATTGAGCACCTGCTATGGGCCAGGCACTATTCTGAATTCTGGGAATAAACACAGCAGGGAAGAAGGACTGACCCTACTCAACCCCTCCCCAGTCTCCACAGCATCTGGGAAAGTCAGGGGCCCCATGATCCCCGCTGGGCCCAAGTCCTGCTCACATTCTCACCTCCCGCCTCCAGTGGGCGCTGCTGAGTTAATGGCCTGCACCATGTCCGTGGTGAGGGCATCCAGGAGGCTGGTGATAAATTCCATTTTCTTTCCTTCCGGACAGCCTGAAAAATACGGTGAGGTTTGAAGGCTGACACCACGTAAATAATCAAGTAAACAGTTTCCTTGGCGACCACCATTTCCCAAACTTCTCCAAGTCCTTCTTGTCCAGCCAAATCCATTTTGGGAATCGCTTACTGCTCAGATGACTCTCACAAACCTCCACACTTCCTCTACCTGCAGCCCACAAAGGACCGTCAGACAACATGGATAGTAAGGCTTTCAATTTGCTTTCATCCCACAAATTTTTGCTGTGTGTCAACTCGGGCACAAACTTTTGCTGTGTGCTAACTGTTAGGGATATAACACAGGGTATAGTGTCCTCATCCTCGTGAAGTTCACAGTCTACTGGGGAACTCGAGCTGGTTCTATTACAGCGTGACCAGCGGTCTCTGCAGGCAAGGACAGGAAACAGCGGTCTCTCCAGGCGCTGAAGTCACCAAGGTCAATGTTGACTCAAATAAACCTATCAGTTTACCTATCCAAGAGCCTCCTCCTTTTTCTCGCTTCTCTTCTCATCCAACTTAGATGATAATGATCAAATCTCCCTTATAAACGCTCTCAGATCATTTGTTTTTCTTCTCCTCCTTTGCTCTATTCCAGCAAGACCCAAAGCATGGATGAACCTTCTCACAGATTTGCTCTTTCCAAGTCGACAGCTCAGTATTGCTAGTGTGCACACCACCACACAAATGGGTGTCCCTGTCAATTCAATGGGCCCCGGACACTCCCTACACAGTCCTCCTTGGTGACTATTTCATTCTCTTTCCTTTGCAAACACTGCAGGTCTCAGTGTAACTTCTGTGCAAATACCTTTTCAGAGAAGCCACAGACTCTGAAGTAGGCTCTCCCTGCCCTTCTCACAGCACAAAAAAGTCACTGCTATTTGTATGCTTGTATTTATTTATTTGTACACTCTCTGTCTCCTCCACTATGGAAACCTCATGTCGATTTTTGTTGTTGTTAATCCTCACCTGAGGAAATTTTTCCATTGAGAGTGGAAGGGAGGGTAGGGGAAAGAGAGAGAGAGAGAGAGAAAGAAAGAGAGGGGGGGGGACATCAATGTGAGAGAGACACATGCTTTGGTTGCCTCCTACAGGTGCCCCAACTGGAGCTGGGGGTTGAACCCTCAACCCAGGTATGTCCCCTTGACTGGAAATTGAATCTAAGGCCCTTTGGTGTGTGGGCTGATGCTCTAACCACTGAGAAACACTGGCCAGGGCCCATGTGTCACTTTTGATCATGCAATGATACTCAGTGCCAGGCACACGGAGAATCCCAATTCACGTTTGCTGAGGAGATGGCTAGAAGGAACTACCCCGGCCTCCACAACTCCATCTTGTAACAGGGTGATTTCTACCTCACTTGGAAACCCCACACCTTCAAGAGCCTCTGTTGCCAGTTCTCACACTGGGGTCCTGATGGGGAATGAGGAATAGGGACGGGGAATTGGAAGGGAGGCCCAGCTCCCACAATCACGGGTCCCAGTTTATGCTGATTTAAATGAGTGTTTCAAGCCACCAATCCGTAGTAATCTTCTCGTAACTCATTAGCAGAGTACTCTACGAATAAGGGGGAAACCAGCACAGAAGCCATGTAGAGGTCCTGGGCCCCCCACCTGTGTGTCTTGTGTCATAGGCCAGTGACAGTCCTGGGCCACCAGGGATCATCACAAACGCACTTGGCAGTGCAGGCAACAGGCAGTGCCCACATCCCCCAGGACAGCCCCTTCCTGTAAGCTGTCTGCTCTTCACAGCCCTGGGGAAAAGGGTTCACAGCACCCAGAACGCAGCCCCGGTCACCACAGGACAGAGAGAGAATGATAGGATTGCAGGGACAGGTTGTAACCCAGTGATCACATGTTGAAAATAAAAAGGTCAGGGCAAGGAGGAGAGACAATGTGCTCAGGGGCACAGGACTAAGTAGGGACAAGTCCCGGACTGGATGCAGACCCCACAGCTCCTGGCTCCGTGCTCCCAGATGCCCCTGTCCAGCACGCCTGCTCCATCTCACCGACAGGACACAGACCTCAGGAGGGAACACTTTGCATGATGAGGAGGGGGTACAGAAAAAGGTGAGGTGCCAGCAAGGGGCAGCGTCATCTCCCACCTGGCAGCTCCCTGTCCTTGAAGGGGTCATCCACTTCCGTGCTCTTGGCCCTGGCATCGCTCTCACAACTGGGCATCACGTAGCTGGGGAGAGAGAGATGATGCGTGAAGAGGGGACTTCAGCCACTACTGCAGCAACGATCTGTGTGGTCATGAAGCCTGGAGCTCCCAGGTCTGGCAGGGAAGTACCTCCTGCCCTGGCCAGCAGCCTCACTGAGCAACCCCAGCGTAATGTAGCCACTGAGACGTGTCCTTCAATCATTTAAGCGTAGAGATGGCACTGTGTGTCTGCACACAGGATCTTGTTTGATCCATAGGACCTAGAGACTCAGGGAGGGCAATAGCCTTCGCATCGGTGAACTGGGGTTCAGAGAGGCTACCTACTTTTCCCAAATCGCCCAGCATCCAAGACCCAGATCTCTCTGTCAGAACCTCATCTGCCCATGAAGGGAGGCGCTGCTCCCCCAGTGCGTTGATTCACCCAACCCAGGGCAGTGAAGCTGGGAGGGGCCGGGGGCCAGTCCCAGGATCCACCCGGGGGACAGGACAGGCTTGGGGGACTTACCGTGTGGAGGTCCCAGGCAGCGGGCGCCCCGTGTCCACCAGCACACACCAGCAGTAGCCTGTGGACTGGTGGCACTGCACCGGCTTGTAGAGCCCCCCAGGGGCGCACTCTGGGATGACAATGCCCTCCCGGGGGTTCTGCCGGGCCTCCTCCAGGGCACTCTGCCTCTCCTGGTCACATGAGTGGACTTTCTCTGCAAAAGAAGACACGGCCTGTGGTTACTATCACTCCCGTGACTCATCGTTGCTGCCCTCCATGCAAAGACCCAGCCTGGTCCCAAGGAACTGACAGCTTGGCTGGCGAATCCTCAGGAAGAGCAGAGCGGTGCCTCCCCGCCTTCAGGGCTCATCAGCATCCACACCCAGTAGGCTCCAGCCAGGGACTGCGGCCACTCCTTACCAGGGCAGCGGTTTGCCAGGGGCTGGGGGGAGTGGGGGTGCATTTCCCGACTGTTTCAGAGTGGCCCCTGCTGTGCACTGTCTGTTGTCACAGTCACCACAGCAGATGCAGGGAAGCCTGCCTGTGGCTCTCCCAAGCCCAGACACAGCCTCGGCGGGAGCCAGGCTCAGTGCCCAGAAGGGGCAGACACGAGGCCCTGCCCGCTCCTTCCCAGCTCCGACAAGGCTGCACAAAGGAAGCTGACGGGACTTGATCCTATTACACAACTCTGCTTCCCGCAGTGGGAGGGAGCAACGGGCCTGTGGGAAGGTGTCTGGACCCCGTGGCCTCGGGGACCGTGAACGTGTCTGGACAGTCACACTTGGCTTCCCTGGAGCCAGGCCCGGGCTGAGACGTGTGTGCTGCCCAGCGCCAGGAAGGCCGGGTCAGAGGGCCTCAGACACACACGGCCACCGGCCCGCAAATCCCACCCCGTCAACCAGCCAACCCACCTCACTTCCCTTTCTTGGTTTTCTTTTCTTGTTATGGTTGTCGGGCTGTGCTTCGTCTTGCAATTATTAAAAATAAATAGCATTGGGTTTCTTTTTGTGTTATTAAGAAATATTTAAAAACCCATAATCCCACCAACTCAATGCCACCTCCCCTAGATCTTTTCTTATGCGCACGTGCACACACGCAAATGCATATGCATATGACAACTTGCATTTTTACAATCAAAGGGATCACACCACAAATCTCTACTGTTACTTTTTATCTATTTATTTGTTTGTTTCCCTTATTATTTTTTTTTCCAAGAACATTATTCAAGAACTTTCCTCTTGAAGATGACAGGAATACAGCCTTGAGCGTGCCGTGGAATTTTCAGTGCGTTACAAAAATCCCACTCCTAGGGCCAGGAATTTGGTTTCAGCAGCCTGGAGACTCATGCTACTCACTGAGCAACCGAACAAATGATCAAAATAACAGAAACTCAGCTCTCGGGCAGCCAATCCCTCTGAAAGAATGGCTCTGTTAATGGTACACATATGAGCAGTGCAGATGTTTACGCTGCAGCCATGCCCAGAGATGCAGAGCAGCTCCACTCTGGCTCCGAGAGACACCGGGTGATGGGGAACCGACGGCCTCACAAAACTGAGGAGTGGCTCACACTGCAGGGGGAGGGAACGTTTCCTTGGGGGCCTAAGAACATCTGAGGGTCAGGAGGCAGGTGTGGATAGCACAGTCACTATTACAACATAATTTTGAAACTGCAAAGTGAAAAACATACTATTGTTTTCATCATGCAAACACAGCAAAGCTAAACCGAAGCGCCTCGGCTGGGGAACAGCTCTCCACAGCGGACCGGCGTTAGACTGAGGGTTCTGAACCGGAATACAGCTGCCACCTGCACAGCCTCTGGAGGCGGCTTAGGAAAGGGACATGAGCCGATGGGTGAAACCTGGTTGGAGACCAGAGGTTGCACTTGAGCTCCTGGCTGGGAAGGAACCCTGGCACCTGCCAGGGGATTACGCAAGTTTTTCAGCCGCTGCACAGCCCCAGTGTGGCAGCCTGATTTTCCTACCTCGTATTTCATGCCACAGAAAAGGCGACAGAGGAGCAAAACCAAAGGAAAACGGCGTTTGACCGGCACCACGTTGGTGAACAACCTCTGACAGAGGCTTTAAATTAAGATCCTGTGGTCCAACACTCTAAAGCCATCAATCAGACTGAAAGCCAGACGCAGAGAGGTGGAGGGGGGAAGCTTCCCCAGGGGCAGAGCGCATGATGAACCTGACCTCACACCACTGGGGATCCCGAAACTGCCGAAATGTGGAGAGGGGCCATCTCGGGAGGGTGGGGACTGTGGTTCGGGGGCCGTCTGTCTGGGAGTCCCTGGAGGCTGTTCTGAAATGCTTACAGCAGCTTCCATAGCGGCTGCACCATGTTCAATAGAAAATAAAAACCAGGCAAATGGAAAAAATGGGGGCTGGCGTGGAACTAGAGAGAAGGTTAAATGCAGGGGTTACCCCCCTTTTATGTGTTTGTTTGCTTATTACTTTACGGTAGTCCCTATAAGTCTGGGTGCCCCTCTAAGAGAGAGACAGGAAAGGTTTGTAATAATAGCGCTAGCAGTTTGTCTTCCAACGGAGAGAAAATCTCCTTTAAAACCATCTTTAAACTAATCATAGTCAAAGCAAACATTCTGTGCGTAGCATGTGCCCGTTGACAAACCAGGGGCTTTCCTTGCCTTGTCTCTTCATCTGTGTGAGGTGGACATTATCATTACGGTCGTTTTGTAGACAAGGAAGATGAGCTTCGGAGAGATCCATGAACTCTCCCAAGTTCACACAGGCTGGGAAGAGGAGGGCTGGGGCTCTGGTCAAGGGCTTCTGAGAATCAAGCCTGTCTTGCTAA
Organism: Myotis davidii; assembly: GCF_000327345.1. Lineage (NCBI taxonomy): Eukaryota > Metazoa > Chordata > Mammalia > Chiroptera > Vespertilionidae > Myotis > Myotis davidii. The sequence continues at coordinate 2,504,318 of NW_006288624.1, forward strand.
CCTTTGGATGGTCCTGCCTCTGATCATTGGCTCTTGGAGAAAAATATGTTTATTTTTATAGCGTGGAGTTTTTCCAGGTCAGTCTCCTTGCAAACGACCCCAAATTGCTGCCTCAAAACACATACTTGCTCATTCTACACAGCACAGCTTCTTCTGGAACAATTTCCTCAGCTTCAGCATACTATGAATCTTACACCCAAGTGTTTTCCCCTCTTTGCCTGGGAGCTGGAATACTTCAAGCCCAATTTGCACCTCGCCTGCCATTACAGAGGAGTGACATGAGTACCAAGAGCATTTGAGTGTTTTCTGTGCCCTGAGCTTGAGACTGACACTTGCACTAACTCACTAGAAGCTCATCAGCAGCCTCTAAGACAAGTGTTCTCATTACCCCCGCTGAGCAGAGGAGGGCCCGGGAACACAGACTGGCTGGGTGGTTTCCTCAAGCTCATACAAGCAGGAGGTGGCAGCGCTGGGGTTCGCCCAGGCGGTCTGACGCTAGGCCAGTGATGGCGAGCCTTTTGAGCTTGGAGTGTCAGCAGCATTTTTGAAAAACCCTAACTTAACTCTGGTGCCGTGTCACATATAGAAATTTTTTGATATTTGCAACCATAGTAAAACAAAGACTTATATTTTTGATATTTATTTTATATATTTAAATGCCATTTAACAAAGAAGAATCAACCAAAAAATGAGTTTGCGTGTCACCTCTGACACGTGTGTCATCGGTTCGCCACCACTGCCCTAGGCTGTGCTCCTTACCTCTGCAATATTGTCTCTCACCGCCATGGACAGGCCAATCTGATTTTATTGTAACCTGTGTTCTTCTTTTCTTTGGTGTGGCAGATTGTTACAAAATGGTCCCTAAATCCTTCGCTAATTCCCAATCTTGATTGTGCCCAGAGTTGACCCTTTTGTTCTGGGGACCTTTTCTCTTTTATCATCTTTTGCTTTTTCCCCCCTCCTTTATTTTTTAAATTAGGTAATTAGGCCACACAATTAATTGCACCTCTCTGTATCCCGGCCCTTGTGTAATCCCTCCATGTTTGTTGACTCTGATTTGCTCTGATCAATGGAAAGGGCAGAGGTGACAGTGTGTGGCCTTCAGAGGCCTTGAAGCTTCCAGTCTCACTTTCTTGGAAGCCACCTTGAGACCACCACCTAAGGAAGCTGGTCTAACCGCTAGAGGATGAAAGGCCACAGAGGAGAGCCAAAGGGGCTCAGCCTAGGCCAGTACTGACTGCCGGGCGGGAGAATGAGGTCATCTTGACCATTCCAGCCCAGCTGACCCTCAGCTGGATGAGTCCCAGAGTGAGTTCAGGTAGAACCAGCCAGGGAACCACCCAGCCAGCCCATAGAAGCAGTAGAAAGAACACATTTTTATTTAAGCCATTGACTTTTGTAGCATCTTATTAAACAGCAACAGATAACTGAAACACTAGACTTGCTCAAGTCTTTATCAATTTACCTCATATTTTTGTAGCCCTCTCAAACCCTTCAGCCAATCCATCAATCGACCAACTATTTCTCCAGTGTTTCTCCAGAGGTCATTCAAATACTAATCACTATGTAGCAAGGATGAATGGAAGAAATGGGAAATATCATCAAGAGAAAAGATGTGTCATCAGAGACCAAGGCTAAGATCATCCACACCCGCATATTTCCAATAGCCATGCACAGATGAGAAAGTCGGACAGAGAAGAAGTCCAATAGGAAAAAAACTTATTCATTAGAAATATGCTTAACTTTATGAACACCCTGGACCGCCAGAAAGATGAACAAGTGGGTCCTAGAGCAACTTAAGCCTGAAACATCTCTGGAAGCAAAAATGACAAAACTGAAGCTGTCCTACTTTGGCCACATCATGAGAAGGCAGGGTTCTTTGGAAAAGACAATGATGCTGGGAAAATAGAAGACCGAGCATGAGAAACTGACTCCATAAAGGAAGCCATAGGCATGAATCAATAGCAGCTGAGCAGGGCTGGTGAGGACAGGACATTATAGATATGGCTCATTCATAGGGTCTCCAGGAGTCAGAGCTGACTCTCTCTCTCTCTCTCTCTCTCTCTCTCTCACACACACACACACACACACACACACACACACACACCCCCACCAACACACTCCAAGGAACATGAGCTCATTCTGTCTTTGAGGACCCAGAAGCCAGTCCCAGCCTTGGAGCCATTTTCACCCCCTACCCTCTGAGTCCCCACCCACATGAATCTTACAATTTCCAACTGTCAGTTTTCCTAGACACCAAGAGGTCACCTTCTGGAATGCAAAGCAAGGAATCTATGTCAGGGGTCTCTTCATGGCCCTGGGCCAGAGAGGGCGCTCCCCAGAAGTGAACACTACTGTTCTAAAATATTCCATCTCTGCTTAGCAGACTTCGAGGAAGAATGACAAGATTAGAAGGTCTGGCCTGATAACTGAGAATGGGCCAGGACTCTCTGTAAACACTTGAAAGACATAAACAGCAGGGGAGAGGGAACAGTCGGGGCTGCCCAGGGAGCCTGGGCTATCTGGCCACACATTCTTACACACTCATACCACCCACCCCTATAATCCAATCCCAGGTGATGGAGAGAAGAAGGGAGAGCCAGGCCACTTCCACCTGGCAATGGTAGTTTAAGCTTCACTCACAAGCTCTGATGTCCTAAAAGAAGAAACACAGTGGAAAAGCATCCTGTGGGAGACATGGGAACATAGTCCAGCCACTGCCACAGAAAATGCACCGAACTCTGTACCCACAATTCCACCGAGCATCTGAGCACAGCAGGACTGAAGTGGGTGGGAGAGGGCAGGGAGGGGACGGGAAAGAGAGACTGGGCGGAACCACACGAACACAAACCCCGTCTGCAGGCTTAGGGCACTGGTTCTTATGTGTCCAGCCAAGACAGGATAAGCATGGAGAACAGCTCTGTCTGCTTTGGCCAGCCCAGGCCTCTGTGCCTCTCAATTATTCGTGGTGATTAGCAGCAAAGGGGAGTGTGGACGACCTAAATTCTCTGCTAATCCCCAATCTTGATTGTGCCCAGAACTGATCCTTTTGTTCTGGGAACCTTTTCTCCTTTATCATCTTTTGTTATTTTCTCCTTTACTTTTTTTAAACAAAAATGGCCAACAAACATAAACATTACAAGATCCTAGTTTCAGGTCCATGGGCTGGTCTTTCTTTCTGGTTGCTGCCTTCTGGAGGAGGAGCTGCTGAAGGAATGAGCAGATGGAAAAGCCGAGGCACTGGTTAACCCAACATTCAAGGAGCAGGTACAGGTGAGCTGGTAGAGAATGCTTTGGAGAAAGAGCAGGGAACCTCATGGTGATGGAGGTAGCACAGTGATGAGTGGAGACAGAAGAAAGCAGTCAGAGATCAGGAGCAGTTAGGCTCTCTAGAAAATCAGAACTAATAGAAGAAATATATATGGAGAGAGAGAAGGAGAGAAGGAGAGAGAGAGCGAGAGAGAGAGATTTTAAGGAATTCACTCAAGTCTGAAATCTGTAGGGCAGGTTAGAAATTCAAGCAAGAGTGATGGTACAGTCTTGAGTCCAAAATCAGTAGGTCAGGCCAGCAGGCTGGGAACTCAGGCAGAGTCTGGAGACAGAAGTCCTCCTCCTTCAGGAAATCTCAGTTTGTTCTCTTCAATTGATTGCATGAGGCCCAGCCATGTATTAGAGCAAGGGGTCCTCAAACTACGGCCCGCGGGCCACATGCAAATACAAATATTGTATTTGTTCCCGTTTTGTTTTTTGACTTCAAAATAAGATATGTGCTGTGTGCATATCTTAGGAATTTCTTCATAGTTTTTTTTAAACTATAGTCCAGACCTCCAACGGTCTGAGGGACAGTGAACTGGCCCCCTGTTTAAAAAGTTTGAGGACCCCTGTTATAGAGGGTCAACTGCTTCACTTAAAGTCAACTGATTTTAAGTGTTAATTGCATCTAAAAAATACCTTCACAGCCACACCTGGACTAGTGTTTGCGCAGACTGGGCACTGCACCCTAGCTGAGTTGACACATACAGTTTATCATCACAAGGTCCATATGAAAACTGAGACAACGCCCAATCTTATAGAAAACCAGACACAGAAGGGCCAAGAAGGATTGTGGCCATAGAAACATGCACTGGGAAGGTGCCTCCTCAATGAGGAACATGAACTTTCCAGAGAAAGGACAGAAGCTCTCTTCCTGGCTCGGCTCGGCTGGTGATGAAGGGCAGCTGTCAGACCACTCTGACCGAGAGCAGCTTACACCTGAGAAAAGGGGAGTGGAGAGCTGAGGGCATGGGGGACAAGGTCCTGAGAGAGGGGGGTGACCCTGAGTCTTGGACCTAACACGGGATCCTGAAAAACACGTGAGATTGGGGCTCACGGGGAGATGGCAGAGAAGGTTGGGGACCTTCGTGGACCTGGTTCTCACACAGGCTGGTACTGGGTAGAGGTGTGCTGGCACCATGTCGGGCTTGTAACACATGGCAAGAAAAAAGAAGGGGCCGCATGATCTTAACCTACCCTCATTCTAGCCGCCTTCCATGCCTGAGAGCTCCAACCCAGAGGGCAGTCTCCTGTGCTGAGTCTAAGACTATCTGCTCCCCTCATGCCCACCTCATCCCTGGTACTGTGGCCTGACCAGACTGTAAGCTCCTGAGAGCAGGGGCTCTGTCACATCCTTTCTGATCCTTCACCACACCCATGTTTGGCCCCTGGCTCCCCTTTCATAGCTGAACCATGGAACCTCAGGTTTAAGGGACCCACAAAGAGTGTTTAGTCCTAAAATCTCTCCATTGCTTGGATCCTGCTGTGCCACAGAATTCTGTTCCAGCCTGACCTTCAGGATGGGACCACCCACTGCTGAGCGATTGCCAATCAGTGGGGATGAGGCCACAGAGGCTGAAAGAAGAATATCTGTCCCTTTGACTCATCTTGGGAAATGATACACTCAACCCTCAGACTATCAAGTTCTGGATTTTCTTAGGTGGAAAAATCCATAAAAAGTTACCCGCTTGAAAAACGAGAGGAGCTTATTTATGTTTCATTGCAAAAGGAATCCATCCCACCAGCCAAGAATATTCAGAAAAACACTAGCGCTGTGTCGCCTACAATTACCCCAAAACCCCTTCAAATACCTCACAGCCACTTAGCTTCTTATCAAAAATGAATAAAATGCCGAACAATAACCCAGAATAACAAATTGTGTGTTAACAAAAACCACCTTCCCTAAATCACAACATGAAATTCCAGAGGCGTAAGAAATCGCGTGGCTCCTGGTCAGAATTCCCTGGGCTGGCGCATGGGATGGTGCAGGGATCTGGCTGAGGAGAGGACAGCAGAGACAAAAGGAGGGTGGGACCAAGTCTGAAGGTACTGACTCCTGATATATATATATATATGATCTATTTTTATTGATTTCAGAGAGGAAGGGAGAAGGAGAGATAGAAACATCAATGATCAGAGAGAATCATTGATCGGCGGCCTCCTGCAAGCCCCACATTGGGGATCGAGCCTGCAACCGGGGCATGTGCCCCAACCAGATATCAAACTGTGACCTCCTGGTTCATAGGTTGACGCTCAACCACTGAACCACGCCAGCTGGGCCTGACTACTGCTCCTGAAGGGCTGGCCGAGGTACTGAAGATGTGGCCCCTGGGGAGGAGATGCTACTGGAGACCGAGTCTTCGGGAGGGATTTAGGAACATCACTGAGCAGGCCCTTTTTGGTGTGGGTTTTTTTTTTTGTTTTTTTTTTTGCCACATAGAGTTCTAGCATTTAAGGTTTCAAGCCAACTATGTGAAGAAGTTATTTTTCTTACTTGTGGACTTTGCACTTTTCACAGGAGGGCTAAGTGGCCCCGGAGGACCATTTTCTGAGCACCATTTGCTGGGCTGGTTCTGCCCTCTCACTATGGGCTCTCTGTCACATCCAGCACTGATCTGCCACTCGGCCCTCGCCAGTTCCAGAGCCTCAGGGTCATATAAGGACTCCAAGAACCCCACAAAGAGAAGGGAAACCCAGAGAGAATCACTCAGGGCTCCCTTTGGAGCAGAGGGCAGATGATAGGCCTGGAGAGGCCCAGAGGAGAGTCTGGCCAGGGCAGGGAAGGAGCAGATGCGGTGACACAAAACTAAGTCAAGCCCTGAAATTGTGCTCAGGTGAGTATCAAGTAGGGGTGGGGCGGGGAGAATAGAAACAGAATATGCCCCCATTCAAAACCATCACCATCTCATTTCATCTAAAGGCCCTATTCCCCATAGAGTAGACAGCCAAATGAAGTGAAAACAATAACATCATCTCCCAATCTTGACCTACAATGGACCTTGGACCACTTCCCTGGAGGAAGGCCCCCCCTTCTGCTGGACTAACCAGCTGAGAGAAGAGATATTCTGTAGCTCTGGCCCAGGAGAGTGGGGGTGCTGAGAAAACTCAGCAGGATGGCTATTTCCCAAGGCCAGAGGGAACTCAGAGCAGTCAGAGGAAAGGGGTTCCAGGAACGGATGAGGTAGGTGGGGATATCTTCCTTCCTTGGCAAGTCTGAAAGCAAGAGTAAGTGCCTACTACCTTGCTCCTGTACATGCCACGCCAGGGCCTGCACATGGAAAGTTCTGTCGCTGTTTCACGGAAGTCAACCATAGTTAGAATAGAGACAGTGTAGCATGGAGGTCAAGACATGGGCTTTGGGAGATGAATAGATTAAAAAGTTGTACATTTACACCATGGAATACTATGCAGCTATAAAAAAGAAGGACCTCTTACTCTTTGAGACAGCATGGAGGGACCTGGAGAGTATTATGCTAAGTGAAATAAGCCAATCAGAGAAAGACAAGTATCACAAGATCTCACTATATGTGGAATCTAATGAACAAAATAAACTGATGAACAAAAAAGATCCAGAGACATTGAAGCATGCAACAGACTGCTGTATTTCAGAGGGAAGGGGGTGGGAAGAGATTAACGAATAAACTTATATGCATATATACATAGCTCATGGACAGACAATAGTGTGGGGAAGGCCTGGGGAGGGGACGGGAGCCGGGTGGAGGAGGTCAATGGGGGAATATTGGGGGAAACCTATAGCACTTTCAACAATAAAGATAAGCTTTAAAAAAAGACATGGTCTTTGGGGTCAGAAGGATCAGCCTCTACCAACTGTTAGCTCTGTGACCTTGGGCAGATAACTTAGCTCTCTAAGTCCCTGGTTTCTTATCTGTATAGCAGAGTAACAACAGCACATGCCTCACAGGGTCATTGTGAGGACTAAATGCAGTCGTGTAAGTCAAGCGTTTAACCTGGCACCAGAGTTGATAAATGGTAGATTGTTAGCTGGTCTGTAGTGTCCTCAGCAAATGTGGAGTAAACCCAGACTTCCTGACCCATCCCAGTGATGGCCAGTCCCCTCTCTGGACTGCAGGCAGGGGCGGACCACAAGCAGGCTCTGGGAACAGCCTGCTCTGGGTGCAGGCAGCAAAGGGCCACCCTGTAGGCAAACTAAAAAAGTAATAGAAGTGAGACTCAGTCTGCTTTTTATGTCACCATGCAGCAACTCAAAACAATGTCTGTGATAGAATAATCCCCCTCCCCCCACTGAGGTGGACTGCCCCACCTTTAGGCACACCACTGTCCAACAGTCAGCTCCTTCCTGAGATGGGCCTTGTGTTTCTTCCATGGGCCCCTCAGCACCAAGCAGGGGACTTGACACATAGTTGTTGATGGGACTCTGACCCTGGGAAAGGCCCTTAACTAATGTGGGCTCCTTCTTCTCATTTGAAACGAGAAGTAAACATCAAGAACAACCAGGTCCACGAAGGTCCCCAACCTTCTCTGCCAAAATCATTCTTCCAGATGAGACCACGCTCATGGCTCAGCGTCATGTACGATCCCCACACTCAGGGGCCCGCAAGCACCGGGAAGGGCCTGATGTTGGGTAGGGCTGCTAGGGGCCTTCAGGTTCTCCCTCGGTCCTCATACTGCCCTCCACACTCATGTGTGTGGCCCAACCTGCTGTGGCTCAGAGGCCCCACCTGTAGAGCGAGATGACCAGAGCCCACCCCACAGCCGGTGCTGGCTGAGAGCACTGCTCACGGCGGGTGTGCAGCGCCTCTGGAAATCAGGCTTATGGCTGGGATGAAGGTGAGGAGGTGTGAGGGAAAATCACCACCATCAGTCTAAGCAATTTCTCTCTGTGGAACCTAAAATGGCCACGCACGGTGCACCATTGTGACCTTCCTTCCCACACAGACAGAAACTGAGGAGTAAAAGTAAACAAGCTATAAATTCTACCAAAGATATTTCTTCTGGGATGGATTATCTCAATATAGCAAAAAACAACACTTTTCCCCCAAAGCGCCACTGAATCACATCCACTCAGATTGTAGGAAAAGCTCCATCTCCGTTGACTCATACCATTAAGTGGGCTCATGTGACCCTCCCACCAAAAATAAAAAAAATAAGGGTGGTTTTGTAACGAGAAGTGGCAAGTTGTCTTCTTTTGAGTTCTTCTCAGTAACTCATTGACCTTGACCTGAGAAGCTCTGTCCCTTAAGGATAAGAGCTAGTCAATAAAAATGCAGGCAAGAAGGATGCAGGGGGCACAGGCCAAAGGGGAAGACGGGAAAGAGATTTTTTAATTTGTCCAAATAAAGTATCATAACTTCACTCTTCATGCCGCAAACCACTAACGCTGCCTGGGAGTATGTTTATAAAATCTATACCCTGCCTACTTCCAAAGCCGTTTGACAAATAAACACAGAATGAGGACCCTCAGATCAAAGCAGAGACCATCGCTGACTTCTAGCAAATTGGAAGGAGTCAATTACAATCCTCGGCAGGACCTTTGATTTCCATTTTTTTAGCAACAGACACTAAAAGAAAAACACAGGGACACGTGGTTTTGCTATCAACCCCAAAAAGCATGCAAACTCACCTACAGAAAAAATAGCACCTTTGCTGGTCGAGCAAGTTCCAGAGGCCGGATCATACCTCCACATCCCACCCACTATCCTTCTGTGTTCCAAGCAAACAATGTGGGGTGAAGGCCCCAGGCAGCCAGAAAATCTAGTTTTAAAACAAGTAAGAATGGACCATGGGGGTAGGCTCTCCGGGCCTCTAAATGTGTTTATGGCTCCTTTCTGCAAAGGGAAAACTTGAGAAAGGCCTTTGTTGCCACAGAGAAAGCCATAGGGATGCTCGCCCGTCCCAGCTCTGCTCCATTGGCCATGATTGGCCGAGGCACCTGCATAGTTAGACGGGCAGACGTCCAGAAGGCCAGTCAGAGAAGTAAACATCAAGGGTTTGTTTTTATATAGATATTTTAAATGCTCACAAGCCCAGACCCGTCCTCGGCTGCTAACGTTAGCGGATTACTCATTCTTCCTTCCAATCACGTCATGTGCGAGGTTCCAGGTGGCTGTGGGGTATTTGCTTACAACGGCTACCGCTGGTTTCCCTGAGAGCTGTTTATTTTTCCAGGCCTCAGGTCATTACATCACCCGCGGTTTCTGGGCCGGCCAAGAGTGCTGGTTTGGGGGTGGGGGAATCAGCCAGGAGGTGCAGTTGCCTCAGTGACCCCAAGTCCCAATCATAGCAGCAGCTCTCTGGGCAGGAACTTCCAGGTGAGGAGGAACAACACAAAATGTGGCCAAAGGGCCCTCAGCAGGCCCAGAGGAGCAAGGCTCCAACGTGGGCAGGTAAGGGCAGGATGCTGTGGACGGCTGTCTGGTGAGAATGGGTGGGGAGGTAGGCACACTCACTCATGTATGAAGAGACAGGGGGCCATTTTCCAGGCAGAACATATAAGAAATGCATTTCCGCCTGCGTCCCCGCTGATGGCTGTCTCTGGGGACAGTTACCTGAGCTGCTGCCCAAGAGGCAAGGAAGGAAAGACATGGTCTTTTTAGATTTCACGCAGGCGGCCAGGTTCCAGGGCCTTCTTGAAGTCCCAGATCAGATTATGAAAGAAGTTAATGAGAAACTGTGGAGATAAAGGAAAGAAAGAGATGGAAAAGAAGAAAGGGCAGGTTAGTGACCTCACCAGAGGCTACAGAGTCAGCCACTGGGACCAGGGACTGAGGGAAGGTGCCCATGTGCTGCACAAAGAGAAGGGTTAAGGCTCAAAGACCATAGTTCCTGAGAGAAAGCATTTTTTCAGAGAAGAAAGCATAGACTTTCCCCATACCAAGAAAATAAAAAGGAAAGAAAAGACTTGTATAAATCACAGTTGTAGCCAAATGTCCACAAACAGTAAAATTAGAAGCAGTGGGGTATGGGATGAAGAATGAGATGAAGCCTAGTTTTTGTCATTTCTTTAATCTCTCTACGCTCTTCTATAAAATGTAGATGACTTTTAAAAATTGTTTTAATTCTAGTTATATTAAGAAATTCCTTGGTAGCTAGCTCCCAAAACAAAAAACCCAGCAAGAGTTCATATTTTCTTATAAAAGTAGAACAAAGTTTCTGGCCAAGACTCATGCAAGAGAGACGATGCCCACTCTCGAGTTTTGGGTGTCAGCCGGCCAGGTGCGTGGTCTTGCTAAATGCAAGCACCCCTGGTGTGAGAATCAGAGAGAAGTCCAACAAGGCAAACCTGTCAACGCTGGACCTGCCAAGTTCTCAAAAGGCGACACTGACCATGGTGAATACACGACAAAGCCTTAAAAACAAGGACCAACACCTCCAGCAGGAGTGAAGGAGACAGGCTAAGTCTGCAGGCATATGTGTCATGTTATTGCAAAACTGCGGCTGCCCAGTGGAACCTCTCCAACATCAACAGTCCCCAGGCCAGAAAACAAACCTGGCGTCACAGGGTCTGAGTGTGAAAGACGGACGTTTGGGGTGTAAAAGAAACTGGGATGGCCTCTTTGCCTGTGAGGCAGAGAGCTGAGAAGAGCGCTCGCTCAGTCGATTCTGAGTCCCATTCCAACCTCCCCAGAGTTGTGGGCCAAAGTGCCCTGGAAGCCAGAATCTTTCAGCAAACTCTACTGGGAAACTGTCTCGGGGGCTTGACCCAGAGGTTCCAGTCCATAGCAGAGCCAGCTGCCTGGACACGAGGTGCCACTAAGGTGTATCTGACTCCTCATCAAACCAAGTGAGAGAATCTGAAAAGTGGCAAGCATAGCCCGGCCAGTGTGGCTCTGTGGTTGAACATCAATCTATAAACCAAAAGGTCCTGGTTTGATTCCCGATCAGGATACATACCCAGATTGTGGTCTTGATGCCCAGTAGGGGCAGTGCAGAAGGCAGTCGATCAATGATTCTCTCTCATCATTGATGTGTGTGTTTTTTAAAAATATGTTTTTATTAATTTCAGAGAGGAAGGGAGAAGGAGAGAGAGAGAAACATCAATGATGAGAGAGAATCATTAATTGGCTGCCTCCTGCACACCCCACATTGGGGATCGAGCCTACAACCCGGGCATTTGCCCTGACCAGAAATCAAACCATGACTTCCTAGTTCATAGGGTCAATGCGCAACCACTGAGCCATGCAAGCTGGGCTCATCATTGATGTTTTTATCTCTCCCTCTCCCTTCCTTTCTGAAATTAATTAAAAAATATTTTTAAAAGTGGCTAGCACAATACATAAAGATATTCCATCAATAGTAGCTACTGCTTTTATCTCTCCCCCAACATCCTACCCTGTACCCTAACCTTACAGACATAACCTCACAGATAAAACTGGGGCCAACCAGGGAAAAATCAAAGTGGTTGCATCACCCTAACAAAAGGAAGGTGACTGTAGCTGCCTGGCAATCATTTCTCCATACCCATGGCCCATACTCATCCAACTGGAAACCATATACAAGTAGGAATGGAAAGCAGAACTTATGGAAGCAGACAGCATCCGCTGACTTGGCATTGCCACTTGACTGCATGCAGAGAATACAACTCAAGAAGACAGGCACTCTGCTCCCAGGGCATGTGCTTTCCTCCAGCCCCACCACTTGCTAGCTGTGACTCAGGACAAGTTACTGTCTCTCTACCTCTGACCCTTCTCCATGTAAGATGGGGACAATAACAGCACTTATCTCATAGAGTAAAGCTCAAATGGGATAACATATGTGACATCCTACAGGACCAGACACGGATGAGCTCCGATGACAGCGATGACTCCGGTTTTACTGAGGATGATGATCTTGCCTCCTCCATCCTTCCCCAAAGCAATCAAACACCTTGAGCTAGCTTCTTTAATAGACATATTAGATAGCCAATAAAGCCCTGGTCCTCACAGAGTTTATAATCTAGGTAGAAAGATTAATCACTTGCAGATGAAAATGAAACAATTCATGGGAGCCGTTGCTAAATGTCAAATGAGTGTTCCAGGCAAAAGGTGCTGAATA
>NW_006288624.1:2516953-2521199 GCF_000327345.1 Myotis davidii
TCCATGCACCAAGAAGTTTCGTTAGATTCCCAATCAGGGCACATGCCCGGGTTGCAGGTTTGATCCCCAATTGCGGGTGTGCAGGAGGTGGCCTATCAATGTTTTTCTCTCATCAATGTCTCTCTCTCTCTCTCTCTCTCTCTCTCTCTTTAAGAATTCAATAAAAACCTATTTTAAAAAGTGAACCCCAGATTCCACTGATTCCCCAAAGCCTGTGCTTTAATGACAGCCCTGTTTTATCAAAGAATCTGGCCCACAGAGGTTCACACGGTCTCTTTTCTACCCACCATCCCACAGCGACTCCAGCTTTTACCAAACAGGGAACCAGATACATGCTGAGTTACTGGCCTGCCCAAGTCACAGAGGAATCAACCAATGCTGCACTGATTCACCTTCATAGTCTAACTCACTCCACGCATATCGGTCCCCACACTGCCACCTTTAGGACAGAGCTAAAGGGGGCCAAAGATAGCACACTCACGAATTACTGGCCATATAAAATTCTGTCTGCCAGTTGAAAGGGATGTAACTTTTGATTATATTCCTTGCTATCTACAAGAAAAAAGGTGATATGGCTAAATTCAACAGGCAAGCATAAATTATGCCAAATGGCATTTCTCACAATAAAGCCTTAGGCTAAAAGAAGGATGATTCCCCCTGATAAGAGATATGGATTAGGTCTGATAATACATTTTCTGTTGATGGACATTTGGTCTTTACTAATGGTAAATAAACCTTATTGACTTTGGTCTTCATGATGGTAAATGAACTCTACAAATTTGATTATCACCTTTCTACAAGGGGTTCAGCCAGTACCAAAACCTGACTACTCACAAGTTCCTCAAAAGATCAGACTAGAAAAGCTACAAGCAGAAGCATTTATTCAAAGCCTTAAAAACCACACAGAACCAAGGCTCTGAGACTTGAAGTACCACTGCTCTATGTCTAACCATTCTTCTTTCAAATACAGAAAGTCAATTAAAATATTAAAACATAGAACCAAAAGGTTGGGTTTTTTTTTTAGCTAAAAGTGTCAACTGCTCATGAAAGAGGATCCCTGAGATAATAATTGAAGACGATTAAAGATGGAAGGGATTGTCTCATCCAATCTCATTCTACAGCTGCAGAAACTGAAGACCAGAAAGGGTAAATAACATGCGAAAGCCTACCCAGTAGGTAGTCATGGGGTAACCATGGGGCAACCATGGGCTATCAGGTAAGCATATAATCCAAGGCAGATTATTTACCTGAATTTCTTACATTGGTGTTGTTCAGTTTGGAGTCCTTGATTACCAAGTGCTTAATCCATAGAGTGGGAGCTGTGATTTCTGAAAGAAAAAAAAAGGAGAGAGAAAATGAAGTCTAGGCAAAGAGAGCATGTAAATTGGACTATAAACTCCCAGGCTTCTTAATAGCATTTTTAAAGCCTGAGGCATTGAGGCTTGACTATCTGCCTCATCTGCTCTTTGTCCCCAAACCTCCCCCTTCCTTGCTGTGGAAGCTCCTCTCACTATCAGTTCGTAGGCGCCAAGCAGGGCTCCTCTTCCGGGAGGGAGAGTGGTCAGCGTCCAGAAGCACTGAGCCACTCCATCCAGGAATAAAAATATTATCCCAGGAGGTGAGGAACCTGGGCCAAGCCAAGTCTCTCTCGGCGTGCTTCAGCAGAAGAACTTAAAGGGGATAAGTCAACAAACGAACACCAGACAAACCACAAAGGCCATTTTGGAGGAAACGGCTGAGCCACACGGATTTTAGGTGCTGAGCCTCTCCTGCATGTGGGAAAGAGAGTAAAGGGCTGATGTGTGCTTCATGCCCCGTCCAGTGGTTCCTCACTGAACAGAGGCTGACCCCCATCCAGAGAGCGCGGGGATGCTTCTAGGCCAGTGATGGCGAACCTTTTGAGCTCGGCGTGTCAGCATTTTAAAAAACCCTAACTTAACTCTGGTGCCGTGTCACATATAGAAACTTTTTGATATTTGCAACCACAGTAAAACAAAGACTTATATTTTTGATATTTATTTTATATATTTAAATGCCATTTAACAAAGAAAAATCAACCAAAAAAAATGAGTTCGCGTGTCACCTCTGACATGCGTGTCATAGGTTTGCCATCACTGTTCTAGGCCCTCCAGGGACAGATGACCATGAACACACTGTAGTGTGACAAGATCTTCAGTGGGGGTACTGGAGAGGTCGCCGAAGCTGGCATGGTCTCCATTCTCCACCCAATCCCCCAGGGCCCAGGCTTGCCGGTGATAAAGGACCTCTGAGGAACTTCTGGGCGTGAACACAAATATGTCCCACGAAATGATCAGTTGCAAAGGACAGCTCATGCTAGGGCCATCCCTAGCCATAGTACCAAACAGTGGCATTTCTTTTATTCCTCTGTCTCACTGTCCAGGCTCATGATCCAGCCTGCATACACTCGCTGAAAGCTACTAAAGGTTGCTGCACACTGCACCAAGGGCTGAACCTAGCTGTCGGACTCGGCGTTGTGCCGAGCGTCCAGCTTCTCCTCGTGGGAGCCCGGAGTACTTAGCAAAGCACTCTGAAGAATAGGCCCTGAGCACCTCAAACTCAAATCGAGGCCAGCCTTCTGCACCCCAAGCTCTTCCTCAACCCCTCTTATATCTCCAGGGACATCTATTTTGCCATCAGCCACAACTATGTCTCTTGACCTAGAATTTCTCCTCTCAATTGTCTTGACTCAACTCTCATGATCCCTACAACTTAACCAAACCAGCTCCACTAACCTGTCCCTTTCCTGCTACTTTCCTTACTATGTCCCATCCCCGCAATACTCCCTTCCTTGTCCATGCCGGTCCCCTGCCTGGAATGCCCTAATTCTTCCTCCCCACCTTCAAGGTCCAGCTCAAGTCCCTGCCATCTCCTCAAAGACTCTCTCCCCAGAGCATTGCGATCTCTTCCTTCCATACATTTCTACTACAATTATAACCGAGAGCACGTAGTTTAACACACAAAGCCCTCCAGGGCTTGCCACTGCCTTTAGAGTGGGGCTTCATCTGCTCTATTTCTCCTTCGTCCCCCAGAGGCTGAGCACGAAGCTGGGCCCAGGACAGGAGCTTCTCGGTGCTGGTTCCCTTACTGAGGGGATGGTGCCGGCCTGACTGTCCTTCTCTGCCGTGGCTCCTCCGTCTTGGCAGCTCCCAGGGCCCGGGCAGGCTGTGTTATTGCTGGCCACCAGCAGCCAGGCAGGAAGCCTGGCGAGCAGAGGGCCTGTCCAGAAGTGGCGAGTGTACCAGTTCCTGGGAGGGTTTGCATTTGTTTAAAAGGTCAAAACAGCCAAAACCGGTTTGGCTCAGTGGATAGAGCGTCGGCCTGCAGACTGAAAGATCCCAGGTTCAATTCCGGTCAAGGGCATGTACCTGGGTTGTGGGCACATCACCCATAGGAGATGTGCAGGAAGCAGCTGATCGATGGTTCTCTCTCATCGACGTTTCTAGCTCTCTATCTCTCTCCCTTCCTCTCTTTAAAAAATCAATAAAGTGTATTTTAAAAAAAAAGTCAAAACAACCCAGCGTACACTGGGGAAAATGACAATTAAAAAAAGAAAAAAGAATGATAATGCTTAAACAGACATCCAAAGGAAAGACCTACCTTCCCCAAATCTGAAACCGGGTGGGGAATGGGAGTCGGAAGTAATACCAGAGCTTACCGTCCCCGTCGAACACCGGCTGCGTCTCCATCGTGGGTGTCGGCTTAGACCCGTCATCTGAATTGAGGGTTAAAAAGAATCGGAAAGAGACTACCATTATTGAGGTAAATACTATCTACTCTCCAGCACTGTTGAATGGTTTGGGTTTGCACATGGCCCGGCCAAGTCCCAATGAAGAGACCAGAGAGAAAGAAAAGAACAAGAAGGAAAAGAGAACCACAGAGAGACACCAACAGGAAGGCAAATCCAGGGGTGTGCTCGCTCTTCCAAGGGAGGGTCAAAAGGGAGCTGGGCTGCCATGGCTTGGGAGGACCCTTCCCCACGCGAAAGCTCCCCTCCTTGCCCAGCAGCCCCGAATGGCGGCCAGGCATGTTCACACAGAGTGGCCTCAAACTCCCCAAGTTTCTTCCCGCCCTCTTGTGAGAGGTGGCAGCCCAGTACCTCTCTAGTGGCCTTCATTGAAGAGCTTAAGGAAAGCAAGAGACTTGAGGTGCTATTACTCCCTCCCCCCCGCACCCCCCCACCAAACTCCTAACTATTTTTTATCCTCATTTAGAGTAAAGCACATCA
>NW_006288624.1:2521359-2559633 GCF_000327345.1 Myotis davidii
AATCATATTGTAATAACTATGTAGGGTGTCTGATGGGAACTAGACTAATCAGGGCGATCACTTTGCAAGTTATATAAATGCCAAGTCACTATGCTCTGCACTTGAAACTAGTATAATATTGTATGTCAACTGTAATTGAAGAATTTAAAATTAAATACAATTTCAGAATGAATAAGAAGAGAAGGCAGGAAGGACCATTCTCTCTCCAGCATGCTGAACTGAAGAGAACTGGGAACCTCTGTGAAATAGCATGTACCACAAGCCCCTGTGAGAGGAGGGGCAAACATGAGCGGGGACGTGGGAGACTGCACCCTGGATTCACTCTCCAACGTCTAACCCAGATGATGGGAGCAGGGAGCTCCCAGCAGCCAAGTCCTGACACCCTCCATCCTGGCAGGGTTGGCCGCTTTCTCATCTTTCAGGTCTCTGCTATTTTCATCAAAATAAACCTTAGTTTGCAGCAGTGGTTTTCAACCCCTTTCCCCCCCCCATTATTACTCACCTAAGGAGCATTTGTAGACACTTTTCTCCTAATCACTTCCCTAATAAAAGATACACTCCATGTACTGTATGTATATCTGTGCTTTATATGTAAACAGAGCATGCTCCCCACCGGGCCCTCCCCCCACCCCAAACCAATGCCCAGAACCAATGTTTGCCTCCTTGACAACAGCTGGGAGCAGGTATCTTCGCCCCCTTTGAGAATGCATAGTTTAGAGAATTCTGTTTCCTCCCTCAGTGCGGGGAGGAAGGAGGGCGCTGTGGTCGCAGACATTTTTATAGTTACAACATCTCTCTCTTCCCAAGACCCCCAGAGGTCTCTCAGAACTGAACACTTTATTCTCCGAGCATTAACTATTTGTGGAGAATGCGAGTTCTCAGTCTCTGCAAAGCCAGTCAGATCATCAGGAATAACAACCCCGGCACCATTCGGAGCTCCAGAACCTTTGGCTGACTTCCCTGCATCACGTCCAGAGAGCCAAAAAGAACAGAGCCCTGATCCCCTTCTTGCACCAACACCTGACCCTTGGGATCTTAAGATGGGAGAGCTGTGCAGGCCCTAATCCTTGCTGGAGGCTTAGGCCGGCGATCCGACAGTTGTGTGACACCTGACCCTGCTATTATTCTCATGTGCTGACACCAACACTGACCTCCCACAGGGGCCAAGGTGACCTTGAGTCACCTGACCACCATCCCAAGGGATAAGACGCAGCAGGAAGAGAAGAGTAACTAACCGAGCTGGAGTGCTTATTTGCCTCACACTGAGTCTGGAGCAGGCATCTCTGATGCCAAGCTGGGTGAGTTTGTCTGGAAGTCACTGAGGGAGGATAAACACGGAGCAGAGCCACACAATGTCATTTTTAATAGCATCACTTCCCCTGACCCTATTAACACCTCCTTCCATTGACTTCAACGAGCCACTGAATGAAGTCTTTTGGCAGCTGCAATACACATTTGGTTGCTGCCGCTGGGTGCAGAGTTCAGAGCCCGAATGGCCCAGCGCAGTGTGTGCAGGCCCTTCGCACAGGGCGGAGGGGCGTCGAGGGCCACAAAGGGAAAGCGAGAAGTCACGCACGGCCAGAGGGACAATGCCGAGTGAGAACCTCAGTGGAAAATGGCTTATGTGACATTGTAATATTCAATTAAAATCCTCCCGTATTCCAAGAGCTGTATCTCTCTCTGGAGCAGAACAACAGAAACATTCTGTTTACCCCTCTCATCATCCAGATAAGAGCCCGGGGGGGAGGGGGCTGCCCATCTGGTCCAGCGGCCAGACCATAATGCCTGCTGCCCAGGGAGAGGAGGAAGGGCTTCCGGTCTCCTGGGAAAGCACGCAGGTTGAGGACCTCCAAGATTGCCCAGATGCAGGCCCAGAGGCCACACAGCATGAAGCCACGTGCAGGGAGTGGGTCTGTCTGCAGGATAGGGTCACCGAGGGTGAGGAGACGCAGCTGCACTGCCCCGGGGAGGCCCGAGGTGGAAATCTTTATGAAGTGCGAAAAGCACGGTACCCTGCTGCCAGGAGAGCCACCTGTGAGATCCAGCATGCCCAAAGGATGGGAGGCCAGGCCAACGCCAACAGGACCCTCTGACCATCATCTCCGGGCACCTGGGCACCTGGCTCCTGACCCAGCAAACAAGTGCTTCCTTCCAAGGCCTGGGTCCAAGGTCCACATCGGTCCTGCCTGCTGGCAAGCCTTCGGGCAGCACCAGGCCCCACACGGGGCCCTGGGGAGACAGAAACGCTTCCACATGTGCCCCTGGCCTCCCAGTCTCCATCGGGGTCACACTCCAGATCCAGGTGTTATAGGCAATAAGTTGGTAACCCGAACCCCTCACTTTTCTTCTCTGGGCAGTGATTTCCTCTTCTAACAGTGAAGGTTGCCTGCCTCCCCAGCCTCAGGATGCTGTGTAGGAGGAAAGACTTCAAAGCCCTCTTACAGGAGGTATAGTAGTACTAAAACGTCTCATCCCACAGCCTACTTTCAAAATTGGATTTGCAAAGTTAAAATCCTACCAAAGTTTTTAAGTTAAGAAATAAAGTAAACCTTACAACTCAATAAGAAGACAAACAATCTGACTTTAAAATGAGCAAAATATTTTAGAAAACATTTCACCAAACAACATGCACGGATGCCGCTAAACACATGAAAAGATGCTCAATGTCATTAGTTATTTGGAAAACGCAAATTAAAACCACAATGAGACACCACTGCATACCTACTAGAATGGCTAAAAAATTTTCAATAGATAATGCCGTGTGTCGGCATGGATGTGGAGAAACTGAAATCCTTGCTCATTGCCAATGGGAATATAGAATTGGGTAACCACTTTGGAAAAGAGTTTGGCAATTTCTTTCAAAACTTAAATATAAATTTACTGTTCAACCCAGAAATTCCAATCCTGAGACTATCCAAGAAAAATAAAAACATATCCAGCTAAAGACATGTATACAAATATTCACAGCAGTATATTTCCAGCCCCAAACTGGGAAGAAATGTTTGTCAACTGGTTAATAGATAAATACATTGTGATACCTCCATATAAAGAAATATTGTTCAGCAGTGAAAAGGAATGAATTACTAACACGTGCAATATAGTAATTGCACATATAGTAATTGCAATATAGATAAACCTCGAAAACATTATACCAAATGAGAGAAGCCATGTGCAAATACTACATATTGCATGAGTCCATTTACATGTACAGAGATAAAGCGGACCCCTGGCTGCCTAGGGCTGGGAGTGGAAATGGGTATAACTATAGATGGGCACAAAGTTTCTTTTTGGGGAGATGGAATTGATCTCTGGTAGTGGCTGCACAACTCCAGAAATGTACTGAATTCATCGAATTGTACATTGACAGTGAGTAAATGTTATGGTATATAATTATACTTCAATAAAGCTGTTAAAACAAAAGGGGAGGTAGTGTCAACGTCATCACAGAAAAATCATCGGGCAGCAGCAACAGCTATGTTATTTGAGCAATCCGTGATTTGCGGGGAGACTTTTCCATATATAGGGTGGAGCAAAAGTAGGTTTACAGTTGTGAGTACACAAAACACCGTTTATTCTTATATTATTATCTATTAATTATTGTATTATTTTCCATATGAATAACTGTAAATCTACTTTTGCTCTACCCTGTATTTTAAAGAGAAAGATAGCTGAATCTCAGTTTATATATATGCACATGATAATTTGATGCCTGACACTTACTCTTGGTGATTCTTTTGAACCTCAAATAGCAAGACTTTATTTTTCTTTCATCTACCATAACACACTTCTAGACCACGGTGAAGCAGACAGAACACTTGGGGGAAAGCCAATTCAAAGATTTTTACTTTTCATACCGGAAGAAAAAAGCAAATTTGGAAATATTAAAAAAAAATAAACAAGGCAAACTTGAAAGAATTTCTCAAGGAGGATGTCAAGATCAACAACAATAATAATATTGTCACATTTTACAACACTCAACTTCTCTGGCCGGTGGCTTTCCTCATCTCTTCTCACCACCGACCAGGGGAGAGGAAGTCACAAAGAGACCGAGCCTCAGTTAAAAAGCCCCGAGGCAGTGAGCAGCCTTGGAAACCACCCAGCCCAGAGCCACAGAGTTTGGCCTCCCAAGAGTCCCCACCCCCGGGCTTGCCTCCTTGCAGGTGCAGCCCCAGAACGTGCGGCCCCCACACGGCTCTGGGAGCCCATACACACAGCGGGTTTGTGTGACAGCACAATCCCTTGCCCTGCGAGAAGGCCTGGCCCACGCACAGACAGCTGGAAGTCACTTCGACCCCCGATGACACCGTTCAAAGCCTCCTCTGTTTGGCTTTTTGATTCCTGATTGACATTCGCTGGCGAGTGGAGATAAATGCTGGGCTGAGGACAATGTTGATCCGCTCGGACTATTCTCAGGAAAGGACTTTTCAGAATAACAAACAAAAAACAAAACAAAACCCCAAAACATTGGTGTGCATAATGGACTGAATAGAGCCCAAGAGGTCCAGGGAAGCAGGGCTGGGCCTTTCAAGGGTCTGGCAAGTCCATTGAGGAGTTAATTGTTTGGGTGTACAATGAGTTTATTCTGACCACATACAAAGAGCTTTCTCTTCCAGGTCCTTCAAAAGCAAATGTGTCAAAGGGGCCAGGGGAGGAATCCTTATTAATGGCATCTTTTGGGGTCTCCAAGACTGAGAAGCCTTGGAGAAAGAGGAAAAAAGAAACCACCCCCCCCCTCCTGAAATTCAGAAGGTCTCTCAGTGATCCCAACTCCCCTCAGTTCTTGGGCTCTGTCCATTGCGGGTCCATCACTGGTCACTCTCCCACTGATATTCTTTTGGGCTTCTGTTGGCCAACTTGTTCAAAGACATAGAGATAAAGTTCAGGCTGGTAGAAGTGTGGTAGGTTCTTGCTTTTGAAGAGGCCACATTTATGCCAGACTCAGGGACCCAGTGTGGAAGTTGAGATTACTTATTTTGAGCATCATAAAGAGACAACTAGGCCTGTTTGCGAAATCCCTTAAAACCTGGCCGGAATCACACCAGGCGGACGGTGGAATGTTACTCAGCCTCGGCATTTCCTGAGATGTATGTCCCATGACCACTGGGGCTCAGACATGGACTGGGAGCTGTCCCAACTCCGAACTTTGAGAGCAGAAGCTATCTGAGCAGTTTGGGTCCTTTCCAGAACAAAAGTGGAGGGGTCAGTTCAGGGCTGGGTTCACACAGAAGACTGCTATTTTTTTTTGAACTATTTATTTTGAAATGAATATAGATTCACAGGAAGTTGCAAAAATAATTCAGAGCAGTCCCATGTATCCTTCACCCAGTTCTCCCCAGTGATGGCATCTTTGTAATTAGATAATTATATAGGTAACATGATTATACAGGTAATATCATTAGAGTACAATAGCAAAACCAGGACATTGATATTGGCATGATTCACAGACCTTATTCACATTCCACCAGTTTCACATTCACTCGTTTGTGTATGTAGGCAGCTCTAGGTAACTTCTATGCAATTGTGTTCATGTAATAATACTTATTTTGAGCATCATAAAGAGACAACTAGGCCTGTTTGCGAAATCCCTTAAAACCTGGCCGGAATCACACCAGGCGGACGGTGGAATGTTACTCAGCCTCGGCATTTCCTGAGATGTATGTCCCATGACCACTGGGGCTCAGACATGGACTGGGAGCTGTCCCAACTCCGAACTTTGAGAGCAGAAGCGCTATCTGAGGTTTGGGTCCTTTCCAGAACAAAAGATCCATGTTTTACATTCCATCTACCCACCTGCACACTCCCTCCCTAAAGAAGTGAAAACAAGCTTAAAGCTGTCTTTTTGCAAGCAGTTGCCCACATCCTCAAGTTCCACATTCCCCTGAATAAGAGCAAAAGCATGAGGCTAATGCAAAGGGTAGATCAGAGGTGAAAGAGGAAGAGGAGGGAGAGTGGGAAACAGCTCCATGTATAAAATGGCATTGAAATCTGCCCTATGCATCCTCCTGCATTATGGTGAAGCTCATATGAAATCTAATGATGCTTATAACATAATTTTGTAAACTGTAAAGAATTCTTATTTTTATTTGAAAACTGTTTATTTTGAAATGAATATAGATTCACAGGAAGTTGCAAAAATAATTCAGAGCAGTCCCATGTATCCTTCACCCAGTTCTCCCCAGTGATGGCATCTTTGTAATTAGATAATTATATAGGTAACATGATTATACAGGTAATATCATTAGAGTACAATAGCAAAACCAGGACATTGATATTGGCATGATTCACAGACCTTATTCACATTCCACCAGTTTCACATTCACTCGTTTGTGTATGTAGGCAGCTCTAGGTAACTTCTATGCAATTGTGTTCATGTAATCACCACCACAATGAAGATGCAGAACTATCTCATCACAAGGATCTCCCTCATGCTACTTCCGTTATAGTCATACTTTATCGTTATAGTCATACTTCCCTTCCTCTACCTCATCCCTCACCCCTGCCAACCACAAACTCCATCTCTATCGTTTTGTCATTTCTAGACTGTTACATGAATGGAATCATGCAGTATGTGGCCTTTTGAGATTGGCCCTTTCCATTTTGCACCATGCCCTGAGACCCATCCGAGTGGTTGCACATATCAACCGTCTGCCCCTTTTCATTACTGAGTAGTATTCCATGGTATGTCTGCCACCCAGTTTACTCATTGAAGGGCATGTGAGCTGTATCCTTCTTTGGCTCTTACAGATACAGCTGCTGTGATCATCCATGTACAGGTTTTTGTGTGGACATAAGTTTTCATTTCTCTGGCGCGAATGCTCAGGAGTACAATTGCTAGATTATATGGTAAGTGTATGTTTAGATGTTTTATTTTTGAAGAAGCTTCCAAAGTATTTTTCAGAGTGGCTGTATCACTTTACATTCCTTACCAACAATGTGTGAAAGATTGAGTTTGTCTGCATCCTCACCAGCATTTGGCATTGCACTATTCTTTTTTTAATTTTAGCTCTTCTAATAGATGTGCAGTGATATCTTATCATAGTCTTAACTGGCATTTCTTTATGGCTATTGGTGTTGAACATCCTTTGGTTTGGTTTGTTTTGGGGGTTTTTTTGGTGGTTTGTTTGGTTTTTTTTTTGCCCTCTACCCATATGCTTTGGTGAAATGTCTAGTCAAGTATTTTGCCTATTTTTAAATTGAATTGTTTTTCAACTACTGAGTTTTTGAGAGTTCTCTATATGTTCTAGATATCAGTCCTATGTCATATATGTGGCTCACAAATATTTTCTCCCAATCTGTAGTTTCTTTGTTCCCTTAACAGGATCTTTGGAAGGGCAAGTTTTTAATTTTGATTAAGTCCCACAATTAATTCCATTTTTAAATGTTTTGGATCATGTATTTGGTGTTCTAAGAAAACAAAGGTCTAAGTTCACCTACCTACAGATTCTGAAGATTCTTATCTATGTTTTTTTTCTAAAATTTTCAATAGCTTTTTACATTTTAAATTTAAGTCCAAGATTCATTTTGAATTAATTCTTGTATAAGGTGTGAGGAGCTTGGTGGTTTTGGTTTTGCCTATGGACGTCCAATTGCTACAGAACCATTTATCAAAAGGAGTACCTCCTTCCACTGCATTGTTTTTGGAGCTTTGTCACAAAACAGCTTTCCACACTGTGCAAAAGGCCTATTTCTGGGTTCTCTATTCTGTACCTCTGATCTATGTGTCTATCCCTGGGCCAATACCACACTGTTTTGATTACTATAGCATTATAATCTTAAAATCAAACAGAATATTATGGTTCCAACTATGTGACATTTGAAAAAGGCAAAATTTTAGAGACAGTAAAAAGGTCAGTGATTGCTGGTGGGAGGAGAGGGTAGGGAGGGGAGAGCAAGGGATGCACAAGTGGAGCACAGAGGATTTTTAGGACAACGAGAATACTTTGTGTGATACTGTAAGGTAGACACCTGTCATAGTATAATTGCTCATTCCCATAACACGTACACCAAGAGTGAACCCAATGTAAACTGTGGGCGTTGGGTGATACTGATGTGTCAGTGTAGGTTTATGGATTACCTGGTGAGATGTTGATAATGGGGAGGCTGTGCATGTGTGGAGGATGCCCAGATGCAGGGGAAATCTATGTGCCTTCCTCCTAATTTTGCTGTGAACCTAAAACTGCTCTAAAAAATGTCTTTTTCTAAAAAAGAAGGTGAAATCAATACTAAAAGGGTTGTAGCATCTGTTCGGAAGAACAAAGGGAAGCATCAGTTGAAAATTCATAAAGGGTGATGAGGGAGTACAATAGTAAAGACATCTTTATTTATAAAAACAGATGGGGGCTGTTCTAGTTCTGTTGCCCTTCCTTACACATTTTAGAATAAGCAGCCCTTGAGTCTCACAGCTTTCTTCAGCAGGCACAGAATTGGTGCAATAGGGCCCAAGAGTGATGACTCCTCAGCCTTTGCCACAGGAGCCCTGTGGGGCTCGGGGCTGGAGACAGGGGTGCAGATGTGGCGTGAGGCCTTCCCACCATATGCCGACATCCCGGCCTCCCTCCAGATTTCTGTGTCACACCTGGAACCGAACTCACTCGGCCAAGGAACAGTGAGCTGTCTCACCAGGGCGTCAGGGGCCCCACAAAGGCACCAGGTAGAGGGACCAAGAGCCTGCCTGTGGCCATGCTCATCTCAGGCAGACAGCCTCCACCAGAGGTCCTTCCTTAGGGGCTCTGGCCCTGAGAGCTTCCTCCCAGGCCTGTTTGGAGGATCCACCCATCTTCTGTCCCCTTCAGAGGCGACAGCTTCCCAGCATCTAGAAGCTGTGCTCCCTGGGAGGCCTTACCTCCACCTGAAGGTAAGTTCTATAAGAAGAGGCTAAGGACTATTAAAATATGAGCTCCGTGAGGCAAAGCCAGGGCTCTTATCATTTTACTTGTCGTTGGATCCTCAGTGACTGTAACAAGCCTGGTACTCAGTAAGTTCTCAATAAGTATTTGTTGAATTAAAGAATAAAAAAACAAATATAAAATGTCAATGGTTACTAATAACGCCAGGGACTTGTAAGAACCTATGACTAGGATGCTATTCCAGATCCATACACCCCATTTCATCTCCAGCCCTTGGAAATGGGGATATGGCAGGGATTCAACTCTAAATTTAGTATCTTCCATGCACAAACTTTCTTTTGGAGACCCCAGAATAGGGGTTAAGATGCAGGGCAGGGGGTTCAGTAGATGGGCTAAGCTGGGAGAGTACTAACTGTGGGAGGAAGGAGATGTGGTGCACACATGACACTCATGCACACCCCTTCTGCAACGAATCTCTGCAAAGCTGGTGCACGGATATGCCAGGCCTGGTGAGGGTGGCTCAGAGCACCAGAAAGCAGCAGCAACATGCATGCAGAGAGCAAAGAGCTGCCTCTCCTGGGCTTGGAGCTGCTCAGGCACAGTTCTTGTCAGCAAGCACAGCATGGGAATGAGAATGCTTCTCATCCCACAGGGAAATTCAATGTGCACAGAAGCCAACCCGTACAGGTCATCTGCTGCCCACCTCCATCCAAATCCAGCGCAGGCTGGTAGGTCATCACACTTTTGCCATCTGATGGCCATGCTGACACATCAACTACTGATCCACCTTCTCCCTCGGTGCTGGGGGAAGAGGAATCAGAGAGATAGCTGGGAAGAGGGTACAGCAGGAGTGACGCCCCACATGTAGAATGTTCCAAGACAAGAGCCTGCACATCCCAGCCAGGCTCAGGGTAATGAGGCGAACCTCCTTCAGGTGTGCTAACTACCCCCTTCCTCTAGGATGCCTGCTATCCGTCACCCCTGCCCTAAGCAAATCCTTCAACCCCAAATCAGGAGGATGCTTCATCCTTCACTTGAGTGACAAGATCTCCCAACTGGTACCAATCGGTAGACCCAGGCTCCATGAGAAATTCTAAAGATAGAGACAAAAGAGAGGGACCTTTGTCTCTATCTTTACCTGGATAAAAGAGTGTGACCTACTCTTTACCTGGAGCACATACTACACAGCAGCCAGTGAAGATTAAAAAAAAATCTCTGCAAATTAAAGGTGGGTTGGGTTTTGGAAGTTCAGTGCCTCTTGAAGACTGGCTTGATAAATACAGAAGCCCATGGAGAAATGTACACAGAGGCTACTCGTGTTTTTATTTTTGTCCTCACTTTCTTTAAACAGTGAACTCCCAGACCTGGTACAAGGAGAAAAAGGCAAACTGCAGAAAACCCCTGATGACCCTCGACCAGTGGACGGCAAACCACGGCTCGCAAGCCACATGCGGCTCCTGAAGGGGCCAAAGAGCCGCATGTGACTTGCGAACCGTGGTTTGCCGACCCCGGCCCTAGACTTTCCCTTTGCCATGTACAGAAGCATCACCCTGGGCTCTCTAGGTCCCAGGTCCAGAAGGAAAAACCTCCTGGAGATCTGCCAGCACTCAGTGTACAAGGGCTCGCCTCTATGTCATGCAGTCACTCCTCGCCACGCCCTTCCTCCACCGCACCCGCTGGAGGCGGTGCAGTCCTGCTGCCACCTCACAAGCAATGACTCCGGGACCAGTCCCTGGCTGTATTCAGTCATCCCGAGGGCTCCCCAAATCATCCACATTATCACCAACACCCCAAAAAGAGGCACCATAGGAAACCCCACAAGCCTTGGTCGGCCAGGAAAAGCCACTCGGTAAATTCATGATCTCTAAACACATTTGCTTCCCAGCCATTCTTGAGTTGAAACCAAAAATTCATCCCTACCACAACTTCTGCAGCCTTGGGCTGTTTTAGCAACAGATCATCAGGGGTTAAGGGCTGTTGGGGGCTCTTTCCCCTGTTCTGACATTCCTCTGTAGCCTCAATAAAATACATGTGGATGCACGTGTGTCCCCCACCCTCCAATACACACAGACACCCCCCCCCTTCTGTCACTCTTCAAGGGCAAGAACCAAAGGAGAAGAAGGGGAGGGGTGGCCGGGATGGGAGTGCCCCAGATCAATGGATATTTGAAACTCAAACACATGGCCGGGACCTACACTGCACGTGTTAATTACCACACATGTGCCTGTAAAGGAGTCGGTGAAACACAAGGGGCCCAGAGATCAGAGCCAGGCAAGGACATTCCAAGGGATTAAATAAATAGTCTGAAGTTCTGACCCTCTCCCTTCCAGGAGCACATGCATCTGGGTAAGATAACAGCACTTCCCCCCCTCCCCTTCTCCCCTCGGGCTCCACACCTGTGGACCCAGGAGCCTCAGCAACCCAGGCCTCCCAGTCCAGGCCAACCGGCTGTGACCTGCTACTGCCTGGCCTCTCTCCCTCCTCCTTTGCTCCTGCTATCTCTCTGGGCCTCCTCCCCCAGCCTCCTCTCGCTCTGCCTTTCTCCTCTGCTTTGGAGGACTCATTCCTGGCTGGCAACCAGACTCTCCGTGGCTGCACAATACGTCTTTTCATTCCTTCCAGGCAGAGAGAACCGATCCCTCCAGCCCTGTCAGTGGAGCATGTTCAAGAGGGTGGGGAAAGAATAGGCCGGGTCTGCTCCTCCCCCGCAGCCCCCCACCGCTCACACACCCAGCCCTCTAGCCTCACCTCCTTCCCACCCGGACCCTTGCCCTGCAGGAGGGCCAGGCTCAGCATCTGCCTGTGGCAGGCCTCAGGGCTGCGAGCTCCGGCTCTCTGGAGATGCCTGCTAGGAGACCCCACATGTGGGCACGAGCTCAGACAAGGGGCCTTTGTGTCTTCCCACCTGCTGCCCTCGGAGCACATTCCATTCTTAAGTGGCAGCTGAAAGAGGGACCTCAGTGGGCCAACACAGGATATTACGAATGCCCTCTCGCACCCTGTCCCCATTCAAACCTCAGCTTCCTGGGCAGGTGTGGCTTCAGGTGGCCCTTCCTACAGGTGGCCCCAAACTGCCTTTCACTGCACTGCCCATGGCAGAGAGAGAACAGGATCCGCACCTACACCGATCCTCCCAAGTAGAAGGAAGAGAGCCCACTGACACGTCAATTCTCCAGGATAAATAAGCCCTAGCATTCCTCCCTCCCCACCACGCCACCCCCCGCACCCTCCAGGCCTTTTCACTAAACAGGGGGCCTCTGCAGAACCATCACGGAGGGAGGAACTCATCTGGTGTAGGACAGCAAAGAACTAAAAATTGATGACAGCTTAGCTCTGAGATGAAGCTTCAGACTCTATGCCCCTGTTCCCTGCACCACCCCTGAAGGAATCAGGTTCCCCTGCCCTCTTCCTGACAAATCCGTGAGATCCCACCATGACCATGTATCTGATTCTTACGTTATCCATGGGGTGCGAAGTCACGTCAATCTGGAAAGCACTTCTCTGTGCAGTTTAAGAACCCAAACCCCATGGGCCTTTCTTGGTGTGGGTGCTTTACTCAGCATCATGAACTCTGTATCCTCTCGTGGGTGGTCAGTTCTGAGTGGACTGCCTTTTTTTTCCTACTACCAGGACCTCATACCCAGAAATAAAGCGCATGTTCTGAAGACTCCTGTTGCAACAAGCAACACTGAAGGCAGCTTTCTTTTCCAGCCCCAATACTTCGTAGATACATGCCATTCACAGAATGGATGATTCCAGCTCTTTGCAGAAAGAAACGGCCATGTTTCTCTCCCATGGGAAGGAACCACGCACACTCACAGCTGTCTCCGCTGTTCCCAGGAAGACCTAGGAAGGCACTTGCTCTCTTTTTTTCACCCACTTACTCATTCCTGCAGGAGCCCCACATAGACCTTTGGTCCATGTTTTGCAGTGGGTGGTGGTGTCACCATGCCCTACTTCCACATCTTCTTGAAGCACCCACAACTAGGCAGCAGGTTCTCTGGACACTCATCTCCTACGTTCAGGAAGGGTGACCTGGCCTGGAGCAGGGTCTAGGGACTCACCTTGGTCTCCCTGTGACAGCGTGTGCCAACTAGCACGTGGGTCTTATGAGCATGAAGTTCCCAAGGCCCAGATTCAGGTGGGAAGCCTCAAACTCAGCCAAGGTCCCTTGTCTGGGTTTTACCTGAAAATGGGGATTCTGGATTTCTCACTCATGCAATGAAATTGAGAGTTATTTTCTATGCAACCACAGCTCTCCGTGTGCTTGTATGTCATTCTGGAAGTGAGCAGCGGTGATCTTAGTGTCTGCCACACCGGAAATTATGGTCCGCATACCCCGGGGACCTGCTCCTCATGGCAGCTGGACCCCTAAAGAGCACTCAGACAAATGCCTTAATCGAAGTATATATAATTTGTAGGGCCCAGTACACAGTGCAAACGACAGGCCTTCTGTTCAAAAAGCAGGGGAAAGTGTCATTAAAGAGACTAAAAGTAAAGTTGTGTCCTCTCTCCCATAGTCTCTCTCGGCTTGCCATGGTGTTTTTAATTTGCTATTTGATGTTGCTGTAGGTAAAGAAAAATTAAATTTTTGAGCGTACTATAAAAGCATGCATCACAAAAGCTATGTGCACATGGGACCAAGGATCAACAGCAGACATGTAACTGCATGTACTGCTGCTCACACGCACATGTCATTGTCCCGTCGACTTTCCGCACTTAAAAGCACAAGTTCAAAGACAAAAGAGTTGAGAATTTTATGACAACCAATGCACGGGGGGCAAGCCCATGAAGCCAGCCTAGTCTTAGTGAAGAGAACCTGGAGGAGCTGGGATAGTTCTTGAGAAGCAGTGAGGGAGATAATGCGCAGATGGGTTTCGAAAATAAGAGAGTCGGTGCAGACTTGAGCACACCTACTAGTACTTTCATTATCCTTCTTGTTTAATGCTGGCGACACTGATCGACTGAACTTCCTAGGAACCAAGATTCTCAGGGTCGCTGCCAGCTCTGTGGCCTGCACTCGCTCACCTCCCCCAGAAATCCTGGGAGCTTGGTCCCCACCACCGATGAGCCATACTCACCTCGGTGCTTCTGGGAGGAAACACAGAATAAGAATGGATATTTTCTGCAGGGCACCTTTACCTCTCACCCCAGCTCCATCCATCTTGTCCAAGAATTCTTGCTTGGACTGGCTTTAGGAGCAAACATTTAGATAAAGCATAAAACTCTACTCACCTTTCCTTCCTGAGTTACCCTGGCTCAAGGGCTTGTCGGTGACTGAACCTTGGGTGAGAGGAGAAACAGAAACACAGGCATTCAGAATGCATCGCGGTTGGTTCCTTTCATAGTGTTGGCACAGCCTGATGTTATGAGCATATGGTTATGTGTATATATATCGTATACACATCTAGGGACATTATATACACAGTTAGTACATACATACATGCTGAGTGGGGTTTGTTTAATGTCAATGTCACTGGTATCACAGCACTGTTGAGATGAACCATGATTTCCAGGTTCCCTGGCAATAGTTGTAACCAGACTTCTCCCTTATTGAACATTCCAATGACTGCCCCTCGCCTCCACTCCCCATCTCCCCCACCGGCTCCATGTTCTGAGCCATAGCTATTCAGTAGGACCAACCAAAAAGAAACCCTCTCTTACTGCAAATGCAATGATTGACATCCCTTGCTGGTTAGGGCAGGAAATCGGCGATTTTCCATCTGCATTAAGTAGAAAATTGTTGGCCCAATTGTCCTGAATGGGCCAAAATAGTCTGAGGCATGGAAACAATTTTCTAGATGCAGCAGGCTGCTCCTTAAGGAGAGGGGAATGTGTGAGTTTGGCCAAACACTTCGCCCTGCAGATGCTAGGATGCCATATGCACCCATCCTTTGGTCCTGATCATGTGGCACCTGTCTTTTCCACAAAACCCACCACACAGGCAGGGCACAGCCAGCTCATCCACAGAAAGGCATCTGTGGACGTCCCACACCAAAAGAAAAGAAAGAACCCATATTTCCACAGTCTATATCATACCCTTTTTCCAGGCACTGATTTTGTGAGAATTCAATTATCTTACCCTGCATGACTTGCTTCTAGTGCATTTGTTTGCTTTCAATGGAACTTTCCAGGTCATCTGCAAGGAGGGCTCATTCCTGCCCCTTCCCACAACCAGCCCAATTAAGGTTTCCAGTTTCCATGTAAACCAAAAATAAACTTCCCTTTTTGGCCTACAAGTCTTGGTTTCCTAATGTAGATACTCACTGCCCTTCCCACTTGCTTCTCCCTTTATATAGCAGGGCCAGAAGAAAAATGAATAAACTTTGTGGAAAAAAAGGAAAACGTTAGGATAGCAGAACTGCTAGCCTTTGGGATCTCCCATAGGCTTTAGAATAATGTTTCATCCTTTGCTTGCACTTCAAAATTAAGATAAGTAAATACATAAAACCTCATACACATAGCTATTGAGAAATATGAAGCAGCAGATGGTGGGATAGGGTTTTGTATTTTTTAATGAAGGCTGAGCGGCATGTGAATTAAGGGAGAAACTCTCATCTTAATGGAAGGCAAAAGTGTGGGGCTTGTGTAAACCCATAGTCCACAGTCCCCTGAAGCTAACCTAAGAGCAAAATGTCCCTATGCTTATCAAGTTGGAAATAGAAAGGACTTAATTTTTGCCATGGGCTGAGCTAGAGGGTCACTATAAAGCCGTGGTGCCCTAACTGGTCTACTCATCAGAACCATCTGAGAAGCTTCATACACATGTGGACTCCAGGTCTCACTGCAGACCTGCTGGGTGAGAATATACAGGAGGGGCCTCAACACCTGGGTTCTTTTTCGTCCCCCAGGCACCGCCAAGGGCAGCCAGGTGTGAGGGCCACTGTGATGAGAGTTCTCCATCGCTCTACATTACCTTGTCAGGGGTGGCACACCTATGGTGATTAGGCCACCACTCTCCTCTCTTGTGCTCATGGCAACTATCACTAATGGATCACCATGGTCTTTATTGTTGCATTCCCATGCAGCCTTGAAATCCACCTCAATCAAGTGCTCCCAGGGCCACCAGCAGCCAGAGCATTTGAGCTAAAAATGTATATGCCGTGCTCTAGGGGTTACAGCCAATATTTGGGGGAAAGAGCCTTGAACCAGAAACCTACACTGGCAATAATAAATATATGCATACAGGTATATACTGACTCTGTCACCCGGCTGACTAAGAGCAAGTGCATGTTCGAGTGGGACCCTCCCTCACCTGGGGATGGCTGATAACCACCACCAATCTTTCAAATATTCCCCTACAGAATTCAGGGGACAGCCAAGAGGTCTCTCTCCAACCCTTTTCTTTCCTCCCGCCCCTCCCTACGGTACCTGAACATACAGGAGTTTTATTCTGCACAGAAGAACCACTGATGGGCTTCCCATCTGGGGTGACACACCAGCAGTACCCCGTGTAAGTGTGGCACTGCACCTGTACGAAAAAGTCAAAGGGGAAGAACTGTAAGTCTTGGGGCACAATATCCACAGCTATCTCTCACCCCTTCGAAAGCATCCCCAGTATGGTGGGTGAGCTCCTCCACCTCTTACCCCAGCATCTGTCCCCAGAGTGGGCTCGTCAGCCAACAACATTATGTTTTCTGCATGACTCCCATGTACAGCCACGAAAACTTATCTACTTCTTTCTTATGACTTCTAACACTGTCTTAAATCCAATATGTGTTTCCTGTGATGGTTCTCACCAATGCCCACATATTTTTCCTCCAAGCACTGGCATACACTCCCATCCAACTGTAAAAAAGTCTGATTGGTGAACTAATTTGGCAAATACAGGTTAGATGTCCCCATTGAAGGTTGATGTGACCCTTGTTTAACAAGCAGAGGCGGTACTAAGCTTTTCTTGTCTTTCCAGCTTTTCCTAGCATCCCTTCTTATAGTCAGCTGCCTGCTGGTCAGGTGGCTCTCCGGAGACAAGGGCACACATGACGGGGTTAGGCAAGAACAGGTCACTTGTGCCTGCAGGTTCTAGCTGCCCCTCTGCACCAGGGCTCAAGCCTCCACCCTGCCTGGAAATAGTAAATGAAAATGAGGCTTTGCTTCATTCGGGGTAACTCTTCTTTCTCTGCTGATAGCTGCCACTCTATCCACCTCATCTTACCTGCCATCCTCTTCCTGTCTGCTTCCTGCACAACTTCCTAAACACAGATCAGGGCATCACTCCCCTGCGTAAAACCCCCACACGATTTGCTAGACTCAGGATGGAGATTAAGCTCATGACCGTGCAGGACCTCAAAGCAAATTTGGGTGGCACTCAAGGTCCTCCATGATCTGCCTCCTTCCTATTCCCACAGCCTCATTTTATACCCATGTCTCCACACACACTCCATTCCAGCCACAACAAACCCATTAAGCTTGCAAGCACGTCCAAGTTTCTCATGATTTTGAACTTTGCTCCAATAATTCAATCTTTCCAGAATACCATTCCATAACCCACGCCCAGCCCACTTCTAACCCCTTCGGATTCCCACCTCCTTCGTGACACACATTCTCTGCAAAGTGGTCCCAGCCCCCTACCCACCTCTCCTCCCTCCTTTCTCTGATCTTCCACACACCTTGGTTTCCCAAATTCTGAGCCCTTATCACAAGAACTATAACTGTTGCTCTATCTAGTCTATTTCCTCCCTTTACTGTGACCTCCCAAAGGCAAGGGACTACAAGAGGTTATTTCTATATTCTAAGCATCTAGCATAATGCCTGGCACTTAGTGTAGGCATTTGATGAGTTGAACAAGTGCATGAATTATCGTATTTACTCAGTCTTGGTCTCCATCGATTCTAAAAATGCAACATCAATTTAAACAGCCCCGTCACGTCAAATGTAGACCTCATTCACAAGATGTGCCAATTTGCACAGGTATTACAGTATGAAGAAGTGTGCCTCCTGGGATCAAGGACATGCTGAAGCTGAGGGTAGACAGTAATAGCATACAGCCTGCGTGCTGAGGTCTACGAGGGGCACAGAGGTAAAGGAGATC
Organism: Myotis davidii; assembly: GCF_000327345.1. Taxonomy (NCBI): domain Eukaryota; kingdom Metazoa; phylum Chordata; class Mammalia; order Chiroptera; family Vespertilionidae; genus Myotis; species Myotis davidii. Next base: position 2,539,237 of record NW_006288624.1, read on the forward strand.
TGACGGCCGGCATCGGTAAGGCAGGGAAGCCACGGAAAGGCCTCTGCTTTTGTGTGGATCCCAAACACTGTCGTTTTCCCCAAGGCTAGTCGTTTCCCGATGGACCTATCCCCAGAAATCAGGACAAGAACAAGATGGAGGGCATCCCGTTCCTACAAGCATGATTCTGTGTTTAAATGAGGCATTCACCTCTCCTGTCCATGCAAGGAAACAATCCGAGCCAAGGCCTTCACCCAGTGCCACGCTCCACGCCCACCTCATCTCCTGGAGCCAATCCCATGCCCATGGCTGCTGCCCAGATGCTCTCTCGGGATCAATATCTTGGGTTGGGCCAGTGCTACCTTCTGAGGAGGCGTAATGGTGGAATGGAAAGAAACCCGGGCAGACCCAAGTTTGAAGCCTGGTCCAGCCAGTTACAAACTTAGCTCTTTAGTCCGATCTATAAAATGGGGGTGACAACGCCAAACCTGGAAGGCTCTGGAGAGCAGAGCAAACAGTGTGAGCCCAGTGCCTGGCGTGGGTGATGGCCGAGGCAGCGTGGCTGTGGCAATGATTGCTCTCAGCTGCGTCAGGAACACCTGGCAGGCCGGCCTCCTCCTGCGCCAGAGCTCGCGAAGCTTGGGTGGGAAACGTGGTGGAAACTTGGATTTTACCGCTTCGGACTCTGTCAGCCCTGCAGGGGATAGTTCCTAGAGACGATTCCTCGCCACTAACAATTTTAATAGGGCCTGGCTGGCGGCGTTCTCCTCCTTGGCCAATAATCACCTCAAGGGAAACCTGTCTCTGGGGCTGGGCAGCCACACTGACTCAGTCCGGGCCCCTTGGCTCCCATGGTCAAGGCTGCCTCCCTCTCCTTGAGGACAGTACTACCCAAGTCTGTGCCTTTGGCCCAGTGCTGCCTGCTACACTGAGCGCTGTGGTCCAGCTGCAGAAAACCGCTGGGTGGAAGCCTCCTCCTCCCGGACATGTCCCACCCAAGGCTAGTGGGCTCAGAACTAAATGGGTAAGAGCTTAAGCCCAAAGCTTTGTTTCAAGGGATATAATCTGACCTCTGGGCTCAGCGGGTCCCAAGGGCTACATGCCCTCTGACTATGCCCATTGTCTCTCCAAGGGCACATGGACACTGCCTCCCAGCCCCCAGCCAGGCCCATAGGCCCAAACATAGCCCCTTTCTCCCCCGGGCCCTCAGCATTTTCCTTGGGTCCAAGGAATAGACTGCAAATCACGAAATCCTCAGGCTGGGAGCTACTTCCAAGTCCTAGAAAACTGGAACCAAGTGAGGAATTGTTGCCTCTGAGGCCTGGAGCACACAGAAATGGGCTCACCTGGCCCAGGTATGCTGCAGGGCAGGGGCAGTGGACAAGGTCACTTCCCTGTGCTGAAAGAGCCCCAAGTGAATTAACCCATGATTCTCAATCAAGAGGGTGTTTGTAAGATGTTGGGGAGTTTGCAAGATGTCATCTTGAAGAAAAGATTTACATGAAGACAGGAAGCAATGGTCATAAAGTCAGACTGCAGCTCACCTTCCTTAACACACCAGCGGGGATCCCCCTTAACCACTGAAACTTCCAACCCTCACCAGCCTCGAAAAGGTTCTTAGTCAAAGCCAGCCTCAGACTGTCCGAGGCTATTTTATTTTTAAAAAATATAGTTTATTGATTTTTACAGAGAGGAAGGGAGAGGGATAGAGAATCAGAAACATCAATGAGAGAGAAACAGCGCTCAGCTGCCTCCTGCACACCCCCAACTGGGGATGTGCCTGCAACCAAGGCACATGCCCTTGACCAGAATCGAACCTGGGACCCTTCAGTCCATAGGCCAACATTCTATTCACTGAGCCAAACTGGTTAGGGCCCGAGGCTATTTTAAAAGGGGAGCTAACAATGCCTACCTGGTGCCACTGCTGATAGAATTAAATTAGATAATGGAAATAAAGCACTTGGATCACACAGTTAAGTACCCAATCAAGCTACACTATTTATTATCACTGTGTTCTTTTTCAGCAAACTTTTTTTTTTCTTTTTTTTCTTTTTTTTTTTAGAGGGAGAGAGAGAGAGAGAGAAACATCAATAATGAGAATCACTGATTGGCTGCCTCCTACACACCCCCAACTGGGAACTGAGCCCACAACCCAGGCATGTGCCCTGATGGGGAATCGAACTGCAACCTCCTAGTTCATAGGTTGACGCTCAACCACTGAGCCATACCAGCCAGGCATCAGCAAACTATCTATACACTCAAAAAGGGCACAATTGGATTCTCGGGTGGGAACCACCAAAAACACCCTATCCTGACCAGGCACATGGAGGGGGCAGTCTGGAATCAGCAAAAAGTTTGAAGACATTTCAATGGAGAAAGGGGAAGTTTGTTTTCCTGTAGCAACAGTTTTATTACCCTCAGAGGAGAGAAGTAAGGCTTCTTGCAGAAAAATTCAGGATATCAAGTCTATGGAATTGATGGTTTACACATACATCAAGATGTAGGTTCTACCTAGGTTAGCCTCTTTCTTTGCAAACTTATTTATTCTTTTGAATTAATAAATTATTTATTCTTCATTCTACCTCCCCTACCCCCAGCCTCAAATTAATCAGCTTACAGATCAATCTGTGGCAAAAGCATGGCCCAAGAGGAATCGACAAGGTAATTAATTTGCCATTTCTAGTCTCCACTGTGCAGTTCTCAACACTCAGGATTGTTCTGGCCCCAAAGGTACAGGTACAAACCATGGACTTTGCTCCCACCCATTCTGGAGCATCCCGGGAAGGCTGAAATGTCAACTGATGGGTCCTTTTGTAAGAGACTAGAGTGTTTGTACATCAGCCTACATGAGGTTACTCTCTGCTTAACTATACTGTTGAATGTAACTGGCATTCCTAAAAGTACTTTAAAGTGTGTTCTGCCCGGCTGGTGTGGTTTAATGAACCAAAAGGTCACAGATTTGATTCCTGGTCAGGGCACATGCCCAGGCTGTGGGCTTAATCTCCAGTATGGGGTGTGCAGGGGGCAGCTGATCCATGATTCTCTCATTGTTGAAGTTTCTATCTCTCTCTCCTTCTCACTTCCTCTCTCTCTAAATTCAATAAAAATATTAAACACACACACACACAAAACAAAAAACAGTGTGTTCTTAGATAAGTAAGTTTCATCTCTCACTCATATCTTAAAGATTTTTGGTTTGGCCCTGACCAGTGCTCAGTTGGTTAGAGTGTCATTCCAATATAGCAAGGTTGCAGGTTCGATTAACTAATAGATGCATAAGTAAGTGAAAAGGCATCTCTCTCTTTCTCTCTCTAATAAAAAAACAAGAAAGATTGTGGCTTGAAGTCCTTTATATAAATAGCTCAGTGGTATATTGCAAGTCAACCTCTATTTAAATTATGACTACATTTGAAATTATTTTAGGCCTGTTAATCTTCAACATTAGCCCAACTCCTGGACACTGGCAGAATGTGAGAGGCTGGCACTCCCAACAAATGCAGCTGAGTGAGTGATGAGTAGAGAAGAGCAGGCAAACACCTGCTCACAGGATCGAGCAGGTAGGAGGTGGATGGAGGAAAGCACCGAGAAGGGCAGAGGGGACGGCGATCACCACAGGTGCCACGCCCCACATGGAGATCACCACCTTCCACTTTCCAGCGGTTTTCCATCACCACCATGCCATCTATGCATTCTCTCATTCGGGCCTCAGTCACCCTGGGTGCAGGTCTTTCATAGGAGGGCACAGCGAGTGGAGGATGCGTGTTCAAATGTCACAGCTAGTTCATAGCAGCATAGGAATTTGAATCCCGAACTCCAACCTCTTGTAAAATATGAGAATGGACAGAGCTGGAGAAAACCTTAGCATTCACCTGTCTAACCCAAGCATTTTACAAACAAGGAAACCAGAGACAGAGAGGTAGCCTGAGGGCCAGCACCTCGTTGTGGCAGGTGTGCTGGCGTCAGAGGGAACTGTGTCTCAATTCCCCAGCAAATGGCACCCTTTCAGAGGGAGGAGGAAGTTATAGGATAACTGGTCAGGAGGCAGCTGAAAGAGAGTCTTTTGCTCCAGGCTGAGTGAGGAGAGTTGCCTGGAGTAATATGGGGAACTGCGTGGGGGCCTCCGCTATGTGCAATGGCCGGCCTGCTTTCCTTAGTTATTCCTGGGATGGTTCTCTGACAGGGGTCGGACCTCACATCCCATAGTTCATCTCCGTCACTGGACTTTTGCTTCCCCTTGTGTGAAGGGTCCCCTGCTTCCTTAGACCAGCCTCTCCTGCATGTGCCCACTTTTCTCCTCTGCTCCCGACACCTTCGCTTGGCCACTTGGGTAAGTGATGAATGCAGCTGGTGTCCTGTGGGGTGTGGCTAGGAATTATTGAGGATGCGGAGCTTCTCTAGCCAAATAACTTTGGAAATATTGGTTCAACTGAAATGAAAAGAGGTCTCAACTGCAGAACGTCTCAGAGCCTTATATCAATCCAAGACCTAGCTCTCAGAGGACGTGATGGTTTGCAGCAGTGCCTAACCTTACTTCACTGTGGGCCCCCCTTAATTTTGTGGGGGGCACATTTCATGGTATTAGTGTTCTCTGAAATTTGCTTTGTAAATTTATTTTTAAAAAGGCAATATAATGAAGTGCAGGGCGTTGCTGTATTTCTTTGCTTCTCCCAGCCCTACTTTTTTACAGTCCGGAGAGCAGGTTCTTTCAAAATAATTTCCCTCCGGCAAGCCCCCACCCCCATTTCTGTAAGGCTTTCCCAAGCTCTATATCTGTGAGGAAATCCATCTTGAACTGCCCCCAGACCTTCACTGACTACTGGGGTCCCCTCCGAGGCACAGCGCCTCCTCGCCTGGTGGTTTTGTTCCCGGGCTCTGTTTCTTTGTGCCTCTTTTGTAAAACAGAAAATGCGAACCATACGCAAAGAGACAGGCTCAGTTCAACATCCTTGGTAGCAACTACCGAACTTGGGATGAAATGTCCACCATCATGTACCTGAACATGTCCCAGAGGAACGAGTTAAACCAAAAGCAGAAGGCAAGCAGATATTTGTCTCTTTAGGTGGTGAGAGCATGAGGCTGTCTTTTTATTTTTAATCTGCCAGTTGCTCCAAATCAATTAGCAGATTCTTCGGATTACGCGAATGCACAGTGAAAGTTAAGGATCTTGCTGGGTTGGTCCCACTGAGCACTTTGCTTCTGGGCAGCCCCGTTTTCGTTTTGTCAGCATTCCCTTCAGAACCTCTGAGAAACTGTGTTCCAGGGGTGTCCTGGTCCTGCCTGAAAGACCGAGTCTCCAGGCCAGCTGAGGTTGCTACTTGTACCCCCAGAACACCTTTCTCCATCAGCAGCTGCAGGAGAACATTGCTTATTACCTGGAGAGCTTATGAAAACAGATGGCTGGGCCCCGCCCACAGAGTTTCTGGGTTCATTAGGTCTGGGGTTGGCCAGGGAATCTACATTCTAACAAGTTCCCAGGTGATGCCATGGCTGCTGGCCTGGAGGCCACCCTTGAAGAATCGCTGTTTTAAAGGAAACTTCTCATGCCACTCTTTCTGGCAATGATCATGAAATACTCAAGAAGCAAGTACAAAATTTTCTAGGTGGGAATGTGCGAACAAGGACCTTGTGACCATCCTTCTTTCCAAAGTTCTTCTATTCCAGGTGTTTTGATGGTATAATGTCTTTTCATTCAGGATCTGGTGGTTGCAGCATTGCGTTTTCCGGGTGATTTCACACGTGGAGGAGAGTCTGGAGCTGTGAGAAGGGGTGGGGCAGAGGAAGGGATGGGGAACCCTTTTGGTCTGCTGAGCACGAGCATGCTTTTGCCTCAGTTTGAAAAAGGTGATCCAGCAATGACCCCCTAATCTTCAGTCAGGTTTGGCTCAGGAGCAACAAGATGCAGAAAGAAAACATAGCTTTGGAGCCCAAAGAACCGATCTCACCTACAAGCTGTGTGACTTTGATAAAGTCATATAACCTCTCTGTGCCTATCTATGAAATAAGGCTAATGGCGCCCACCTTGAAGGTCATTGAGAAGACAAAATGAGACAAGATATACAGGGTGGGGCAAACGTAGGTTTAGAGCTGTTGGTATGGAATATGATAATTAATAAATAACACAAGAATAAGCCATTTTGCTGCTCACAACTGTAAACCTGCTTTTGCCCATGCTGCATAAAGCATCTGCAGTCGTGTCAGGTCTAGAACCTGCTCTCAGCATACCCTGACTCCACCCCTTTCCCCTTCCTTTGAGCAGGGAGGGTTGGAGGCCGAAGCTTCAAAGCACAGCTGTTCTTGTGGGCTGTAGACACTGTCCCCTGCTCTATGCCAGGTCTAGAGAGGGCAGTCTGTGAAGGAATGTGGGGTTTTCCTTTTACAGTATTTACCTCATCCTCCAGAATTTAATGGAGGAGATGCAGGAAGGAAGATAACCCTTCAATTTCAAATCCTCCTAACTAAAGGATTCTTTGTCGATTGTGTTTTTTATGAGATGATGGTGTAATGTGGCTGCCAACACCATATTCGTTAGAAGTGGTGTGTTTAGAATGAGACAGTCTATTCTTCCCCAGGCTGATTATGACCACATCCAAAATCTTGTGTCCAGTTTGGGGAAGAACATGCTATATTGAATTCAGAAAAAAAAGAGACCAGAAGGAAAGAGAGACCTAAATAAGTCCCTATGTCATGGGAAGGAGTGATAGAACTAAGGATTTATGCCAGGACAAAAAGAAATATTTGTCGGCTAAAAGATAGAACTTCAGAGGACATAATGGTGTCTGTTTTCAAATCTTTCTGTGGAAAGTAGGAGTTCCGTGGATTCCATAAGTCCCACAGCTAGAACTGAGGTCATTTGTTGGAAATTACAGAAAGACAGCTCTCAAGTCATTGTAGAGAAGGACTTTCCAACCTAAATTGTCCCAAAGCACATTATGTATGTTGTAATTGGTGGTGATGAGCTTCCTGTCTCTGGTGGTAATCAAGTAAAAGTTAGATGACTGCTTCTTGAGAAATTGTCAGTGGAATCTGAGCCCTGGATTGGGGTAGGACAGGGAGAGGAAGGAGAAGATAAACCAGGAACCTCTGAAGTCCCCTTTAACCCAAAAGTTATATGATTCTACAAACCTCTCTAAATTGAACTTTTGCTGCTTAGGAGTAAGGTACAAATTTACAAATTAGTACTCAATTTGTCAGTGTTAATACCACACTTTCAAGTATATGATGAAGACCTTTTGCCCCCAAAAAGTATGAATGAACACTATTCCCCCAACACACATCTAAAATATATTTAGAACCTGTGTGTTAGGGCTTCAGGGACTCAAAAAGCTTTATTTTCTTGACTCCTGACCTTAGTTTGGTGTTTAGAATAGCCAATTTTGTAAACAGCAAATGTGATATCTGGTTCATTCACTTTTATTTCCATTTGGTGGCGCCGGTGGGCGGGGCGGGGGGGGGAGTCAAATATGTTTTTATGTTTTAAAATGCCCATTAAGAGTCCCTCCTGTGTAGGAGCTTTGCTTAGATCTGAACTGTGAGGGTCTGGCCAGTCCTGGGCCTGTGGGAGTGGGAGCTCTTCCTCTTCCCATGTCTGACTTCACTTTTAATTTAACTTTTTTGCCTTCATAACTCCCTCCTGTGTTCCTATTACCTTTCTCTACTTTGACCTGGCAAAAAAAATCTGACCCCTTTAATTTTGCAAAATAGTTTAGTTGACTGACCTGCAGGGTCACCTCCTGGTGTGTTACATGCACACAGAGTGGTGTGGCAATGAATGGCCCTAAGTGTGGGTATTAATGGTTCTGCCTGGAAGGTCCCTGAGTAAGTGCTTGCTGTGGGCCTACTGTGTACCTACCCACCTGGTTGAACATTAGCTATTGTCTCATAAAATCCTAAAAAGTGTGCGAGTTACTTCCCAGCAGTCTCTAATTTAAGCTCCTTCCCAATGCACTGGCACTCCCTCCCCACCCCCACGGCACCCCTGCTCAACAGCCTTCAGTCCCTGCTCACCCATTTCCCAGTTAAGCTCTGTTTGGTTCAGACCTTCCATCTGTGAATTGCTCTGCTTGTAAAAAGTTCTTCCCTATTTTGAGTCAGAATCTGACTCAAAATATATATATACTAGAGGCCCGGTTCACGAAATTCGTGCAAGGGGCTCAGCCCTCGCAGCCCCAGCTTCGTCCGGAAGGTCATCTGGACAGTCATTCTGCTGGTCAGTCTAATTAGCATATTAACTCTTTATTACATAGGATTTTACTCAGCAATCCTGAGTCGGCTCTGTGACACTATTCAGTAAAAAGCTATTGTCATCCACAGACAAATGTCTGAAGAAGATGCTCATTTATCCCTTTGGTCTCCAAACAAACCATCTCTGGCTCTTTTGAATATTCCTCATGGGACATAATTTCCAAACCTACTCACCTGAGTCACCCTTAGCTATGCTATAGCCAATGTCACTTTAAAAGATGCAAAGTCCACCCGGCTGGTGTGGCTCAGTGGTTGAGCATTGACCCATGAACCAGGAGGTCACTCTTTGACTCCAGGTCAGGGCACAAGCCTGGGTTGCAGGCTAGACCCCCAGTAGGGGGCGTGCAGGAGGCAGCTGATGGATGATTCTCTCATCATTGATGTTTCTATCTCTCTCCCTTCCAGTCTCTGAAATCAATTTAAAAAAATGTGGGTTTTTTTCAAAGATGCAATGTCCTTTAGAGAGGCATAGAGAGTAGTGATTAGGACTAAGAACTCTGCAGCAGGCCCTTGGGTTTGAATCCTGACTTTACTACTTGCAAGCTTTTCCTTCCCTTGGAAATACCAAACCAAGGACATGGATACTTGTCGCAATGCCTAAAAACACAGCACTGGCTTCAAGCTCCTGGCCCCATCTCCTCACTCTCCTGGGGATGGCAGCTGGCATTCACCCCACACATGGGTGCAGAACAACACTCACCCCACTGTTCATTTAAAAAGGAAATGGCCCTAGCTGCTTTGGCTCAGTGGATAGAGCATCAGCCTGTGGACTCAACAGTCCCAGATTCGATTCTGGTCAAGGGCACATGTCCAGGTTGCAGGCTTGATCCCCAGTAGGGGGTGTGTAGGAGCAACTGATCAATAATTCTCTCTAATTATTTATGTTCCTATCTCTCTCTCCCTCTCTGAAATCAATTTACCACCTTGGATTAGGGAATTTTTTTTAGACATGACACCAAGAGCACAAGCAATGTTTTTTAAAAGTAGATAAACTGGACTTCATTAAAATTAAAACTTTTATGCATTAAAAGACGTGATCAAGAAAATGAAAAATTAACTCAATGATGGGGGAAATATTTGTAAACCATGTGTCTGATAAGATTCTTGCATCTAGAATATAAAAAGAACTCTTACAACTCAATAAAGATAAATAACTGAATTTTTTAAATGAGCAAAAGATCTAAATAGAAACTTCTCCAAAGAATATATACAAATGACCAAAAAGCACATGAAAAGATGCTCAATATCAATAGTCCTTAAGGAAATGCAAAGTAAAAACACAATGAGATACCATTTCAGCCTGGCCAGTGTGGCTCAGTGGTTGATCATCGACCTATGAATCAGAAGGTCATGGTTCAATTCCTGGTCAAGGTACATGCCTGGGTTGTGGGCTCAATCCCCAGTAGGGGGTGTGCAGGAGGCAGCCAATCAATGATTCTTTCTTATCATTGATGTTCCTGTATCTCTCTCCCTTTCCCTTCCTCTCTGAAATCAATAAAAATATATTTTTTAAAAAAGAGAGAGCTATCATTTCACAACTAACAGGATGGCTATAATAAAGAAAACAGATAATTACAAATGTTTGCAAAGATGTAAAGTAATTGGAACCCTTATACATTGCATGGGTCAGAGTTTGCCAGCCTCTGTATGGCTCAGCTAGCTCTCCCATTTTACAGTTGTGCAGCCTGAAACCTGAAGAGGAAGAAAATTAACATTTGTCAAACAGCAATTATGTGCTAAATAGAGGGCATTTTCGTGTAAGTTATCACATGCAATATCTAATTGTTTGGAATAAGAGCAATTCCATGGGAAAAAACACATGAAAATCAAATAGTAAGATGCCCTGGGCATGGTGGATGTTCACATTGTTAAAAAACAAAACAAAAACAAAAACAAAAACAAAAAAACCCTACTATTTTTACTGAGCACTTAACAAAAAGGAAAAAAAAGCAACCAGTTGCCCACCAACAGCGGGTCTATTGACCACTGTGCCATCGATACATAAAGGATGGGCTTGGGTTTTTAACAGTGCGACTGCTTTTTTAAATAAAAGTTGGCATTGTACATGCCGCAGAAGGCTGAGGGAGCCTAATGCAGGGCGCTGCCCAGTGAAACGTACAGGACTGGCTTTGTTTGGGGGAGCCATGGGCTGGGGAAGCTCAGAACACTCCAGCTTATGGATGCAACCAGGGTCTTAGTACTGAGTGTTCTGAGCCTCCGGACTCTTTTGGGACCTCCAGGCTCATCAAAAACAGGACAAATCCTTGTCACCCTATGAAGACGCTCAGCAGTCCCGCCTGTCTATGTTTAAGCAGCTGAGGCCAGCAGAAGCTCACAGTCTAGGCCAGTCACCCATGCCTCCCGTACTTGCTGGGGAGCTGGAAGAGGGAGGCCCAGATGGAAAACCCAGGTGTCTCTAGGGGAAGCTAGTCACACAGCTCAGGCTTGTAGGGGTGAGTTCAGGAAGCGCAGTTCTATTCTGTGGGGCTGGGGGTGGCAGGGAGAGGAGGAGGAGGAGCTAAAAAAGAACATCAAGGCCTGCTCATAGCTCAAGCCCAGGCACTTAGGAAATAGCTGTAATTCCCTAGGTTTTGGCAAATACAACAGTAAGAGTTATAGAATGCTGACAAGGGGAGCCCACTGTCTTTGCCCAAAAGCCACAACACATTTCCTTTGGGCTTCCAACTTCAGAATATAGCATCAGGAAGAAGAAAGTACAGCTTCCCAGACCCCTATCTGCAAAAAAAAAAAAAAAAAAAAAAAAGACTTCAGAAAATAGAAGAGTACGTATATGTGTGCATTGGTGGAGGAACAGTGATTAGAACAAGTGAAAATGGGGAAGGCGTTAGTGCCAGACAGATCTGTAGCAAGAAAGACTGTTCCTGGGACATGGAGCTCAAAGATGGGAATCTTAATGCATCTTTTTCATATAGAAGTAACATTATGAATGGAGTTTTATATTCTATAGTATTATTAGAGCTACAATCCATCTACACAAAAAGTTAAAATGGCTTGGGAATGTATTTGATAACAACCACTGCTCAACACTATAGAAGGCAGTTTGGTAGCATACATCAAATGCCTTACAAAGTGAATGCCCTTTTGACCCAATATTCACCTTCCAAAAATTTAATCCCCACATTTCCAGGATTCATGGTACATTCATACAAGGAAATACAAGGCAGCCATTTTTAAAAATGAGGTAGCGTTACATGTAATTAACCTGGAAATAGGTCTACAATATAATTAGTTTAAGAAAGTGTTATAGCCGAAACCGGTTTGGCTCAGTGGATAGAGCGTCGGCCTGCGGACTGAAAGGTCCCAGGTTCGATTCCGGTCAAGGGCATGTACCTGGGTTGTGGGCACATCCCCAGTAGGAGATGTGCAGGAGGCAGCTGATCGGTGTTTCTCTCTCATCGATGTTTCTGACTCTCTGTCTCTCTCCCTTCCTCTCTGTAAAAAAATCAATAAAATATATTTAAAAAAATAAAAGAAAGTGCTATATATATAATATTATACCATTTCTTTCCTAAATAAGTACTCACAATGAAAATAAATCTAGAGGGTTACAGACTTCATTGTCTCTATTTCAGGAAGATGAAATCACGGGCTTTACCTTCCTGCCTCATGTGTTTCTGTATTGTCAGAATTTTTTTTTACAAAGTATATGTAACTTTTCTATTTAGAAAAAAAAAAATGAAAATAGTTCTCTCTTTGAGTCCCTAACATACAGACACACATATATAAAATAAAACTTTGCAACACACCATTTTACTAGGTGCATAGTGTGTGGCTATGTCATAATTTGTTTTATTTAAGCAATTCTCTATTATTGGATATTTAGTATTTTTGTTTTTTCAATCCTCACCTGAGGATATTTTCCCATTGGTTTTTACAGAGAGTGGAAGAGAGAGGAAAAGACAGAGAGAAATATCAATGTGAGAGAAACACATCGATTGGTTGCCTCCTGCCCGAGCCCTGACCAGGGCCCAGGCTGGGGAGGAGCCTGCAACAGAGGTAGGTGCCCTTGACCTTTCAGTCCGAAGGCTGACACACACTGAGCCAAACGGGCTCGGGCTATTAATGGATATTTAGGTTGTTTCTAAATGTTTGCTACTATAAGCAAAACTTAGATGGAAATCCTTGTGGCTAAATATTTGCACTTATTTTTAATTATTTTCTTAGAATAAACTCCTAGAAGTAGAATTTCGGGTTCAAGATGTGGGCACAATTAAAGACCTTTGACCCATACTGCAAAGTTATGCCACAAAAGTCAGTGCCAATGTACTCCCCCAACCACAGTGTGGGGTCACCTTCTCCCTTCATTCAAGCCTTTTCCAATCTTTACCAATCTGGCACGCAAAGTGACACATCATTATTTGTATTTGTATTTCTTTCATTACTAAGGAAAATGACATCATTCACTTTCCCTTATTGGCAATCTGTTATTGTGTAACCTGTTTGTTAATATCTCTTGCCCACTTTTCTACTAGAATCTTTTTCTTTCTTGTTTGTGGGAGTTCTTTATATACTATTAGTCCTTTGTCATTAAGGCTAATAATATATATCATTTGCCTTTTAGTTTTGCTTCAGGTGTGATTTTTATGTTCAAAAAATTTTAATTTGTATGTGTTTTCTCAACAATAAAGTATGTACATTCAGGATTCTAAACTACTGACTTGTAAATTATTGAGCATTTGAAATATAACCAGTTGTACATGTATGACCTCGTACACTGGCTACTTTATCATATGTTTTCATCTCTTTTCTGCATGTGACATCTGTGAAGGCACAGGTCATGACATTTCTCGAATCCCCCATAATAACCAGCACATAGCTCAGAACATAGCAAAGCTCCAAATTGTCTTAAATGAAAAAATATTGCCTGGGATTTGCTTTGAAGCAATCTAATTTGGGATGGAAGACAAAAATGGGATAAGATGAAACAGAACCAGCCACATGTCAATCATTGTTGAAGCTGGGTGATGGATACATGGAACTCATTATACTATTATTTCTACTTTTTTATATATTTGAAAATTTCCATAATCAAAAGGATTTTTTTAAAGGTTTGCTTGACCAGTCGGTCAACAGCATCAGAGAGGGGACTTCTAGAACAACAATGGGAAATAAATTACATTTATATCAAGGACCCTTCTGTAGCACAAAGAAGTTAAGATCACAGGCCTTGAAACTAGGCAGGCTGGGTGCCAGTCCTTTCTAGCTTAGTGACTTTGAACCAGTTATTCAACCCCTCTGATGCTCGTGTTTCCATTATAAATAAGGGTATTAAGAACTGCCTCAAAAGGTCCTAATAAAGATTTACGGGTGTAAAACTCAGTGCCTAGCACCAAGTAGCACTCGATAAAGAGTCGTCATCGTTATTATCCAGGGATGTACAAGCTTGACACACTCCAGCCACACTTCCTGGTGGTGGTGATCCTATACCTTTCTACTACAGCTCTGGTTTCGGTGAATCAGCTCGGGCATTGGGCAACTGCTTGGCAGAGAACTTGGTAGAACAGATGTCAGGAGCCACGTTCCTGATGCCCAGATAAGGCCACAGCAGAGGACAAAGACCACAGACCCCCAACCTTACTCAGCAGGTCACCAGAGAGCATTAACTCCATGTTCCAATGATGCAATCAAGAATAAGGGTGATGATGCCCTAACAGGTTTGGCTCAATGGATAGAGCATCGGCCTGTGGACTGAAAGATCCTAGGTTTGATTCTGGTCAAGGGCATGTACCTTGGTTGCGGGCTCGATCCCCAGTAGGGGGTGTGCAGGAGGCAGCTGATCGATGTTTCTCTCTCAACGATGTTTCTAACTATTTCTCTCCCTTCCTCTCTGTAAAAAAATCAATAAAATATATTTTTTTTAAAAAAAGAACAAGGGTGATGCTGCCTGGCCAGTGTAGCTCAGTGGTTGATCGTTGACCCATGCACCAAGAGGTCACCAGTTCGATTCCTGGTCAGGGCACATACCCTGGTTGAAGACTCCATCCCCATCACCCAGCCTCAACAGGAGGCAGCTGACTGATGTCTCTCTCTCATCGATGTTTCTATCTCTCTTCCCGTCTCCTTTCCTCTCTCTCTAAGATCAATAAAAACATATATTTAAAAAAATTTTTTCAACAATAAAACTTAAAAAAAACAACAAGGGCGATGAAGCCCTTTGACCCAACACTGGCATCACCTGGGGTCCCCCTCCCAGGATTTGATTTCACAGTCTGGGCTGTGGACTGGGTAGGTATCAAGGTTTTTAAAAAAGCTAATGTGCACCAACCACTCTGCTGTGTGAGCTGGGGTGGAGGGAAGAGGACAAGGGAAAACAAAGAAGAGAACAGAGATCCTTGCATCCCACACGAACCCCATGAAAGCCAAACCAGTCATGTGGTCCCAAGCTGTGCCCCATGCCAGACAAACCTAGTCCCTTTCAAGCCCCTTCCCTCCCCCTCTAAACTTCATAATTCATAGGGCTAACATGTTTTATTGACACCAAGATACATGCGTATCAATATTATAAAGAATAGCTAAGCAGCACAGCCATAGCTCATCTCTGGGTTTCAGTCTTAAAAAACAAGAGTCCAGCTCGGTGCTGGTGGAGGTTGGGGGAGGGAGAAAGCAATTTGTCCCTCGCCTTTTGGCAGCCCGTCAGGGCGATTGACGCTCACTCAAAGAGGCAGCCTCGTTCTGTGAAGTTATTGCAGTGTCTTTGATCAAGGGGAAAAGCACATCCAATTCAATCACTGTAACGGGCCCGGCCGGCTGTCTGGCTGCCTGGCTGCCCACCGGGGTGACCAGCCTTGAGCCTGCAGACACATGGCAGCGCTTACCGTGTCAAACAAATGAGGGGTTCCTGACTGCCTCCCCAACCTTTGCTGAACTTCAGGGGCCTCTCACTTAGCGATTCCGCCCTGACTAATCTGGAAGTTCCTCCACCTGGTCCGCCGGGCCTCGCCCAAACAAAGGCTGGCCAGCAGCTGTCTGTCACGCGGCAGCAAACACTTCAGAACCAGGAGGGCAGGGGTCAACCGCTCTCATAAGCAACACACTCAGAATTACACAAGCCTGGAGAAAAGGGGGGAGGGGGAACGCGACTGTGCCCCCTTCCTATGACCTTTACCCCATCTCGGCCCCAAACTCAGCGCAGAGAGGTCTGTTTGAATTCTCAAATCCATACACAAAGATCGCCTGCAATCTTCCCACTAGAATAAATACTGTAATAAAAAATTGAGGAGAGGGCTAATCAATTTTCAAACTTGGGGAGGTTCGACACAAGGTTTTTATTTTCTTTAAGTGACATCATTCATAAAATCTGGTGGAGATGTGAGTAGCAGAGCCAGAGTGGAGATGGGGAGGAAGATGATAACAATGACAGATATTTATACACAGTTTCTGTGCTTCAAGTGCTTTACACACATTAACTCATGTAATCTTCAACACAACCTTATGAGGTAAGCTACAGTAATGTTTATTGATAGTAATAATAGTAGCATAATAATAATAGATATAATAATTATCACTATATACAATAATGGAGATAATCTCCATTTTTCCCATAAGGATAATAATGACCCAGAGAAGTCCAGTGGCTTGCCTGAGGGGTGGGGCTGGGAGTCATGCCCAGGCAGTCTGGTACCCTAACCACAGCACTAGGATCGGTGCGCTAACCACAGCACTAGACTGCCTTCTGCCAGTCCACACCTCAGAGTCCACTTTAAAGCTGCCCGTTCAAAGAATAGCAGAGTGTGGAGGCCTCTGGAGCTAGAGGGAGCTGAGTTTGCATCCCAGTTCGGCCACTCTGCGCCCGGCTGCGGTTGCATCGTCTGTGAATGGGGATCATCGCACCTACCTCACAGGCCCGGGTGAGGCTTCAGTGAGAAAATGAGCCAAGGCCCGTTTTAATGCAGTGGCCCTCAGTCCTGGACAAACATTTGAATCCGCTGGGAATTTCTAAAAATATGAGGCCCAACCACTTCCCCACCACCTGCCACAGTTACCCCTAAGCAGGTGGTCAGTCTGAAACCAGCCTTCCCCTGGGCCCTGCCCCGAAAGGAGACCTGAAACCCACGGGCCCGAAGGCCAGCCCGCACCCTTTGCCCCACTGATTCAGAATTGCAGGGAAGGTGAAACCTCTGAAGGTTTTGCTTCCACCCAACTCCGCTCTCTTCCACAGAGAAAATGGAGGCACCAGGACCATCCCCAACCCCCCGGCTGGCGCACCCCTGCCCTGTGACCTTCCCCACGATCATGGGCAGTGCCTTCATCCAGCCGCCTCCCGCCCCACCTC
The DNA here is from genome assembly GCF_000327345.1 of Myotis davidii. NCBI lineage: Eukaryota > Metazoa > Chordata > Mammalia > Chiroptera > Vespertilionidae > Myotis > Myotis davidii. Next base: position 2,555,750 of record NW_006288624.1, read on the forward strand.
CAGCCTAAACGCTTCTGAAGGAGTAACCTGCTGTCCTATTGTCCCCTGCTGCCTGTTTTAGAAATAGTCTGAGCCAACATCAACACGGCGAGCGTTACTTTTACACAGAGCTCTGGCCAGAGCAGCATGAGAGCCGGGACTGCCTGAAAAGAAACTTTAAAATCTGTGTGCATGCAGACACACGAGCGTATGCACGCGCGTGGATGAACGCAGACACCACACACACACACACACACACACACACACACCACGTACTCCAATTACCAGAGTACACTTTGTACCCCAAGGGGTACCTGCTCATTGAAGAACTTGGGAGAAGGCGGGGGAGGGGGGGGGCAGAGAGCAGTAGCAATAAATAGTGAAGGGAATACCAGGGTTGCCCATGGAAACTGGCAAGGATAAGAAAAAATAATCAGCTTCCATTTGACAGAAGAGAAAAATGGAGAGGGCCAGCAGGGAGGACGGGGACCAAGCAATGCCAGTTTCCTGGCTTGGACTTGCACACGCCTTCTCGGCGCCCACTGCCAGCTGGCAAGGGGCAGCATGGAGGGTCCAGGAGGGGGAACGCAGGCACCAGAAGGTAGCACAGAGGGTGTCAAAGAGCCCTCAGCTGATTCCCAGAGAGCCAAGGCTCGGGGCGGCCCTCCCGGGCCTGGCACCTCCTTCCGGCCCCGTTCCAGAGTCCAGAGAGACTGGGCCAAGGCCTCACCTGGGTGAAGGAGCCATCCTCGCTGCATTCCGGGACAAACACCGCCTCCTGGGGCTTCTTGGCTTGCTCCAGGGCCTGAGCCCGCTCCAGGCGACACTTGCTCTGGCCAGCGTCTAGAAGAGGAGAGGAGCGAGCATTTGTCACACCTCCCTTGGATTCCGCGCAGGATGGCTGCCCGGCCTGGGAGCCTGAGGACCCCGCAGGATCTCACCACAATCCAGCGGGAGCCCCCACAGCACCGGCTCCTCTAATGACAGGCAGGGCCAGTGAGTGCCCGGGCTCATCCTCCTCGTCGGTGTTCTTCTTAGAAAAGTGGGGGTTGTATTTATACCACCTTCTACTTATTTTTTCTCCCAAGTACCCCCAAAAGCTTGTCCCACTTCTCTTATTTTTCACTGGGTTTATTAAAACACATGCAAGCCCACGGGGCCTCCAAGATGTTTTCTAGTTCAAGAATGGCAAGCACTTTCTTCGGGAAATCAGAGGCTCGAGAGCGGCCTGCTTAGCCTCCCACAGTTCCTATAATGGCTCCAAGCAGCTCAGAATCACAAACCCAAATATCCGCAGGGGGTAGGAGAGTGACAGGAATTAGAGGAGCCTTCAGCTTGGAGACACCATAGTGGGTGCTGAGGCCTGTGACAAATCGGAGAGCCGGTTCCCTGTACAGGAGGTGGCTGCTACTCAGCTCTAGCCACGTGTTGCCTTGTGGGAGGGAACACAAACATAATATTCCCAGAGCTCCCAATTTTTTATGAGAAGTACCAAAATCCGGATTTTGATGTTGAATCTCCTAATTTTTAAATGTTGTCTCAAATGTTTTTAATATTTTTAAACAGGTGAGCGGGCCAAAAAAAACACCACATCTCTTGACCAACCGTTTGGAACCCCTGTTCGGAAGCCAGCAATAATGTCTTGCTATTTTAAGCATCTCCATTTTTAAAATAAAAATAAATAGCCCAAGCCACACAGGATCACATCCCCCTAAGCCGGAGCCTGGCGACAGCGTTTCAAAGACAGAAAAGTGCTCATTTCTCCAGGTAGACCAGTTCACGTCATATTCCCTGGTAGAAAGGGTAGGGGGGTAGGATAGCAAACCAAATAAATAGACTTGTTCTGAGATCCCCAACTCCCCCCCCCCCAACCCCCAACCCCTCCTAAGGAGTGTACCATGCAGGAAGCTGTGGTGCCCAAGCATCTCTCCTCAACTGGGTAGAGATGTGCACAACTCACCTTTGCATCTGCCTCGATGTACCACACCCAGGGCTGGGTCTCTGCACTTGGCTCGCTGGTACTCACACATGGACTCATAGGACCGGCCATCGGAGGCACAGATGGGTTTCGGTTGAGTCCTAGAGCAGTGGAGGTTGCACTGAGGGTCGCGGTCACTTATGAGAAACTAGATTGGGAAAAGTGAAAGGGTATAGAGGTTACTCTTACAAGAAAATTTGGGGAGAGCCCATGACTTAGAATACTGATTCACTTAGCAAGTCCAGAAACCCAAAGTTATTAAACCCTGGATGTGGAAGGGAACTGAGCAGCCACAAAGTCTCACCAAGGAAGGCACCTGTGCTGGGTAATTCCCCCGCAGGATCTATCTCATCAATCCTCACAACCACCCTATGAAATGGAAACCATCTATTTTGTAGATAAGGAAACGGAAGCTTAGAGAGAGGTAACTTGCCCAGTGTTACAAACTGTAAGTGGTGCATGTGATTGGCCAGAAGTCAAATCAAAGCTTTTCCCACTGAGACATTCAGCCTTCCCATCCATGCAGGTCACGAGTCCTCTCTTTTGGTACTTCCCCAAATTAGGAAGTCCCTAGCAATCTCTAGATTCCATCTTTGGATAGTTTTATTTATTAGAAAGTGATATTGATCCACAAATCGATTACTTTTTCATTTCGGCCCACTGCTCTCTGGCAGAATTCAAGCTAAATGATTTTCTGTGAGTAAAGGAGTTCCTGATTTTAAACAACAATAATAACCAGCTTGGAAAATGCTGAGTTAAACAGGTTTCTTCAGGACTTCTCAGACACCTTGGATACATTCTCATGCACTGTGAATCTCCAAGAGATTCAGTAAATTAAAGATTGCTGCAAATTATTTGCTACTCTTCCCATTGAGCTGTGGAGTCTAAGTCCCTCCCCGTGAATCTGGACTGGCCTCGCTAACTTACCTACCCAATAAAAGGCTGTGGCAGTGATGTTTGGGGATTTCCAAGCAGGTTCATACAAAGTCTTACAGCTTCCTCCCAGGCCTCTTGCAACACTCACTCTGGAGGAAACCAGCTGCCATGTAAGAAGCCTAACAACCCTCAGACGGCCATGCTATGAGGAAGCCCAAGCTACCATGTGGTGAAACCATGTGCAGGGAGAAATCCCCAGACAACCCAGGCCGGGAGACATGTGAGTGAAGCAACTTCTGATGAGTCTACCCCCAGTCGTTGTCTGATTGCAACTAACAGAGATGAAAGGAAGTAACTGTGTGAGAGACCCCAAGTGAGAACCGCTCAGCTGATCCCCATCAACCCGCAGTACTGTGAAAGGTAATAATAAATTGTTGTTTTAGCCATTAAGTGTAGTGGCAGTTTGTTACATAGAAATAGATAACCAGGAAGGGGCATTTATGATGATGCATCTCCCAAACTTATTCAACCATGAACCCCTTTATCAGTGAACCCCTGTTAACAGGAGGCCATACAATCCATAAGTTTCTTTTGAACAGCCCATAATTCCACAGCATGGGCCTTGAGAGCTGGGTCTCCTCTCATCCACCCTCGTACAGCAGAATCTGGGCACACTGAAGGCTCTTCATCAGTGCGGAGCGAGGGAATGGGTATCCCACAATGCATGGCAATGTCATGAGCACACATCTGGCTGCAGTGGTGCTAGAGTTGACTGAGTGATCACACCAAGATCACAGGGTACAGGGAAGGGGTGACCACAGCCCCTGTTTCAGGTATATCTGCAGGCTCTTTGTGTGAAGCAGAAAGATGAGAACTTGCTGACTCTTTTCCAGAACAGCAGAGGGAGGTCCAGAGGCAGTGCCATTTCTTCAAGGGAGCACTGGAAACAGACGCCCCCTACTGGAAAGATTCTAAGAGAGTCCAAGCCTGTCCATTAATGCACAGACTACTTCCTTAGCTGCAAAACCAGTCCCTCCCACCCCAAACCACC
>NW_006288624.1:2559780-2566579 GCF_000327345.1 Myotis davidii
GCTGGCTGCTCAGCACAGGGAGGAAGAGCTGAGGGCTGACAGCACTGCACAGGCTTCATCAGGGGAACGGTGCACTGTGGCTCTCCCTTCAGAGACCCTGAGCTCCACACTCACAGGTTCAACCTAAGTCTTGCCCAGAGCCCAAAAGGAAATGTCCTGGGAGTGTTTCATGACAGAGCCTAGTGTTCCCAGATAAAGATCAATAATATATCGAGTCACGTCCAGAGGAAGCCTGCCGCCTCCCAGGCAGGCACACAGAGGAGGGATGAGCTGATAGGACAGCAGGAGGGGGCACACAACCCCCAGCCTCAATTCCCCTCAGGTTGCCCCTGCTTAAAACCTAAGGTGTCCCACTGCCCTTGGGGACCTTCACGTGGTTTTCTGTCCTGTAGAAATCTGACCCCAGGGCCCCTCTCTGGCCTCAGCACTTCCTGCTCTGTCCCCTCCTTGCTTGTGCTGGTCAGGCACCGGCCTGCGTTTTCCCCAGAGCCACACTGGTTCCACCTCCGGGCCTTTGGACACACTGCTCCTGCTCCCTGCTCTCCCATCCCTGCTACAGACCTCAGCTCACGTCCTCTCCTCTGGGAGGTCTTCCCTAACTCTCACAGGTGAGGATGTTCCCCCTGTAATAACCTCTCACACCCCACTTTTCCTTCACGGCTCTTAACACAGTTTGTGTGATGCATTGATTGTGTGCTTTGAGGAACAATGGAAGCACCAACTCAGAGGCCCACATCACAAGGATACTGTCTGTTCTGCCTGTGAAGCGTCCCCAGCATTGGAGCAACGCTGGGCGCTCCATTCTTGTGCGATGCAGCATCCCTGCCATGGCATTTCCCACGTGGCACTAGCTCAGAACCAGGTGACAGGCTGGTGCAGATGACAGGACTGGCCTCCCAGGCTCCTGCCACCCGGGGATCCCTGGGCCTCTTCTCCACGCTCATGCTCTGAGCTTTCCCCCTCCCTCCCGAGTTACACGGTGGGCAGCAGTGGGCACGGCTTCCTGCCTTAGCTCCACCCCAGAACTTAAGTTATCTTGAGGCTGAGCGGGACCCTGGCCCCTCTGCCACTAGAGCCCCCAGCCTCCAACCAACTGCGCACCAGGGAAAGCGTGGGACCCAAAGGTCCAGCTGAACGCGGCACAGGACACAGGAGGCTGCCAACAGCAAAGCTGGCCTCCCTTCCTCCCTCAGTATGGCTCTCTGAGTCCCATTCCTAATCTGTCTGCCACCTAGAATGCAGCCAGACCTGGCTCCGTCATTCTCCCTGGTGAGCAGCAGACGCCAGGCCAGACGGCAGGATCCATGTCCTCACGCGCAAGGCTGGCCAAGAGCAGGTTAGGGCACTGCTGTCGTCACACCACTCGCTCCTTGTCCGTGGAAGTCAGGGCTACTTATGTGAAATAACACACTGATTCTTAAGACCTATTTGTTAGGTAATTTTGCCATGTGAATCAGCAGGAGCCGAGGAACAACATGCCCTCTGTTTTCATGAACACACGAGGATGGAAATATATGTACCTTCCAACGCCTGGGAAAACCAAGGGACCCATCCTTGGTCACAGGGATCTGGTAGCCAGACCTGAAGTCTAAAGAGTAATAATAATAAAAGCTGATAATTATATATTACTTATAATATGCCAACAATGTAATCTTCATAATCACCCTCTGAAGCAGGGTATGTTACGATCTTCATTTTGCAGATAAAAACTAAAGCCGAGAGGAGTTAGGCAACTTCTCCAAGATTACACAGTGTGTACATGTCCATGCTGGGATGATACCCAAGGCCTGGCTCCAGATCATGCTTCTAACCACTAACCCACACTGCCATTCATTATGCCAGAGAAACACTGCTAAAAACAGCTCTGGCTCAATTGCAAAACTGATTCACAAAATCAGAAACTGTTCGTCAAGAACCTACTGTGTGCCAGACACTAACCTGAAGATCTAGATAGGACAGCCCTGCCCACTTTAAGCCTACTATCAGGAGCTCCTCGTAGAGGTCTTGTTCACCTTAAAAACAAACAAACAGGAATCAAAAAAGACAGTTTCTTTTCATACTCCAGGAGGTTACCCTGTTGTCTCCCCCTCAGCTCATAGGGGATGACAGCTGCAGGCGTCACCATGGCATTGAACTACAGGCCATAAATTTGGTTTGGAAACAGCCTTCTCTGGACCAACATAGGCGCCAAATAGATGCCAGAAACCAGCTTAATAACTAGGGGAACACTCTGTCTACAGCAGACAGGTTAAAGAGCTTCAGAAGAAGCCCCACCTGCCTCACACATGGACATCCTTCCAGCATCAGAAGAGTTCCCAAAAGGTCCCAGCTAGAAATTACTGATCCCTGAGACCAAGTAAAAAAGTTCTGAGACAGCATAGAGCCCTTGCTAAAGACCATCTTCAATCAACTGTGGTGTCTTTTTTTCATCTGTTTTAGGAACTGTGTGTGTTTGTGTTTTTTTAAAAAAAAAAAGGCAATGAGTTCTATAAAATGAAGTTTGGGTAGGATGACTATGACCTCATAGTTATCCTATCAAAACCTCCAGGGCCCCAGGGGGATTACTGTGGGTCCACAAACATTACTTATTTAGCCACCCATTCATCTACTTTTGTACTCAACAAGAGAATACTGTGAAGAACCCAGCACTACAGAAGGCATGGGAAGCAGACCAAAACCAACATAGTCCTGCCCTCAATGACTTGCACTCTAGGGCAGACACACAAGCAAGATGACATGGTAAGGGAACAGGACACTGAAGGACAAGAGAGGATTTAATCCTAGGGTCTCTGCAACGCTACAAAGCCACACAGTCCCGCAGAACCTTCTGCGGGGATGGCCCTGTCCTACATCTGGGTTGTCCAATATGGTAGCCACAAACCACACATGGCCTTAAGAACTAAACTGTAGCTACTGCAACTGAGGGACTAAATTCTTAGTTGCATTAAATTTTAGTTAACTTAAATTTGCATAGCCATATGAGACTAGTGGCTACCCTATTCAAGAGCACAGTTCGAGAGGGGAGGGGAGATAGGCTCATCCTCCCTGGAATTTCTCTTATTTGAGCTAAACTCAGACAGATTGGACCAAGGGGGACGGGGGAGGGGGAAGAAGCAGACCCTGATGATAATTTTCACATTCTGAAACTGGACATGAAATCAGTTCATTGCTTATGGGTCAGCAGCAGGACAGCCCAGGAGTTCATCACAGCCCACCTGAAGCCACAAGGTAGATGTTTCCCTCTCTTTTGCAGGACATAAGAGGTACAGGCTAGCAGACTCCAGCAGCAGCCTGTGGCCTGGGTCAGTGCTCTCAGCACACAGACAAAACTCAGTCTGAGTCACCCTGCCGAGACCTGAGCCTCCGAGCCACAGAAGTCTGTTGTGGGCTCAAAAGCAACTGCAGTTGGTGGAAATTTTTGGTGTGGGGCAGAGGCAAGCTATCTCCCCAGTGAGGCAAACGCTGAGCCGTCTCCCTCTGGGGGAAAATAGTATTTTCATTAAAATCCTCACATACATTCCCTTCCCTCTTCCCAACCAAAAGTCAACAAAAACAAAATAATTATGTTAAACGTGATTGCGTAATAAGGAAACCAAACAAAAGGGGCTGGGACAACTGTGCATGTGCAGTCTTCTCCCGCCCTCTCTCCTTGGGGAGTGAATGATTCCAAAGCAAACACACATTTGTGGTCTGCTCACATTTGTAAAGTAGGACAAGCACTTGAAATACATATAAATAATCCAACCTTCCTACGGGAGTAGCAAGCTACTGATGGGGACATCCTTCACCGTAGAAGGGATGGGGACAAAGGAAATCAATGTTAGGCCAACAATCCCTTCTGTCTAAGAGGCACACAGGCCAACCTGGGCCCTGCAGTCTCCAGAAGAGCAGAATGCAAACCCTGCCACCGCTTTGGCTCAGAGTGACCACTCCAGTACCACAAGCTGTGTTAGGTTTGACTGACTGCCAAGTTTCCATGACAATATAGGGGACAACAAAGGCAGCCTAAGGTTCCATCTGGGAGATGTTTGATTCTTTGCAATATGGAGTTGGTTTCACGGTCTTCACTTCCACCTGTACCATGCTGACTTAACCTGTATCTAAAATTCTACACGGCACTTTTCTGGTAAGATGCGCTATGTTTCCCAGGTGTAGAAGTTGGCATAGGAACCATAATAAGCAACCGGGGCGGTGGCCCATCACTGTGAGATAGCCACAATTTGGAGTAGCAAGTAGTCTTCCTCTTTATGATATCAGACTCAAAAATCACAGACCAAACTCAACTAACTTCAGGGGTTTTTGTTAATAAACTCATATAAACACAGCTTCAGGTACTCACTTAGCCATGGCTGCAAAACAAACCAACCCTAAACGTTGTGGTGTCAAACAACGATTTATGATTTCTCTCAATTCTACAGGTTGGCTGGGCTCAGCTGGGAGCTTCTTCGGCTCCACGTGGTGTCTGCTGAGATTACACTTGGCGGCATTCAGTTGGGAGCTTGGCTGGGGCTGAAACATCCACGAAGGCTTCACCCTCTGGCTCAGTTGGGGTGGTGGAAATGGCTGGGGGGCTGGCGGGGCCTCTCTTTCCAGCTTCCTCTTAGCCATGATGACTTTATTCAGTCCTTTATCTCTTGCCGAGATGTTTGACTCTTTGCCCCCAACCTTTCTTCCTCAGTTAAGTTCAGATTCCATACAACCACTGAGGTTAACACCCTAAAAAGCAAATGCTTTCATGTTTTAAACACCACCACTAGCTTCCTTGAACCCGCAGCTGCATTGTGCTCAGACTTCCATTGAAGCCTCAACATATGACATTATCATTCATGTGTTTACACATCTAGAAAAGACTCCCTTATTCCTCTTTATATACACAGGGCCTCACCCTGCCTGATCAACAGCAGTTGTTCAATACCTATTTGAAGAATGAATGGGTGACTATCAAACCTTACCTAAAATATATCCTAGATAAGAAACTCCTTTTTCTTATCACTTACTATGAAAAGAGATATTCTTTGTCCAAATATCACCAAAAGCTTAAAGCTCTCAAATGCAGTAAGGAAAGCAGTTTGTTCCTTTTCTCTTCTCAAAAAACATCTATTAGATAAGGAAAACCATAAACACCATATTTTCTCCCTTGAAGTAAAACCATTGAAGAGAATATACCAAAGTGGCTGAGACAGTACCCATATACCATGCACATCATCACTAAGCCACCATGGAGTTCCCCCCCCTGAGAAGGCTGGACTTAGCCTGAGAGCCGCCTCCCACAGCCCTGCAGGGAGCCTTCCCACCACCCTGCAGACAAGTCTTGTCACCCATAGGTCAGGCAGTAATCTGAGATGCCCGGGTGGCTGAACCTGAACTGAGTTTAATTCAACAGCCAATGGGATTAGCACTCTGGCTTTTCTGACAGCTACCATATGCGTGCACTCCAAGAAGAACAACAGCCAGATAATAAAATGGATTCATGTATAAGTCAGATTTTTCCCACCCTGAATTCATTTTTTCCCACAGAGTTATGGTTGTAAATAACGGTGAGCTTCCCAGCTCCATCCACAAATGCCTGTTTGGAAAGAACGGGGAGGGGAATGTGTGCCTGCTGAGTAAGGAGCAGACACAGTAAAGGACCCTGGTGCCTGGGCCCCCAGTGGGACAGAATTCCTCAGCCCCATTGCCCTGTCCTGCCTGCCTCCAGACCTGGCACACGCTGGCCCATCTCCCTGGACTCTGTGTCCACCTCATACGCTCCTATTCACCCTTCTGATCTCAGAGCACATGCGGCTTCCTTGGGGCATTTACTTACCCAGGAGGCCGGGACTCCTGCGATGAGCCTCCATACACCCTCTGCTTTCCCCTGTGGCCTTTGTCACACTTGTAATTAAATGACTAATTGTTCCATTATGTTTCTTGCTCATCCTCCCCACTGACCCATAAACTTCCTGCGGCAGGAACCAAGATCTGCTGGGTGCCACACTGCTGGGTCCCCAGTGTCCAGCAGGGCCTTGCCCACAGGGGGTGCTCGATCAGTATTGACTGGAAGGAGGAGGAGGAAGCTGAGACTCAGCCAGGTTGAGCTAGCAAGTGGTGGAGCACGCCTCCCAGCCTGCCTGCAAGCCCAGATCCTCCTGCTGCAGCACACGCTTCCACGCAGGTGTCCAGCCCTGAGCCCTGGAGCTGAGGCGGGCACTGCTGTCCAGGAGCGGAGGGGGCTCTGCTCTTAGCTCTGGCGGTGGCCCCTCCAGTGGACAGGAGAGAAAAAGAGCTCTGCGAGCAGAGAGAGCTTTCCTAAGGGAGGGATACTTTTCCCATCTTGTTTATAAATCAAAGTCCAGCTCAGGTTTGGTTTTGTTTAATATAGTTTTATTGATTTCAGAGAGGAAGGGAGAGGGAGAGAGAGAGATAGAAACATCAATGATAACAGAGAATCATTGTTCGGCTGCCTCTTGCATGCCCCCCACTGGCGATCGGGCCCACAACCCAGGCATGTGCCCTTGACCGGAATCGAACCACGGCCCCTTCGGTCCATAGGCTGAAGCTCTATTTTCTGAGCCAAACCAGCTAGGGCCCAGCTCAAGTTTTTAAACTCAGGCACTACAAAGCATTTCTGGGAGGTAACTCTGCTATTGAAAGGGGGGGGGAGCCACTCCCGGAGCCTGCGCCTGGAACAAAAAGGAGAGAGCGCATTCCAGACATGGAGCTGCAGCTCGGCCTCTTACTCTCCCACCAGGGACCGGCCGCCTCTGGTCACTTGCTTCCTCAGCTGCAAAACCAAACTGTGGCCTCTTCCTCCGGGCCC
>NW_006288624.1:2566623-2567476 GCF_000327345.1 Myotis davidii
ACCATCACTCACCCCGCCACTATCTAATCCATCATTCGCACTGAGAACCCACCTCCCTGCCTCTGCCAGCTCGCTCTCACCCTTCCCTGACCCCGCAGCCACCGCATTTACACAGGTGCAAAGGGGGCGGCCAGCAGGGCTGGAGTGGGGCTCCTGAAGATGGAGGAGGGCAGATAAGGGAGGTCAGAGGGAAGGCGCGGTGCGTACCACACAGCTCTGCTCTTCTTCCACACACCTCCACGCTGGTCTGACAACAGCACGCCCGCCGATTAAAGGGCTTTTCACGCCGCTGAGGGAAAGCAGACGGCCCCCTCCAGCTGTTCAGCAACTGGAACCACTTCTGTTGTTTTAGTCAGGAGAGGCCTGACCTTCGTCACCCCACCCATCCCCTCCCCAAGGGAGGAATTTAGTGGTCACCTACCCCATCCACCCAACTCTCCCCCTCCACCGTGCCCCCACAACCACGGGGATGACAGGTCAGGACCTGGGGGAGAAGGCTGTCTTACTCCAGGTGCCATTATGGGGGAGGGGGGAAGGTGCCATTATGGAGTGGGTTAGACAAAGCAGCTGGGACCCTGGACTGAAACACACAGACCCCCATCCATGCTGTGCCAGTCTATTAGGAAGGTGGGCGCAGATAGTGTGGGCTAGGGCCAGGCCATCAAACTTCGAAAATACAAATTTTGCATGATCCTGAGTGAGAGGAGCCAGGCTCAAAAGGCTATATACTGTGTGATTCCATTTATAAGTGACAGTCGGGAAAAGCCAACATTGTAGGGAGAGAAATCAAATCAGTGACTGCCAGGGACTGGAGAGAGGGGGGAAAGCATGATAGTAGGGGGGGGGGGGGCTT
>NW_006288624.1:2567487-2576209 GCF_000327345.1 Myotis davidii
TTCTTCTTGATGACAGTGGTTATAAAACTATATAAAGTTGTTAAAATTCATAAAAGTGTACACCTAAAAAAGGGTGAATGATACGGCATGTAAATCATATACCAATAAACATAAAAGAGAAACACATAACACTAATGAAAAATAATTCCAAAAAATGTTTGTTTTGAACAGCAGACCTCCCATAGGTCCTTAAAGAGGTTTCTGGAGATTTCTCTGCCCACCCCCGGCAATTACCAGGCATCGTGCTAGGTGCAGTGGGGGTTATAAAAATAAACAACACAGGCTCTGCCCCGCCCCCCGCCCTCCCCCGAGGCTGAGTCTGTGGCAAAGACTGACATGTGTACAGTTAACTCCATAGGGACCACATTTTCAAAACCAGCAACGAGGAAGCAACGCCTAAGTCCACACAAACAGACAAAAGGGTAGAACATTTGAAAATGGGATGCCAGGAAGTCTAAGATGTGAGGTGGCTAACTCTTTAAAAAGGGGAAAGGAGGAGAGAGGAGGGGAGGGGGGAGGGTCTCGGTGTCCCGGGACAGAGCAGCTGGCCCTGTGTCCTGTGGGGTCAGACTGAGAGGTCCATAGAGACTGGACAGGGCCAGGACTTCTCCAAGAGCCATAAACTGGGCTGCAAAAGGCTCTCCACAGGCAGGAAGGGACGACGGAAGGGCACCCTAAGCAATAGCAGCAGGTACACAGAAGTAAAGAAGCAAACTCATTTCAGAAGGTAGTTTAGAAATGACCATTTATGGGGAAAAATAAGGCTCTAGGGCCAGACTGGGGGTGAGATCACGGAGGATCTTGAACATTCCCAGTTGTCTTTTTTTAAAGACTTGGAAGCCAGTGGAGGAAGTAGAAGACAAGATCAGACCTGAGCTTTAGAAATCTCTGGCAGGGGCATGAAAGTCAACAGAGCGGCCGCTCAGAGGCCATGCGGCTGAATGCAGCGCAGGAGGAATGGGGAAGAAGGGGGACATGGGCCAGGGCAGTGGCTGGGTGAGACCAGTGGGTGAGATAAAAGCATCAAGAACCAAACAGCCATCTGCAGGGAGAGGGGCAGCTGCCGTGGGAGGTGGTCTGTGTTCTCGGCACAACCTGAAGGACTTCCACGAGGCTCGGGAGGGACGGGCGGGATGCCACACGCGTGTTGGCAAGGAGGAAGAAATGGAGGACACGTGGGAATGAAAATATTTCTTTGAAACAAAACAAACAAAACTGAAACAGACTCATAGACACAGAGAGCAAACTAAGGGTTGCCAGAGGGGAGGGGGGTTAGGGGACTGGGTGAAGGAGGTGAAGGGATCAAGATGTACAGATTGGGGATTACACAATAATCACAGGAAGTAAGTAAAGCATAGAAATATAGTCAATAATATTGTGATAACTACTGGTATGTATGGTGCCAGTTGGGAACTCGAAATATCGAGGGGAACACGATGTAAAAAGTAGATGATGGTCTAACGACTAAGCTATCACCTAAAACCAATGCAAAATAAAATTGAAAGGAAAAATGTTTAATGTTAAAATATATTTTTTTAAATATATATTTGACGAAGTGGAATCCTTCAGCTTAAAAACTATTGAGGTCTCAGTCTTCCTTGAGCACCAGCAGGGCGTCAGGTGAAGGCACTTATTTTGTTTCCTGCTTGCGGTCCGTCACTAACTACGAGGCAACAGAACTTCCCATTGAGGGCGTGGAGAAGGCCACTTGCCCATCCCCGCCTCCCACCCCTCAAACGCTGCCACCAGCGTCAATAAAAACTCCCCACTCCACATCAGAGCCACACTGTGCTCTCCAGGACCCAGGTTTCTTCAGTTCTCTCAGCCCACTAGCACTGGGAAAAAGGTCACGTTGACGGTATTAACAAGGAGCAGCACAGTGGCCTTGTATTCCGGGTGCATCCAAGAGATGTTGGATTACAAGAGAGAACTCAGGTGAGGTGCAAAGCAAAGAGAACAGGGAAGGTGTCCTTAGTACCTGTTTGGATGTAAGTGCCTCGCCCTTCATCCCAATGATACACTGGTAGTAAGGATTTGCTGAATTAGTTCTCTCTCTCTACCAGGGCTAGTGGCACCTTCCAAGGTTACCCTGAACTCTCCCACAGGCTCCACCCAGTGTCCTGCTCCAAATTCTCACTGGGTATTGCTAAGCTTGGAATTCATGTCACTGAGTACCTTGGCTAGTGGCGATGGGGCCAGAGATTATTGCTGCACATCCTGACCCTAGCCCTGCCCCCGTCACACTCTGTCCCACCATCACTAGTAGCAGTTCATGCCCAGCGACATGAGACATGTGTTTTCTAACTGGGGGGATGAGGGAGGAGATTGGTCAGGATTGGGACCAATGCCTGTAGGAGGGGTGGCTGGGATTGGTCCTGACTCAGCTGGGTGCTGGCAGTGACTTACACCCTGTGAAGGGCAAGGTCCCAACCCAGAACTGTTTTCACAGGAGACTTGGTGAGATTCTGGGCAAAGGAGGAGGTACAGAAGCTGAAAAGGGTGCTTGAGAGGTTCGAGACCACTTTGAGAGGTTCCAGGCACATGGAGAACTATTTCAGGGCTTAGGTGACAGAGACACAGAAACGAGGCAGGTCCTTTTCCCCACCTCTGCCCGACACCTAGCCTTGCCCTGGCAACTGCAGCGACAGCTTTGGCTGCAGGAGACAGTTCCATTGGCACAGACTCGGTGTTCTCATGACCAGCACTGCCAGCAGCGAGGTTCCTCTGGACACAGGGAAAATTATGACTAGCCTGTGGAAATATGTAAAGCACCCCAAAGTAGGGCCTCAGGGGGACTGCTGTTGGAGCAGATGTAATTTGGGAATAAAGGTAACTGTGGTACCATTTTGTAATCATGGACAGAAGAGGCTTGGAAATACCGGTTCTAAGAACAGATGCTAATGGGTGTGCAGGCCCACAGAGCAGGCTGTGGGAGGCAAAACAAGCAGCCCCCAAATTAGGAAGCGTTTGTGAAGGCCACCCGAAGAGCTGGAGATCAACATTCCAATATGGGGACATCGGACATGGTTGTCAGGCTCCCGGGCTGGTCAACAAAATGCCAGAGGAGCTCACAATGTGGCTGAAATAAAGCTAATCACACTCGGCCCAGAGTAGGGTGGAGAGTCTGAGGGGGTAGGAGTTGGACAGCCCCCCTCACCCCCGCATAGAAAGGGCCAGTCACAAATCTGTTCATGAGCTGAGGCATGAGTGTGTTCACCGTATGGACACCCGCACATCCGTGTGCACTCACACACTCACGCGTACTGTTTGGGGGACACAATCACTAGCCCTTGTTCAAGAATATAAGGTCAGCCCTGTCCAGTATGCTCAGTGGTTACAGCATCAGCCCACACACTGAATGTTCTAGGGCTCTATTCTAGGTCAAGGGCACGTACCTGGGTTGTGGTTTGCTCCCCGCCCCCAGTCAGGGTGTGTGCGGGAGGCAACCAGTCCATGTGTCTCTCTCATATCAATGGGTCTTACTCCCTCCCTCCCTACCTCTCTCTTTAAAAAGCAATGGGGGGAAAATCCTCAGGTGAGGATCAAAAAAATAATGCAGGGTCAAGCACTTTGAAGGAGAAAGCTGGTAGCTAAGTACCCGCAAAAAAAAACAACAACAACAAAAAAAATAGCACTAGAAGTCTTTGTCTTCCTCTTTGCCCTGACAGATGCAAGTTCTCTGACACCACAGTATGTTTCTAAACAAGGTGAATGGAGACCCCATTTGGTGAACCTCACAACACCCAGTGACACCATGACCATACACTGCTAGTGCCTTCTACAGCAGGCCAGCTGTGCCAGGTGAGCCCTCACCCCCATCCTGCTCCCAGCCCCACCCTCACAGCATCCTGGGTGACGACAAGACCCCAAAGCCCCTTCAGGACTGAGCCCCTTAACCGAAAGACAGACTCTCATCTTGGCCAAGACTCCTTTCTTATCTTGCTAGAAGGGCCGCCTGTAGCCTCACCAGTCCACCCCTCGGGATTCTCGGTGCTGCTGCAGTTGCTTATCTGACCTTAGAAGATACTTGTCCGCTCACATATTTTGCAGTGAGTCCTCCAGCTGTTACCAGTTACTGCTCCTCTTATCAACACAAAGCGACCCAAAACAGCCTTCCCATAGCCCAACCACGATAAAAAATAAAAGAAATAAAAACTTCCAAAGTCTAAACACAGTAGGAAGAAGAGACAGGAGAAATTCACCCTCCCAGACTCTAGGAATGAACTCATGGGTCCATCATAACTAGAGAAATTGGTATACTTTCACTGTCATTGGATTATCATAAAGGAAGCTGTCATTTTAATGCCCGTTTCATTTGGGCAAGACACTGTGGCATATATACAGAGGCTCATCTTCGTATCCACTTACACAGAGGAGTAATTTACTTTGACAAGGGAGATAACAGGAAGAGACCCTTTATCCGTAGCACTTGAGGAAATCCTCTCCTTACAGCACCACGCCCCGGGGATGGACGCCGAGCAAGTACAGACTAAAACAAACAGAAGAGGAAATCCCAGTCAAGCTATGTCTTCGAATTATGTTAGGGCTGTGTGTGCTTAGACTGTGTTTCCTTTTATTGCGATTTCCACTGTCATCTTGAGATCCTGCTGTGCTGGAGGTGGGCTTCAGATCATGAAACAGAGCGTAAGCATTCATGCCCGAGTGTGTGCGCATGCATACACACACACACACACACACACACACATACTGACAAAAGAGAAGAAGAAATCGTTTGGCCCAAATGGGACAGCCGTGTGCCATAAAACCTGGTGCTGTCAGCCCATCTCGGGCTGAAAATCCCCACTGCGTCACCCAGGCAAGGATTAATTACTGCTGTCTAGAGCCCAGGCTCACGTCTTACTTCACACAGTGTGAGGCTGTTCTGGGCAGGAGGGAAATCCCGTAGGCCCAAACTGGGTCAAGGAAAAGTAAATAGAAAGAACCATGTCAAATTCTACAGGCAGGAATGGGAGGTTAGTGGAAGACTAAAGCTAGCCCACTCCCAAGGCCAAGAAAAAACGGTCCTTCCATTTTCCTGGGCACAGACAAAGTCTTACTTTTAAGGATAAAAACCTGTGTTAGACTTTTGAGGATCTTGTTCTTCTATGCCGGGCATTGATGACCCTTCAGGCCATATTTCCCCGGAACACTAGAGCTGATGGGAAGGACACTTACCTTTGCCGCAGCTCCCATCTGGGAAGCAAACGAGAGGGCATGGCTGAGTCTGCTAGGGAGAGCCTTCGGAGCACACCAAGCCAGCCTGTGATTCCCAAGGCCTGGGCTCTAGGACTTGGCACTAAACACTTTTATTCCAGGCCCCAAAGGCGTTCTCAAGGCTTTTTATTGGCCAATGAAATGCTCATAGTACAAAGTTAAATAAAACCAAAGCAGACCATCAAACATATATGCATGTATGTATAGACAGATAAGATATATATACATACATATATGCATACACATAATACATAAATGTTCACATATATACATATGTATATCTTCCTCCCCCTCCAGAGAAAGAAAGCAAATATAGAAGGAAATACACCAAAATGTTAACAGTGGTCTCTACAAGGTAGGAACACAAATGGGTTGGCTTGTTTTTCCTTTGCGTTTTTCTTTATTTTCCACATTTCCTACACTATGCATTTAAGGGGGCTGAGAGTGAAGCACGTACCAAACTCCAAATAGATTGACCCAGACCTGCCTCTTGAGCAAAGTTGTCCCCAAGCTCTACTCTGGACTCTGGTGTCACCTAAGGAACATGGAAGACCAAGAGCCAGTGGCCCACCCAAGGCCAGGACTTGGAAGTGGGAGGGGAAGGGTGCCTTCCTCTTAGCTTCTTTATCTCCCGAGACTGATCAAATGTCCTGTTCTTCTGCATCACACACACAACTCTGGTAAAGTGGGCACAGAAAAACCCAGTAACTTTCCACGTGGTGCCATGCGGGGCCTTGTGATAACTCTGCAGTCTCTATCCCCGCAACAGCCTCGTCACCGTGTTGTCTCCCTTTCAATTCGGACAGCACAGCCAGGGAGTCTCCGGCCTTCTCTGGGACATCTTTGCCAAAGCCACAGTTTGGTTCGGGCCCTTTAAACTAACGTTCCACCCGGCAACAGGGCTCACCAGCAGCATTCGGCAGCCTTTCTTTCATCAGCCATCAGACCACAGGGAAGGAGGATGGCGACTATGTTGTCTTCTGCACGAATGGGAAGGAGTGGAAATCACATGGCTAAAAAGAAGGCCTTGGAGGACAAGCTGCTGTAGCTTCAGGTGTGGGAGGGACGCAGCGGGTCACTCCCATCATCCCTGGAGATGCCTTTAGAACAAAAATGTCCTTGCATTTAGTTCCTTGCAAAATAAATCAAAATCTGCAAATTTTTGTGTCTTGGCTCTACAACTTGCCACATCCATTCACTGGATAAATATGTATGAACCCCTCTGTGGGCATGGTCCCTGCCTTTGTGGGCTGGGTTGAGTCTACATTCTTGTTGCTCCTATTCCACATACAGATGACGTCCTTCTAGACAGAGCTGGGTCCCAGGCACAGAGCTCAGAGTAGGAATCAGCCAAAGTGGGTGGGATGTGCCACCACATGAAGCAAATTCCTCAGGGAAGGTTTTTCTTGGCCTGAGTCGCACACAGGTGACCCCACAAAAGAAAACGCCATCGCAGAGCTGATCCAGGAAAACAGATCGACTCCAAAGATAACCCAGAAAACTCACTGGAAGAGGGACTCCTGCGAGCCCCGACCACCTCCCGATGCTGCTTAAGCTAATCAGAGGCCTCAGGCTGAGTCCAGATCCAGGGCAACCACCCACAGCCGGGCCCCCAAGAGGTCAGGGCTAAGGGTGACGTGCCGGAGCACTTGGTCTAGCATAAGAAACTTCCAGGGAAGGCAGAAAAAGACAACTTCCAATTTGCCCTTTTATACCTCAATAGAGTATATCCTCCCAAGTGCTGGTGTATTTTAAAGCATTTCCAAAGAAGATGCTTAAAGCAGAAGCCTCTTTCCTTGAAATAGATTCTCTATGCCAGATCTAAATCTGCTAGGGCAGTGATGGCGAACCTATGACACGCATGTCAGAGGTGACACGTGAACTCATTTTTTTGGTTAATTTTTCTCTGTTAAATGGCATTTAAATATATAAAATAAATATCAAAAATATAAATCTTTGTTTTACTATGGTTCCAAAGATCAAAAAATTTCTATATGTGACACGGCACCAGAGTTAAGTTAGGGTTTTTCAAAATGCTGGCACACCGAGCTCAAAAGGTTCGCCATCACTTCAGTCAAGATATTTCCCTCTGAGTCTGTTTCCTCATCTGTTAGACAAGGAAACATAGCAATTCTACTATCACAGGTTGACCTAAGGACAAAAGAGTAGGTTGGCATTTTAAAAGTTCTTCTATTATCAACTAAATCAAGGTTTTTCAAACTGTATTCCATAGTTTCACCTATTCTCACTGAAGATCCTGGGGACTGGTTTGCAAAGTTAAACTTCGGCTACTTTGGGAAGTAGCCACATTTTCATTGTATTTTACATTTGCATGAGTGCCTTTCTTTCTAATTTCATATTATTGTTCATATTTTCAACCACAGCAGGATCATCAAGAATGATAACAAAAAGAACTGGAAAATACTTAAGTTCTAAAAAGACATAAAATTTTTTAAATGGAACAACTGTTACTAACTATAATCAAAAAGTGTCTTTGATTTGTTTTATGGAAATAGCAACAATGAATTTTTTAAATGGGAGAATAATGTTATTACGACCCTAAAATTACCATTTGGCCCCATTCTTTCCAATAAGAGTCACTGGAGGTAAAACAGTAAAATAAAACTGTATCTTGAAGAATTATTTTGCAGCAAAACTATGGTTTTCAGCTGGTTATTCTGGCCAACGTGGGTAAAGGAGACTAAAGGAGAAAGAGAAATAAATGCAAATAGACAGTGAAGAGGCGCTGGCAGAAATCTAGGCCTGAGGTGTTGACAGGGGCCTGAGCTACCCAGTGGCAGTGCAGATGGAAAGAAAGAATCAACCCAGGAGATGGTGGAGAGAAGGTTCTGGAACCAGCTGTCACTATCTTCTGGCTCCAGCCTAGTTCAGTAAATGTGATGTAATTAGGTCACTGCCTGCATTCCCTGTTCTGGGCCAAGAGCTGCTTCGGGCGCTGGGGCGAGTGTCCTTGTCAGGGAGCAAGCTTCAGGATGCTCTCCCACCGACCAGGCTCCTCGGGGACTTCTCTCCAGGTCCTCCCTAGAGAGGGAGCTTTTCCAACGCCCAGCCCCGAGGCCAGCCGCTCTGGCTCCCTAACCCATTCCTTAGTGTCCCCAGAGCCCCTCTTCCCAACTCTGACCTTCCAAACTCCAGCCCAGGGACCTTGGGGCTGGCTCCTGCCCAGGAGAAAGATTTGGAAGTGACTGGGTGGTGTTACTCTGCACCCTGTCGGCTGCCAACGGGAAAAAGACATCTTTCCCAAAGCCACAGTTTGGTTCAGGCCATTTAAACTACCATATTTGCCGGCGTATAAGACGATTTTTTGGCCCTGAAAAATATGCCTCCAAGTGGGGGGTCGTCTTATACGCCAGGTACACTTCAGATAGACTGCCCATAGTGCTTGCCCCGTGCCATAGTGGCCTCCCGATGCCCGCCCACTTCATTCCACATACCGTTCAGGCATCAGCAGCGCTGCTGGGTGTATGCTCGGCTGTTATGCGATTTT
>NW_006288624.1:2576560-2578761 GCF_000327345.1 Myotis davidii
ATCTTACTTCTATCATTGACAGTCCCTCTAGGTTGTGGGCTGCTTGCCTGTGTTCCTGAGAAGCATCTATGGTACCAGTCTATAGAGTGTGTTTTCTTTAGTGAATTACCGGTATGTTTACCGGTAATAAACTTGCACTGTTTTATGTATATGTTTGATTACATACAGCCTTGTGACAGTTTTCCTGCATGTCATAAGCATTTGAATATAAATTAAAATGTTAAAATCAAATCTGATATTGTTTTACCTTTTATTTGGTGTGTGGAAGGTGTGCGGAAGAGGGGGTAGTCTTATACGGCGAGTATATAACAAACTCTGTATTTTGAGTGGAAATGTTAGGGGGTCGTCTTATACGCCGGCAAATACGGTAATGTTCCACAAACCAGGACTCGGTATACCCTGACCCTCCTCCCAGGCACACCTCCCTCTGTCCTCTCAGGGATGTTTTTGGCACAAGGCAAGCGCCACGTGGACCTCTTGAGTGGGTGGCCCGGCAGCCAACCCATGGGACCCACTGTGCGACCACTCTCACCGGCTGCAGATGTGCAGAGATGGTCAGGGGCCCATCAGGAGTGCCAGTCCCTAGGAGGCAAGGGGAGGTGGGAGGCAGAAGATGGACGGAGCCAGGAATGGTCCAGAAGCAAGGCAGCAGAAGCACATGTGGATGCTGCAGCCCAGTCTCCAAGATGGACTTGAGGGCGGGGCTGCTCTCTCAGGGGCTATAACAGCTGCTGGCCAGCCCCCACCTCCTTCGGGGAGGAGCTGGGTGGCCCTCATTGAGTTCTGCACCGGAACTTACTTGAACCTCCAGAAGCAAGACTATCCCCTGCCCGGCACAGACACCTGGAAGAGCTTTCCTTGTAAGATAGTTTCTCTCTTTCTTCGCCAGCACGGCCCTGGCCTGCCTCCTTCCACGTCCACTCGGAGAAACGAGCCCCATGGCTTCTGGCCACACTCCCAATTACTACTCAGAAGTCCCACCTGGGCTTAATCCGGACCCAGGACGCTCTTTGTTGACTTGTACTTTTCCCCTGGAGAGCAGCCCACTCTTCTGGGGACTCAGATTTTTACAGGAGCCTCCAAGATTCAATACCCTGTATCCAGGCGTAACTCTCAAATGGCTTCTGGAACATCTCTTTAAAACATGCACCCCAGAGTCCTAGAAAGCATTCAGTATCTTGGGCATTTCTGTGGCCAGTGTGGAGCAGTGTTTAAGAATGTGGCCTTTAGAATCAGACAGACCAGGTTTCCAAATCCCATCACCACCACCTACTTGCTGTGTGACCTTAGGTCACTTAAACTCTCTGAGCCTCAGCCTCCTCATCTGCAAAACATGAATAATGTCCATTCCATGGATTTGTTGTGAGTTCCAGTGAGACAATGCAGATAAAGTGCCTTTGCACAATGCCTGGTACTCAATAAATGCTAGCTATGCTTATTAGGACCATTCCACAGCCCTCGGACCCAAACTGAATCTATGATAAAGGAAAATAGCCATAAGCATAGGAAGCACAGATATGCATGATTTAACTATTTGGGCTCTGAAGATACGTATTGGTAGTAACTATACCCAGACAAACACATTAAGTGGGCAGAATGGATTAATATAGATTTTCTCCCAAATTGTTATGTGAGGTGGGGTCTTCTTTCATTTGCACTCTGAAATAAAGGTCCCAGGCAACAGAAAAAAAGGGCCCACAGAAAAGAACCCCCTAATTGGGGCACATAGGAAACCAAGGCCGCACACACACTACATGCACCACGGATCAGAAGACCCTGAGCTGGAGCCACATGGGCGTTTGCAAATCCAGCTACAAAGCTGTCTGTGCTGGGAGGGACCCTCACCCTGGCTGGCTGTGGCCCGGTCCTCAAACACACTGCATAAACAAACAGGGGATCACGCTGACCCAGGCTATGAAGAGACTGCATTTTTGCTTTCCGAAAAAGTTGCAATTTGCCAAGAAAAGCCATCTCTAATACAGAGGAGGCAAATCTCAAACTAAACCAGACCTGAACACGAGGAAGCCCGCCTGCTTCCTGGAGGAGGAGGCTAACTAGAGGCCTATCCAACCTCCTGCTCCCCAACCTGGTGTCAGCTGCAAACATCCACAGGGATACTCGACCTCCTCCAGGCCTTGAGCAAGTCCCTCCTCCAATCTGGGCCTCAGTCTGAAGCTTCCTGGATTTACTGGAGGCATCTC
>NW_006288624.1:2578797-2619790 GCF_000327345.1 Myotis davidii
ACCACATCAACCCAGCAATCCTCCTTGCCCAGTTCCCTGTCACCCTATCTTCTTCTCCACACTGACCCCCACCTGGTTATTCCCCTCCTGGTTTCCTCAAGGGCTCCCTCTTCACTCACGTTACAGGACAGGAGGGGACTCTGCGCCATTTCCCCGGCCGAGGGGGCTTGAAAATCCTGCCAAGTACTTGGTTCCAGTGTGAGCAGGGAAGGAGGACCGGGTCCTCCCAGCCTCCCTCCAGAAAACCAGAGAACTGCTACAGAGTGTCTTTGCCCAAGCAGCCTGCACCTCTTCTGATGTTTTCTGGCCAGAATGGGAGGTGTCCTCTTACCATTTCACGGAGCCCAGCGCCCTATGCTGCCAGCCCCTCACGCTCTTAGGCAGACACGAAACCCTTCCTATTTGGCGATGATGGGCCCCAGCACACACACAGCAAGTGCTCAGATGTCGATGACTTCCCAATCCGAACCCCAGGCCTGGGCCTCCTGAAGTCTCCTCCGATGTGTGGCTGGCCTGCGCTTGACAAAGCACGCTCTGCATCTCTGATCTCAACTGGTCACAGGAAAGAAATGCTTGGGTTCAATCCCTCACTTTAGTCTGTGGCCTTGGACACGTTGTTGGACTTATCTGTGCCTCAGTTCCCACTGCTATAAAATGCGCATGATAATAAATCCATCAGCTATGGCTGAGGTAAGCAAAGTGAAGGACCTGTGAAGAATGTAGCATCGTGCCTGGCACAGGTTGAGTTCTTGAGCATGTTAGCCATTATCATCATTGTAACCATGTTCATGTTCTTAGAGCAACCTGTGAGCCATCCTGGGCAGAGCTTAACTGAGGTCCCAAGAGGTGAAGGTCACCATGTAAGGAAATGCTAGAACATGGCTTTCAATGAGGTCTTCTTACTGCAACGTACTTTCCACCCTTCAGCATCCAAGAATGGCTATCTGGTGCCAATGTGTCATTCCGTTCCAGGAGCGACAATGGTGAGCAGGGCAAGCATGGTCCCCAACTCTGCCCTGTGAGGGGCAGAAAGTGTGAAGAGAGGAAGCTGGCTGGGGGCAGTTGGACAGGGCTGGTCAGCAGTGTTGGCTCCTGAAGATCCTCTAGGACTGGAGGCCACAGGAGAAAGATACAGTACGAGAAGGAACCCAAATGTCTCTTGCACCCACTGCCTGGCCATCGAGTCCTGTTTCTTCCACTTTCCCTTCCCCATGCTCTTACGTACCAGACCAGCAGCCTGCCCAGCCCCATAGCCTGACCTGCAGCTTGAAGTGGGGAGGATGGGTCAGTCTCCCCTGGCCCCAGGCACAGAATCAAACACTAAGATCCAACCTCGCTGTCTGTATGGGGGTGATGGGCCCCAGCACTGAGCCTTCTCCTTCCAAAACTTCACTTCGGAACACCATTCAGAGGCCTGACTGGCTTAACGTCATGATTGTCCTAAGACTCTCCCTTCAGGAAAACCCTGCCTCTTGTTCTTCGAAGTTGTCATCCAGGAGAACATAGTTCATTTGTGTTTGTTCCCTGGACACGCAACTTCCAGCCTTCATCAGGGTTTGGGTAACACCAAGTCAGGAGATGGAAAAAAGTCTTAAAGGCTGTGATATTAGCCAGGTCCACAGGCCCCAGTGCCAGGGGCTTCCTGAGAGGAGGCCCTCATGGGGCACTGAGCAAGCCCCTGGGGAGGTGTGTCTTCAGGAGGGAAGAGCCAGGACACTACTTCAGTGCTCAGATTTTTCCAGATCCATCTTTTTTTCCTGGTGGTCTGGGTCTCATTTCCTGCTCTGCTTAGTATTTTGATAAGAAGAAAGTTGGAAAAAGAACAACTTCTAATCTACAATGAACTTTCCAGATAGAGCTGCCTGCCCTTAAAAGGGCCCATGAAGATTCCAGAAAGTGGGCAGCCCTCATGTCTCTTTGCTCGCTTCTCCCAGTGTTCATTGGTCAACAAATATTTGAGCCTACTGTGTGCCTGGCACTTTCTTAGCGCTGGGGATGCAGCCCTGATCATGATACACGTGGCCCTGCTCTCATAGGCAGAGCCTCTTCGTGGGCTGGGCCAGTCAAGTACACAAATAAATGTACAGATGATTTCACAGTAATTTTTTTCTGAAGAAAATAAAACAGGGGGAGGGCACAGTGAGTGACTGGATCTTGTGGTCAAGGAGAAATGGGGGGGGGGGACATTTGAGCATAGACTAGAATGTCAAGAATGAGCTGCCAATACAAAATCAAGGGGAAAGCCTGGTTCCTCCTCTCAAGAGCCTCCAAATCTAGTGGAGGAGAAAGATGCACAAATATCTGAGCCATTTCCTACCTTACCTACCTTACCACATCCTACCTGATGCCCAAGGTGGGAAAGGGTGCGGGAGGGGCAGAGGTCAGGTTATGGAGAATTCTACATGGGCCAGGGTGAGAGTATGAATTTCATCCTCAGTGCCATGAGAAGGTGCTGAAGGGTTTTCACAAGGGATGGTGTGATTTGATACACTTCTTTTTTAAAGATTCACTCCTAATGAGAAAACAACCCATTAAAAAGTGAGCCAAAAACCTTAACAGCCATCTCACCGAAGAAGATATGCAAATGTCCAATGAACACATGAAAAGATGTTCCACAGCATATGTCATCAGAAAAATGCAAATTAAAACAACAAGACACCACTACACACCTATTAGAATGGCCAAAACTCACAACACAGACACCACCAAATGCCGACGAGGATATGGAGCAACAGGAACTCTCATTCATTGCTGGTGGGAATACAAAATGGTACAGCCACTTTGAAAGACAGTTTGGCAGTAGGTGGATGTATAAATGAACCATGGTGCCCTGGCCCATATGGTTCAGTTAGTTGGGCATCATCCCCTTGCACTGAATGGCTGCAAGTTCAATTCCCAGTCAGAGCACATGCCCAGGTTGAGGGTTCAATCTCCAGTAGTGGGTGTGCAGGAGGCAGCTAATTGATATTTCACTCTTCCATCCATGTTTCTCACTTCTTCTCTCTCTCTCTCTAAAAAAAAAATAATAAATAAATAAACAAACACACTGTGATACATCCAGAAAATGGAATATTATCCAGCATTAAAAAGAAATGAGCTATCAAGTCATGAAAAGACATGGAAGTACCTTAAATACATGTTACTAAGTGAAAGAACCCCATCTGAAAAAGCTGTGTGTGGTATGATTCCAACTATATAAAATCCTGGAAAAGGCAAAAATATAGAGATAGTAAAAAGATCAGTGGGGTGGGGGTAGGGAATGAACAGACACAGCACAGAGAATTTTTAGGGCAATGAAAATACTCCATATGATTCCATAATGATAGGTAAATATTATTATACATTTGTCCAAACCCAGAGAGTACACCACACCAGGAGTGAACCCCAAGGTAAACTATGGGGGTTCATCAACGGTAACAAATGTAGCACTCTGGTGGGGGATGTAGATAACGGGGGAGGCTATGCATGTGTAGGGGCAGGAGGTATATGGGAATCTCCATACTAAAAAGCAGGAAGACCAACATTGAGGTTTTTGAAGTTACCCAGGCAATTCAGAATAGGATGATTTAAGTGAAGAGAGAGAGAAGTCAATGCAGATTGAATATAGTTCCAAGATAGACTCAACAAGATTTGCTGATGGACCAGATGTGGGTAGTTGAGAGGAGGAAAAAAAGAACCAAGAGTGATCTCTAGATCTTTGGCCTGAGAAATGGGTGAGTGATGGTGCCTTCTACTGAGATAGGAAAGTCTGGGGGAGGGGCGAGAGAAGTTTGCAAGGGAAGAGCAATTTGAGGTTTGTTAATTTACAGAGCTTATTGGGCATCGCAAATAGCTGCTGTTGGCACTCCACTCAGATCCTCTATTCAAGCTGGTGCACCCATCCACCAGTTACTGAAGGCACCGCAGATTCTCTCTGCAGAACTGCCTTGATGAAGGCAGCCACCTCACCAGGGGACACCAGGGAGGCAGGGGTGGGCAAACTTTTTGACTCGAGGGCCACAATAGGTTCTTAAACTGGACCGGAGGGCCAGAACAAAAGCATGGATGGAGTGTTTGTGTGAACTAATATAAATTCAAAGTAAACATCATTACATAAAAGGGTACAGTCTTTTTTTTCAATAGTTTTATTCATTTCAAACGGGCTGGATCCAGCCCTCGGGCCGTAGTTTGCCCACGACTGTTCTATACCCACCCTTCCTGCTCCACCCAGTAGATCAGGCCAATGTTAGACATTACCTGGAACTACATCCTTCCCCCTACCCCCAGCTTCATTGAAGTACAATTGACAAATAAAAGGTGTATATATCTAAGGTGTACATATTTTGATACATGTGTACATTGTGAAATGATCACAATAAAATTAATATCATATCCATCTTGTGGTAAGAACACAAGATCTACTCTCTTAGCAACTTTCAAGCACACATTAACTATAGTCCCTGTGCTCTATGTTCAATTCTCAAAACTCATTCCTCGTATAACCAGAAGTTATACCCTTTGACCAACATCGCCCCATTTCCCCATCCCAGCCCCTGGTAACCACTGTTCTACTCTCTGGTTCTACGACTTTGCCTTGATTAGGTTCCACATGTAAGGGAGTAGCACCACATTCTTGTTTAGCCTCTGTTCCTACCCTATCCTGCTTTCCTCAGTCCCTTTCCCCAGAAAGCATGCCCTCAATAAAGCCATGCACCAGAATCCCTGTCTGAGTCTCTGCAGCCAAGACAACACCCAGATGAAGATGTCCAACCGGCAGCTATCACAGAAGGTACGGGCTGGAGATGTAAGTGTGAAGCCATGGGACTCGACATCATCTGGGGGGATGCGTACAGTGGAGACAGAAGTCGAGGACCAAGGAAGCGTAATACCACACAGACAGCAGGCACATGGAGGGAGGCAGCCAGGAGACTGCGAAGGAAACCCAGTGAGATTGAAGGAGAGCCGGCCAGGCTCGCACTCCTTCTAGTCTACACCAAGTCACCCCACGCACTCCTACCACCCAGCCCTATCTGCACGTGGGCTTCAGAACCAAGGAGAGGAAACTCACATTTTGATGGAAACGGTTTGCTGTCCTTGTTCAAAGATTTGTTGAGTCCTACTGTGAGCCAGGTGGTGAGCTGGTGTGGAGGATGTATGGTAAAGACAGAGTCAGCAGGTGAACAAAGTTCAGTGTGACCACCGATGGGAGGCAGAAAGCCAGAGGTAAAGTCTGTGGGTTTTCAGTTATCTCCCCTGCCTACACCCCTCCCCTGCGCATACGTACCCTCTTCCCACCACACCGAAAACAGAGTGAAGGCTCTGTCCTCATGAGCTGGTCCTATGTCAACCAGGCTTCTGGAACTTCAAGGTGCATGCGAATCACCTGTGGATTACGTTAACATGCAGATTCTCCTTCAGTCGGTCTGGAGGGGCCTGGGATGCTGCATTTCTAACAAACCTCTAGGTGATGCCAGTGGACCACACTTTGAGCATCAATGTGTAGAGAACTCATTACACCCAACAGCAATGGCCAAGGGCAATAGCAGGGGGTCAACCTGAGCCAAGACTTGCCCCGGGTAAGCCAGTTCCTGTGGCAGGAAGGGTTCAGCTAACCCTGGACCAAATTCCTGAATTTTGAGCAGCAGCACATACAGATGTAATAATGCACAGAACACCCTGAAGCATGATGGGAAGAGTAAAAGAAGCAGGTAACTATATTCATTGCCGTCTACTGAGCTGGCTGACTTTATGCCAGACCCTGTGCAAAGGACAGTAAGTGTGTTTTTCAGTCTATCCGCCCAGCTTACACTCATGTTACCAATGAGAAAGCTCCAGCGATCACATTACTAATCCAGGACAACCCAGCCCTTACCCAGGCAGTCCCACCCTAAAGCCTGGTCTCTGCTTCATGACAACGGGGCTGCCTCTTCCATGAGCGGACGGAACATGAAGCCCACCGCTTTGAGCTGGGGCACTGTCTGCTTCTGCAGCAGGTCTCTGGATCAGAGAGGTAGGAGGTCGGGACGATAGAAGCAGTGTGCCAGGAGGGGCATCCCAGGACCACAGCGAGCCTAATTCACCCGGAGCACCTGGCGGGGAGGGGCAAAGGCCTCCTTCCCTTGGACCCTGCCCCCTCCTGATGCTTAGCCTGCTGTTTCTGGTTGCTACCACAGAGCACTGGAGGCTTCAAGACCCTCTGAGCCATTTTATAAAAGAAAAGAAACATGTGAGAAACATCCATTTGTTCCTTCCCCAGCTGGATGCAGTGAGACCACCCAAGTGAGGGCCCAGCCCAGCCCCCGGGAATGCTCTGGGGTTGGAAACAGAAAACTAATAAGATTCTCCTGGGGTTTATGTCAGCCGTCTCCTTCCCCAGAAGACAAAGCCCTGCACAGAGATGGGGTTTCATTCACCCCTCTCACAGACCAGTCCAGAGAGGAAAGGGGGGGCTGGCCTTGTCACCAGGCTGGAAGCCCCACGGGTACAGGACAGAGCCTGTTACCTCTGAGAACTCAGGACGCAGAGCTCAGGGACTCGGAACATGACGCATGCGGGGTGTACAATAAATATCTGTTAAATGAATTCATGTCTCCTCTGCTCTGCTGGGAAACTTGGCCCAAACAGAGAAGAAATCATCACTCCGAATCCCACAGTGCGTAAGTGGAAATGAAAAACAGTGTGTCCTGGACGGTCCAGGCCTACTGTGTGAGCCGGGAGGGGCTGCTCGGGCCAGCTCCTCCTCTCCACCAGCTTGCAAGGTCCTGCCCTGATGTAGCGATCAAGGCCGAGCTGCGGCTGCAGAGTCCAGCTCGCTCCCTCCCTGCCCCTGGCCTCCCCAGGCTGTGACTCAGGAAGCAGAGCTCAGGTGGCATCCAGCATCCGGTCAGCCCTGCGGCACGAAGGTGGTGTGAGAGAGGGCAGTTCATGGCCCATTCCAGCCACTCATCCCAGCCTTTCTCCCTAAGGAGGAAAGAGTCTAGTAGGAGTCAGAGTGTGTCAAACACCTAAGAAATCCAGCACTAAGGAGCACGGGGCAGGGTTCCCCATCTGAGCAGTGATTGGGAACTGGCTTAAAGAATGGGTAGAATTTCAACAGGCCACCTCCACCTGCTAACCTTTCCCTAAGCTGTGCCCTGCCTCTGGCACCTCCCTTCCCTCTCACTGAGGGAGCCCTCTCCTCCTCTGGCCTCACCGGGAACAGCTCACCCTCCCGCCTCTCTGGCCTTCCAACTGGAGTCAAGGCCCAGACCAAGCAGCTCTCCTCTGTAGCTCCCGCTGCATGGAAGCCGTAGTTTAGCTGTGTGATTATTTTATTGCTTCCCCATCAGATGTCTACTCCGTGGTGGCAGTGGCTGTCTGTCTTGTTCTCGTCATTGCATCCTCACCGGGTCTCAATACAAATGTGCTGGAGGGATGTTGGAACAGTGCTGGGAGGACAGAGTGGTGGCATTTTGGGTGGAGCAAATGGTTTGCATGTGGCAGGAAACTGTGGCGATGGTTGAGCATATGAATTATGACTCTAAGTCCCACATCTGTGTCAACAATAACATAGGGGCTGCCTGCTCCAGTGAGGGCCCCCCAGGCTCAGCTGCACCTGCCTACTTTGCATATCCATAAAGCCCACGGCCAGGTGGGTGGCAAGAACAGAGCCAGCAGGGGCACTCACCATATCTAGGATGAGCACATTAGGGTTCATTCATTTGCAAAGTCAATCCGAGCAAAACCCTAAAGAAACCAATCATGGAAAGAGTTTCCCACCACAGATTATAAGGACCTGGTGGTCATGCTTTGCTGGCACTGTCCCCACTGCAGGGGCAAACGCTGTCCTTCTGCCTGCAGATCCAGACCCCACGAGAGGCTCTGAGCCTCATTCTGATGAGATCCCTTAACCTGAATCCATTCCACTGTGACACCTTGACAGCACTAGGGAGAGAGCCCACCCACACTCCCAGGGGACCATGGACAAGGCGCACCTACCTTGGTGTTAAGGTATGACGTGTTTTAAGGTAGGGATGAAATCATCCCTACTCCAGGAGAAATCGGAGTGTGGGAGGGGGGGGGAGAGAGAGAGAAGAAGAAGGAGGAGGAGGAGGAGGGGGGTAGGGGAGAAGAGCAGGGAGGAAGGGAGGGATAGAGAGAGAGAGAAAGAGAGAAAGAAGGAGGAGGGGGAGAGAGAAAGAGAGAGAGAGAGAAGAGTGAGAGAAAGATTTATCTTAATAGGATGATTTAGTCCAGATGGTTATGTTAATTCTATGTTGGATAATCCTCCAATTTTATGTTGAATGATTGTATAATAAAAGCACATTTAAAAGCTATCTACCTCTGGCAGGTTTCCACTGATTTCATCAAAGCCAGGAGAGGAAACAAAGTAGGATTCCCTACAGGTCTTGGGCCCTCGTGGAAGCTCTGACAGCTGTGAGTTAAGAGCATGAGATCTGACGTCATGGTCAGAGGTTGGTGCCCAGCTTTACACACACAAGCCAAGCGATCTTGGGCTTAGGTCAAGTTTAATACACCAGTTTCCTCTGCGTGTCCATAAAATGTAAACAACTTGGTGAAATGGGATGATATTACATATGCCTGGCACCTGCTCGCTCTCTGTAAATATCAGTAGTAATAATTGCCATGGTTAAAATAATAATCGTTATCATTTTTTTAAATACAGAAGGCAAAAAAGGTTTAGGGTACGTGCAGGAGGTCACGTCCCCCTTGGCTGGAACACAAGGTGGATGTGGGAGACACAAGGCTGGGGAGGTAGAGTCCAAATTGGGGGAAGGGCCTGGAGGGCTGCACCAGGAATCTGGGCATTATTCTTCACCCCCAGAGGGAACACCTGGGTTTCTGACCATCTTCTCTGTCCCAGAATAGGAGAAGGTTGCTTCACCCAGCTCTTCCCATCAGCCTGCCCCAGCTGTACAGGCAGCAGCAGGGTTTCCCAATAGGAATCCAGCCCTATGAGAAAGAAGATTCCACCTCCTTCTACAAAAAATAACCCTAAGTCAGCACTTCTCCATCCTACCTCAAGTGGGTGGGCCCCAGAGGCAGCAGCAAACAGACAAACAAATGGCTTAAACTCTAGAGGAGTGGGAGTCAGAGACGCCCCAGTCACGCCCCTTGGTTATCCTCATTAACAGAAAGAAGATGTGTCCTGATTCCTGCATCATTTGTCTGGCGTGTTTGATGTCCTGAGAATTACCCAAAGCCCCTCAAAATGCAGCACTTCAGAAGGGACATGAGAGCTTTGTTCTCAGCTCAGTAGCCTGTGGTCTTTGCCAGCTGCACTGCTCTGAAAAGTGTCACCTCTCAGAACAATAACGGCAAACTGTTTTGTTGCTGGGCACTGTCCTAGCTATTTAACATGCTCATTCACTTAACCCTCAATAACATTCTGGCAGATAAGTACTTTTTACAGATTTTAAAGTTGAAGAAACCGGGGCATAGGGAAGTTCTGTTACTTGGCCAAGGTCACCAGCTGGTGATAGAGCTGCCCATGGAATCCAGCCCGTCTGACTCTAGGGTTCATGGTCAAAACCACATCATACAGCCCTGGCCAGGTGGCTCAGCTGGTTGTAGCAGAGCATCGTCCCCAAAAGGTTTCAGGTTTGATTCCCCGTCAGGGCATATACCTAGGTGGTGGGTTCCAACCCCAGTCAGAGTACGTACGGGAGGCAACTAATTGATGTTTCTCTCACATCAATGTTTCTCTCTCTCTCTCTCTCTCTCTCTCTCTCTCTCTCTCTCTCCCTCTCTCTGTCTCTTCCTCTCTCTAAACATATCCTCAGGTAAGGATTAGAAAAACAACGACACAAAATCCACATCATAAAGGCAAAAAGGAAGGGGAAGCAAGGTTTTGTTTTTTAAAGAGGATACTGCATGTTGCCTCCGCTTCTGACTTCTGCTGTGTTCAACATCTAACATTCACTAACTGGGTGTCTACTATGTGCTTGCTAGTAGAAGCTATCTTTGGAATCATCCCTAATGGCCCTTTGGAAAAGACACCCAAGTTCACTAGCCTGATGCCCACTGCTCAGTAGATTCTCACGGAACCCAAAAACAATGTTTGCCATTTTTAAAAAGAGGGTTAAGACAAAGAATAAGTCAGAACAGTTTAAGTGTTTTTAAAAGCATTTAATCTGGCTGATGTTACTCAATGGTTGAGCATTGATCCATGAACCAGGAGGCCACGGTTCAATTCCTGGTCAGGACACATGTCCAGGTTTCGGGTTCAATCCCAGTAGGGAGCGTGCAGAGGCAGCTAATTGATGATTGTCTCTCATCATTGATGTTTCTATCTCTCTCTCCCTTTCTCTCCCTCTCACTGAAAGCAATAAAAACATTTTAAAAAGAAAAGCATTTTTAAATTAACAACGGATGTGTTGTTGTCCAAATTTTAACACACTGAACAATGTCAACACGGTGTCTTGTGGTCCCAAGGTTTTTGCACAACATTCAGTAATAAAACTTCTCCCAGAACATATCTTTGTGTGTACTTAAATGTTTTCTAAATATGTCACTTGTTGATTAAGAAGCTCTATGTGTTTTTGCTTTGTTGTTTGTCTTTTTTAATTAACATTGCACATGTCTGTCCATGTGAAATTCTGCAAGCAAGTAAAGCTCAGGACAGCCCATGTGCACTACAATAAAACGCTCAGGCACATCCACTCAGCAAGGATTCTCACCAAAGTGTTTTGGTCAATTAAAAACCCATGAATGTATAATTTATCACATCATAATAAGCCCATTATTGACAGTCTGGGGACTTATAATAAATATGGATATTACTTCCCAGACTGGTGTGTGTGTGTGTGTGTGTGTGTGAGAGAGAGAGAGAGAGAGAGAGAGAGAGAGAGAGAGAGAGAGAGAGAGAGAGAGAGAGAACAGTTGTTAAATACTGTAAGTAATTCAACTATCCTTACTATCCTTCTTTCAAACTTCTGGGTTTAACTCAAGCACGTTCTGTTATCACAAAGTAAATCAGGACTTTCTCAACACTTTACAAAAGGACAACAAAAACAAAGTAAAATTTGATTAATTTAAATTGGTCAAATATCATTGCTTTCCATCCTACAAATGTGGGAGAAAGGTCAAGAATGACTCCAAAGGTTTTGTGAAGATGGTGTTGTAATGGATTAAGTTGGGAAAAACTACAGGTAAATGGTTTTGGTAGGTTGGCGGGAAAAATCTGGACTTTTGTTTTGGTCATTTTGGGTTTCAGATACCTATTGGACATCCATGTAGAGATGTTAAATAGGAAACTGGATGCTTGACATAGATATATCCAAGATAGAGATACAGATGTGAGATAACTCTGCATATAGTACAATTTAAACCATAAAATTAGATAAGATCAGCAAAGGAATAGATAGAGTTCCAAGCCCTGAAGAATTCTAACATTTAGAGGTGGGAGAGAGGAGGAACCAGGAGATGAGGAGGAACCAGCAGATGAGGCAATGGGGAGCATCTGGGAAGACAGGACAAGGACTGAGTGATGTCCCGGAAATTAAAGGAGACAGGGGACAAGTGTGTCAAGTGCTACTGAAAGCCTAATAAGACGAGGACTGAACATTGACCATGGAATTAAACAGCTTGGAGGTCAATGTGACACCGTCAAGTTGTTTCAGGGAAAGGAAAGAGACGAAAACCTGATGGGTGTGAGTTCAAGAGAAGATGGAAGGAACTGAGAAAAAACCTGTATAGACAACCCTGCTATCAAGAGCAGCAGAGTAATGGGGTGGTAGCAAGAAGATGACATTGGAGAAATTATAACAGGTTTGACACTGAGGAAATGATGCAGATTTGCGGGGGAGGAGATAGTGATAGAGAAGACAAAGAGGCAATTGCTAAAGGAATGTCCTTGAGTAGCTACAAGGAGATGAGATCTAGTGCAAGGTGAAGGTTTATCTTGGATAGATGCAATGGCAGTTCATCCACAGTGACAGGACGACAGATGGAGCATTTGGGGACAGAAACGGGCAGATTTGGAGAGGTAGTCATGGCAGCTTGCAGATGTTCTCTCTTCTTGGCTGTATTTTCTCAGTGGAAAAGAAAGCAAGGCTACCAGCTGAGAGCGAGGAGGGAGGTTGTGTTAGACGTAGAGGAGCGAATGTGAGACCTAGTCTTCTAGAACACAGGGCGAGTGAATGCACTACAGAAACCAAACAGAACTGCCAGTCAACACGAAATAAACAGGAACCAACTCTCGGTAAGGACAGTCCGAACGGTCTCATTAATGAGCATTCCAGTTGGAAACAAGGGAGGACTTACAGATGGACAAACACACTGTAGTCACTGGGCCCCCTGAGAGGGAGCCTTCTCTGATGACAGCAGCTACTACATCTGAACCGAAGGGCTGTTTTGTTTTCTTTCTTCCTTGTGGCATTACCTACTTCAGATTATTTGGCTGTTAGGGAGCATTTCACATCTATCAGTCACTAGAAGAGGCAAGTGACAAGCAAGTATGACTACTCTGAAGGAATGTTCATTTTCGCAGGGGTCACAAACTACTCAGAAGGGACAATTCCTGCCCAGCTCCCCATTTTTGTGAATATAAAGCCTTACTTACATTATAACACAGCCACACCCATTCTCTAACATACTGTTTGTGGCTGCTCTTACACTACAATGCCAGAGTTGAGTCCCAGAGACCCTAGGGTTCCTAAATCTAAAATATATATTCTCTGTTTCTTAAAATTAAAAATAAATAAATTAAAATGTTGCCTACCCTTGATTTAGAGAAGTGATTCTCAAACTTCAATATGTATCAGAATCACCTCTAGGACTGTTAAAAACAGATTATTGTGCCCACCTAGAGTTCCTTATTCAATAGGTCTGGGATGGGGCTCAAATTCACATTTCTAACAAATTCCCAGGCAATACTGATGCTGCTGGCCCAGGGACCACACTTTGAGAGCCACTGGCTTAGAGAAAGCCCTGAATGTCACCTTTGGCCTACTGTGCTCACATCAAAAGGATTTTATTCGTGACTCTGTAGTGAACTTGAACTTTTCTGTTCTAACTCTAGATTCAAATGCATAAATAGATATTAAAGGAACACAACTCTTTTTTCTTAATTCTCTAAACAGGCAAGGGATGAGCCGAGGAGATAAGGGAACATAAACCTCACATCACCCCTCGGTCTCATGCAACCCTAGACAGGGTTTCTCTAAGGACTGTATTGGCTGAGCTCATTAGCAGCTCTGAAAAGGGAAACTTATTTTCTCTTGCTTCAGAAGAACATCAGAAATCCCACACTCAGAGCAAAATTAGATCAACTAATTTTGCACCCTTGTGCCAAAACTGTGTTTCCTTAAAATCGTTCCTATCCCACCAGCTGCATCAGGCTGAAAGGGAACCAGGGCCATCTTCTGACATACATGCAGCCCAAGTAGGGTTGTCAGATTTAACAAACAAAAATACAGAATGCCTAGTTAATCAGGAATTTCGGATCAGCAGGGAATAGATTTTTAGTATAAGTGTATTCCATGCACTATTTGGGATATCCATGTACTTAAAACAAAACAAAAAAAATCATTGTTACCTGGCCAGTGTTGCTCAATGGTTGAGTGTCAACCAATGAACCAGGAGGCCACAGTTGGATTCCCGGTTAGGGCACATGCCCAGGTTGCAGGCTTGATCCCCGTGGCGGGTGTGCAGGAGGCAGCCAATGATTCTCCCTCTCATCACTGATGTTTCTATCTCCCCCTCTCCCTTTCTCTCTTTGAAAGCAATAATAACATATTTTAAAAGATCATTGTTTTTCTGATAAATAGGTATCCTGATTTTATCTGGCTGGCCTAACTCTACGGTTCCCCAAAGAATCCATTCACATTTCACTTTATTTCGTCTTCCTAAAACGCTGACAAAGAGTACATAATTCACATGTATATGTACATAGAACATGGTTTGTAGATGGAAAATTCACCATGTTTCGCCCCTCAGGAGAGTACATCTAGTAGAAAGGAAAAAGGTACAGAAAGCATTTTGTTACCGGCAAACCAACCCTGCAAATGGAAGTACATCATCAAGATGCCACAGGCATGGGAGCTACCCAGAGCTTTTTTTCCCTATACTCGATGGTCTTGGGCTGTCATCCGGGTTTTCTTTCTGCAAAGAAATTTCATTGTCAAACTGTCAGTTGCTAGTGTCTCCCTATGTTAGCCTTTACCTATCCCTCCTCCAACTTGCTAATTGGATGCTTCCACTTTTCAAGTGAAGTTAAAGTAACACACTTGTTCAAATCGTGCTCAAACTGAAAATAAACGGGCCCTGCATGAAAGCCTGATATCTCCCTTCTGCAGGAAACAGTCACACACACACTGAAAGATAAAGACCAACGGGAGCCTGAACGGGCGTGCAACCAGAAGGCAAAGAAATGTGTGTGTCCAACCTGAGAAAGAGCTGCAGGAGCCTCTACCCGTTCCCTCTCCTGCCAGGAAGGGAATGTTGAAGGTGGAGCTCCAGAACCATCTTGTGACCTTGAGAAAGGAAGCCACGATCTGAGGTCGATGGCACAGGAAGAGAGGAGAACCTGGGTCCCTGATGGCCTTGTGGAACCATCATGTCATTTCAAACAGTGAGAGAATAAACCCAGATATAATTAAACCTAAACTACAGCGGAGTATCTGCTCATTGTAGCCGACACCATTCCTAAATGCTACAGGCTCAGGGTATATCAAAATACAAAGAAACACTAAAACAAGGTGACCAGAATTCTGTTAAATTTTCAATGCAATTGACCCTTGAATAACATGGAGGTTAGGGATGCTGATACCCCTGCAGTAGAAAATCTGTGTATAACTTTTGACTCCCCGAAAACTTACCCACTAATAGCCTACTGTTGACCAAAAGCCTTACTGATAGCATTAGCAGTCAATTAATATATATTTGTATGTTATATGTATCATATACTGTATTCTTACAATAAAGGAAGAGAAAAGGAAATGTTATTATGAAATTTGTTTTTAAAAAGAGAGAGAAAATACATTTACTGTATTCATTGAAAAATATCCACACATAAGTGGACCCACACAGTTCAAACCCATGTTGTTCAAGGGCCAACTGTATAAACACTTGACAGATGAAGGGGGTTTTTTTCCACATACAAAAATAATTGTGCTATTTACTTCTTTCAATCCTGTAAATTGTGACTGTACATGTAACCTCATTTGGAAACAATGTCCAAAAAATTTCAGAAATGCAATTTAAAACCACAATGAGATGCCATATACCTGTGCTAAAAAGAAATATAAATAAATAAATAATGATGACAATACCAAGTGCTGGCGTGGATGCAGAGCAACTAGAACCCTCATGCATTGATGATGGGAATACCAAATGGTACAGCCACTCTGGACAAAAGTTGGGCAGCTTCTCATAAAGCTAGTCATACACTTACCTTATAACCCAGTAATCCCACTCCTAGAAATGAAAATGTATGTTCATACAAAAACCTGCACATGGATGTTTCTAGCAGCTTTATTCATAAGCACCAAGAACTGGAAACAACTCAAATATCCTTCAACTGGCGAATGGATAAACAAACTGTGATATATACTCAGTAATAAAACTATTGATACACGCAATAACATGGATGCATCTCAAATGCACTATCATTCGTGAAAGAAGCCAGACTCAAAAGACAATATAATTACATTTATACGACAGTCTGGAAAAGGCAAAACTATAGGGATAAAAAACAGATCAGCAGTTGTCAGGGATCAAGGTAGGACGGGTAGATCACAAAAAGCAACACAAAAGAATCTGGGGGGGACAGAGCTGCTCTGTGTCTTTATTGTGATGGTTACACAACTCCACGCATTTGCCAAAACTCATAAAACTGTGCACCAAAAACAGCATCTCATCTACTCTATGTAAATCGAAAAATAAACATTTAAAGAGTTGGAATGAGTGGCCTTCCGGGAAATAGTTGTGGGCTCCATGGCTCTCCTGGGGTGTCCACCTTGGGCCCCCTACTGGCAGGCACTGTCTGGACAGTCTTCCAGAATCTAATAGTGGTAGTCAGAGAGGGTTCTCCATGCAAATGCTGGACACATTTTCACACCAGCCACTAACTGGCACCCCTGAAATGCAGAACAATAGCCTTATTGTATGCAGCTCCACACAGGCCACTGCATCAACATTAGCAACAAGTTCCATGGTGACTCCCTGCTACTGGCCTTTGCAGCTGCCCAACTCCCAGGACTTGAGGATCTGCCCAGGGTAACATGGAGTCTGGATACAGTTCAATGTGTCAGTCTTAAATCTATAGTTCCTAACAGTCACAGTCCTTGGGAACTCCCTGGTAATAATACAG
Organism: Myotis davidii; assembly: GCF_000327345.1. Lineage (NCBI taxonomy): Eukaryota > Metazoa > Chordata > Mammalia > Chiroptera > Vespertilionidae > Myotis > Myotis davidii. The sequence goes on from NW_006288624.1 coordinate 2,595,089, forward strand.
GCAACAGGCCCACTGCCACCGAAAACCCCAGTTTCAGGCTACCCAATAGTTATCCCTGATGATCCCCCCAGAGGACACGGTCCCCTAAAGCTTTGAATGTCCAGGGTTAATCTCTGAGAGTTGGGCCATGGAAATTCCATCTGCTCAAGAGGGCCTCGGACCAGGGCGCATTTGCCTCGACACCTCTTCAGCATAAGCACAGTCTGTCTCTCTTGACCTTATGAGCTACCAAGCCTGGTTTATTAAATATTGAGTATCCAAGGCTTATTGCAATAGGGGTATTTTTGTCAACCAAAAAAAAAAAAATCCTTCAAACATAAATCATTTAAGGCACCCTCCACATTAGCTGGCATGAAATAAACAGAGCCTGTCTTGTGGGAAGAAGGTGCCAGAATAGTGTTGCCAGCTCCAAACCTCCTGCCTGGCCATCATAAACTCCACCCTAGATGCTTGAAATATAGTAAAAACCTTCACAGAAAGGTTTCTTCCCGACCATTTTTTCCACCCACCTGTGCTGGGTAACCTGAACCCTGCTCTAATGCGCCGTTAATGCACCCCGGTGTGTTGGAAAACACAAGCACTTTGTAATTAGCCAGACTTGGATTCAAATCCAGTCTCTTCCTCGGAATCCTGAGCACTTTCCTTAAATTCTCTGCCCCTCGGTTTGCTCATTTATCAACAGGGATAATATCTCGTCCCCTTTGCAGGATGGTTAAAGGAAATAAAAGAGACTGTATGCAAAACACCGAACGTGGGACCGAACTCATAAAACATGCTCATCACATTGGAGTCTTTCTTCCCCCCTCCCCCTGGCCAGGTCATCTCCTCTACCTGGAGTTACCCGCCTTGAAAACAAAGAAAGCAGAGGCAAATGACCAGAGGGAAGTGGGAAGAAGCCATCTGCTCCCAGTTAGGGAACCTGGCTCAGAGGAGTGACTGATAGGTGAGTGAAGAAACGTGGTCTCCGACTGTGTCACCCTGACGAGTCTGAGTCCTCGGGAGTGTCAGACCAAGAAACCTCTGCTCTCTCACTCTCCCAATCCTCGTTCACACCCGGTTGGAATTCTTTCTTTGGCCCAAGAATCAATGAAAAACAAATTAAATGGCCAATGTCCATCAGAATACAGGTTTTTTGTTTAAAGTGTTTTAACTGCTCCCACCTCCTAGGGTGCTCTTGGAAAATGCCCTGACATTTTCTGGAAACTTTTTACACAGCATAACTTGAAAACCAAGATTGTTTTCCAATGGAAAACAGCTCTTCGCAAACATAGGAGACTGGACATTCATTAAAGATACAGTCACAATTTTGAAAAGCTTTTACACAAATCCTCGCCAGAAGTCCTGTTTCCCCAAGGCTACCCTCGGAACTGAAAGCTGTCTCCCTCCACCGCCCAGACATTGCAGCTGCATAAGTCACCTTCCATGGATCCGTCTAGAAAACTCAAGTGAAGGCCATCAGAGGCACGGATTTGATGACAGAGGTTTACCGCAAACAGGGAAGATCACTAGCCAGTCTCTGCTTTCAGATAATGATAATACATGTTCCGATCATAAGGCAATATGTTATACACTAGTTACAGTGAAATTACACTGCACATAGAGTAAATATGTACGATGGTTCAGAGACATGGGGAACTCACATATGTATGATGAAATGCTGGTAGGTGCATAATAGGTGATTATTCAGCACTTGGTACATATTGGGCCCTGGGAAATACCATGTTGGTAATATAGAGATTGAAGATCGGTCTCTGTCTTCTGAGTTCTTTTGATGTAGTTGGAAATATGGGATTCCTGCCCTCAAGGAGCCCACAGTCCAATGGGGCAAAAAGACACAAACACAGTGTACAAACCAATCCATTACTTAGCAATTGTGAGCAGACATAGAGCAAGAGGAGAGGGAAATTTCAAATAAACAATCTGGAGAGTAGACGTCTCCCAAATAAAAAATCTCCCCAAAAAATAAGTAAATAAATACACAGACATCTCTCTCTCTCTCTCTCTCTCTCTCTCTCTCTCTCACACACACACACACACACACACACACACACACACACCAATACTTAGCATTAACAGGAAAAGGAAAGAGAAAGAAGACAGAAAAACAACTCCCCTGCCCTGTTTCAAGCAAAGCCCGTCCCAAGCCCTAATTGTGCCTTGGGAGGTTACCACAATAGACCAGAATGGTCTCTCCTTCCAGCCTCCAACACTAACAGGAAGAACGTCGGAGGGCACCGGAAGGCCAGCGCAGCACCCGCAGAACCCAAAGCACCGTCAGTATTAGAGAAGCGTCCAAGATATACATATTTTTTCACAGAAACGGGACTGAGGCCAGATGAGAAGGAGGGCAGAAAGGATGCTGAGGCACGGGCCCTCCCGTCCTGGCTACCAGATTCTCAGGGGTCCCAGCTGTGTCCTTTCCTTTTCTGCGTTTAAACACAGCCTGCCCTGTGCCCAGTCTGCCTTATTCCCACCACCCTCTGAGCAGCAGTCATCATGAAGGTGCAACATGGCTTCATTCAAGGGGGCAAAACATCAGGACAGGTGACAGCCAGGATTTGCCTTCTTGCATATAGAACACCATGCAATATTAGTCCACTTAGACATTTGAAATGAACAGATAGGCAGATTCGGTGGTTACTTCACTTTTACTAATTGTATTTATACACACAAGAAATGCATGCTCCTTTTAAACAAGAAAAATGAAAATCTCCCAAGTCCCACCGCCCAGAGGAAACTCTTCCCATTTTAATGTGTACTCTTTGTTCTGTGCATATTTATCATTTACAAAATGGGACTCTACGATGCACAATACGTTAGGTTGGAAACCCCCTTTTGCCCCGCAGTAAATCCATTGTGGACTTACCCATGTCAAAAACAACCAAGCATTTTTATAGATTGTGCCATAGATCTGTGCTATAACTTACTTTCCACTTAGGTTCATTCTTCATTCTTCTCTTCTGTGTCTGCCTTATCCCCCCTCATTTTTACTGAGTGTCACTGAATTAGAGGCACACTGCCTTCACAGCCCAAAACAGCAGAATCACCTTAAGTCCTGGGTCCTCACTCTTGTTCTCTCTACTGGTGACTAATTACAAGATAAAATGGGGTCTGAATGTCTTTTGTGTAGCTCTGGAGAACTGGGACCAGTGGATAGAAATTTCAGAAAGGTGGAATTCCATTTGAAGGAAAAGGCAATTATTATGTACTTAAACAAGAAAACAGATCACCAGTAGAGATGTTTTAGAAAGAATTGAGTCAAATGTCTAAGATTCCTTGTGGTAGATTTTACCTTTTATAAATGGATAGTGAAGTTAACTAAGCTTTGCTATCAAAACAATAATACAATTACTCAATGATGAGACATTACATGGAATAGCACTGCTTCCTGTGGTTGTCAGTCCCTGAATTCTAAGGCAATGTCTACTCCACAAAGAACGTCATGGCGGCCACCAGAAGAAAAAGCGGTTGCAGTTCCCAGCCTCAGAAACGATCTCTACCACCATCCATTCAATCTCCTGCCCTCCTCACTAGCGGTTGCTCAAGACCATTTCTTCATTAGTGTGGTTGTTTTCATCAAACTCCTACTATTTCCTTCAAGATCTTCTTCCAATAATAATTATTTCTTTCTGCATCTCCAACCACTTTCTCCTCTCAAATATTTTTCAAGAAATATAATCTTTTAAAGAAAATTCTTTGATCCTGTATTTCTAATTCTCATCCTTCCTGTCCCATGTTTCAGAGCCGTTTCCACTTTATTCCTTCATGGTATTCTGATGCCCTGAAAGTGTTCCTGCTGTAGTTGCTAATGGTTTCCTAGTTGCCAAATCCATTGGACACCTCATAGGTGTTAGCTGTCTGGACCTCTTCTAGGTTTCCCTTTTGCTTGGTTAGCTTCCCACTTCTCTTGACTCTTCCTTGATGCCCTTGTTCTGGTTATCTATTTTTCTATTACTGCATAGCAAATCGGCCCATGTCATCGTCAGTTCCTGCTGCTATAACAAAAATATCATAGACTCGGTGGCTTAAACAATAAACATCTATTTCTCATAGTTCTGGAGACTGGCAACTCCAAGATCAAGATGCTGGCAGATCTGATGTCTGGTGAGGACCCACTTTCTGGTATCTTCTCACTATGTCCTCACATGGCAGAAGGGGCGAGAGACCTTACCGGGGCTTCTTTTATAAGGGCACTAATCCCATTCATGAGGGTTCCACCCCTTCATGACTTAACCACCTCCCAAAGGCCCCCACTCCTAATACTGTCACATTGGAGGTTGGGATTTTAATACATGAATGAGAGGAATACAAACATTCAGTCCATAACAGCCTAAAACTCAGTAACTTAAAGCAACAATTTGTCATGCTCACAGATTCTATGGGCCAGGAATTCAGAAAGAGCACAGTGATGTGACTTTTCTCTGCTTCAGGAAGGACTCAAAGGCAATAGGCTGAATTTACAGCAGGGGGCAGGGATCAGCTGATGGTGTCTTCATTGACACTTCTGGCGGTGGATACTGGTTGTCAGCTGTGACCGCATGTTGGTCAAAAGAACTACAGTTGGCTTCTCCCTGTGACCTAAGACTTCAAATCATGGTAACCTCAGATTCCTATATGGTGGCTCGGGGCTCCAAAGGAACCAGTGAAAACTGCATTTCTTTTATTAACTAGCCTGGAAGTCACAGAACATCACCTACACTCAAGTCACAAGCCTGCTAGTTCATGGGAAAGAGACATAGACACACACCCCCTCCGCTTCTAGAAGGAATGTCACTGTCACACAGTAAGAAGAACATGGGGATGGAGGATATTGTTGCAGTCGTCTTTGGAGAATGCAATCTGCTATAATCCTCGTCCATGACTTTTCTTCCTATTTCCAATTTAATTGTAGCATTCTCCAGAGTTTGGTCACACATTTACCCAGGACAGCTTTATTTATTTACTAGAGACCCGATGCACGAAATTTGTGCCCCGGGGGGGTGGGGGGGCGGGGGAGGGGTGTCTCTCAGCCTGGCTTGAGCCCTCTCACAGTCCAGGAGCCCTTGGAGGATGCATGACTGCCTCGGAGGCGGGAGAGGCTCCCACCACTGCCGCTGTGCTTGCCATCTGTGAGCCCAGCTTCTGTCTGAGCAGCACTCCTCCCCCTGTGGGAGTGCACTGACCTGCATTGAGCATCTGCCCCCTGGTGGTCAGTGCGCATCATAGCGACTGGTCATTCCACCATTTGGTTGATTTGCATATTAGCCTTTTATTATATTTATTTTTTTTAATTCCTCACCTGAGGATTTTTTCCATTGATTATTTTTATGAAAGAGTGGAAGGGAGAGGGAGAGGGAGAGGGAGAAGGAGAGGGAGAGGGAGAAGGAGAAACATTGACGTGACCCAGACACATCGATTGGTTGTCCTCCCACACACGCCCTGACCTGGGCCAGGTGCCTGCAAGTGAAGTACAAGCCCTTGACCAGAATCAAATCCAGAACCCTTCAGTACACAGGCCAATGCTCTATACACTGAGCCAAACTGGCCAGGGCTACCCAAGACAACTTTAGCCATACTTATGGCTTTAAGTCTCATCTGCACATTGGTGGTCCCTCATCTAGACCAGTGGTCACCAACCGGTGGTCCGTGGACCACTGGTGGTCTATGAGGTCTGAAAGGTTGGTGACCGCTGGTTTAAGTAAACCTTTGGAGTAGCAGTCACCAAATGATGGTCTGTGGACCACTGATGGTCCGTGAGGTCCAAAAGGTTGGTGACCCTGATCTAGACTATGACCTGAAAACTTCACCTGGAATTGAGATGCTTCAAATTCAACAAGTCCAAAACAGTCCTTCCTTGCCCCTTATCAAGTCTGCTTTGTTTTCTGCACTCCCCAATATCATTTGTAGCACCAACTAATTTCTGAAATCATCTAAGTGATGATGCTTTCAGAAATTAGGCCCTCAGCTAGCAGGTGGCAGAGCCAGCCTTTGAGCACATGTATGTCCAACTCCAGGGCCTGTGCTATTTCACTACCTCTACTACCTTCCTTAGTCTCAAATAACTGATGCCTCATATCTCCTAGGCATTTTAAGAACAGACCAGAAACCCCAGAAGTCAAATGTGTGAGAGCCTGTTGAAGGCAACAACCAACTTCAAGAAGTCATCTTGGAGAGAACTTCTCCCAATGAGGTAGAGAAATGTCAAGTGTCCAATCACCTAAGTGATCAGCAGAGAAGAGTTGTTGAATGGTCTCCCCTTAGGTGCATGTGCTGGAAAAGCCCACCCTTTAGGGGGATAGTAACACTATCATACAGATAAGCTACACAAACATGAACAAGAAATGGAATCCACCAACAACTGGATTCACATGTGCGTACCTAACAAGTGACAATGTAGATGGAGGAAGCTGATTTCACACCTTGAATGGCAGTGGTGGACAGACAGGTTGACTGAGTGGCTCCTCCTCTGGTTTCACCGGGGCTCACTCATGCAGCTGCATTAGGCTGAAGTCCCCAAGATGGCTGCACTGACATGCTGGCCAAATGGTGCTAGCAGCTGGCTGGGGACTTCAGTTCCCCTGCACATGACCTCCCATCCTTCAGCAGACTGATTTTCTTACACAGTGACCTCAGAGAAGAGGTCTAAGAGGGTGAAAGCAAAAGCTGCAAGGTCACTTGAGGCTCAGTCTCCAGAATTCATACAATGTTGCTCCCACCACATTCTATGAGTCAAAGCAAGTTACTGGCCAGCCCAGATTCAAGAGATGGGGAAATATACTCCACCACTTAACAGAAGGAGCCACACACAAAAAAACTATATTTAATGTACCACAGAAGGTCACTGCACATGTAAATGGGAGTTACAAGGGAGCTTTAAGCATAGCTGCATCCAAATGCTCACAATGAATTATCAGAAACCTATCTCGAATGTCCTCTTTCAGCTTGTTTTGCTCTATGTTGGCTTTATTCTCAGGCAAGCTTTTCATTCATAGTGACCACCAACCACTATAGATCTATATACTCACAATGTCCCAACCCCAGAGCTTGTTTTCCCCAATAGTTTCAACAAATTTCCCATAATTGAATTCATTGGCCCAGTGTGGTCACATGGCCATCCCTGACCGGAAGAGAGCACACACTGACTGAGCAAGCCCCAGTCACACATTCACTCTGTAATGGAGAGGTAGGATCAGCCCACTTAAGTTATGGGGACTAAGAGGGAGGGAAGGATTTTCCCCCAAAAGTAGAGATTCTATTACAAGAGAGAGAATAGGTTCTAGGCAGATCAAAGCCCAGCTGTTTACTATAATAAGCTTCTCAAGATGACGATGGGGCAAACAGCCACCACACAATGCACTGAACTTCTCTCTCCCAATGCATCATATAACTTCCCCAGCTGGTAAGTCCCAGCTTCCCAGTGGGGTGGGATGTGCACCATTGAATAGCGTGTTGTGAATATGAAAAACAAAGACATAAGACAAAGCCTTTTGCAACAAACACTTGCACAATTCTTCCATCTGGCAAAAGATGTCCTTTCTTGGACATTTGTCACATTGCTCCCAAAGATGCCCCTCCCTAATAGGAATCAGAATGTTCTTTGTCTTTTAACTTGGTGCTTTTTTATGGATCAGATGCAAACACAATTTCCTCATTGCCTCCCACAGCCCTATTAAAAGCCAACTCATAAATGAATAAGGAATGAGTGAAAATGTCCCTCCCTTACTAGAATTGTGCTCAGACCCAAAGCCCCAGGTATAGAAGGCAAAGATGGTCAGTGGAGCAATCCAACCAGTCCATCTCTTTGCAACCTCTTGGACGCCAATGTTCTAATTTATTTTGTAACACTTCTTTTCATCTTCCCAGTCATCTCCAGAGTATGGGGCAAGGGGTTGGGAAAGTAAATCTTCATTTTTAATTTCATCTCATAGTATAGCAGTTGCACGTGGCCCTTACGACGTGGTCTTCTGTGGAATTAGACATCAGTCTTTTAGAGCTTCAGTTGCCCAGCTAAGATTCTCAATTTCATGTCAGTGCAGAAATGGCTCGAACCCAAAAACAAGATGCTCCCTCACCCTCAAATATGAACATAATATCTGGCAGAACAGAGGTCAGAGACATCAAAAGGTTCCTCCCTTCCTTCCAAGGGAGCTGATCTTGACATATGTAAGTAGCTACTGGCAAAAGCAAATGGAATTGGCATTCATTTATGATCTTTTAAGTCATAGGTGCATAGGCCATAGATTCCAGGCCCTGCCTGAAGATTTTATTCCCTTCTACAATTTTAGCCTCAAAAAATCTCAACTACAGTGTGCATGAGAATCACCTACAGTGCTTTTCAGAAATGCAGATTCCTGGGCCATGTAGCATCTCAGGTGAGCTACAGACTAGACTTTAGGAAATAAACTCTTTGAGAAATACAAGCCCACAGGATATAACAAGATTCTTAACTGCTGGTTCTCAGCTCCTCAGAGACGAGGCCAATTTGGGGGTTTAAGGAACTGTAGTTAAGAGGCCAATAATGATGTTCCGTTACAGCAGCAGTTCTCAACCTGTGGGTCGTGACCCCTTTGGCGGTCTAACGACCCTTTCACAGGGGTCGCCTAAGACCATCCTGCATATCAGATATTTACATTATGATTCATAACAGTAGCAACATTACAGTTATGAAGTAGCAACAAAAATAATTTTATGGTTGGGTCACAACATGAGGACTGTTATTTAAAGGGCCAGAAGGTTGAGAACCACTGCGTTACAGGCTGGCATGACTAAAGGCTCCAGGCCCTAAACCAGGCCATTATGGTGTGTGGTCATGAGCCCAATCAGCCATGGTAAGTGCAGGGATGGACAAGCAATGTACACTGTGATGCATAAATCACTTGCTTTAGCACTGGGAATACCTGGTGTAGTGGGTTTTTCATAATTAATACAAGAGGAGAGCCTCTGGGTATTGGATATAGGCCAAAATATGTACCAAGGTCTCATAGTGAATATCAGAGAAAAATCCACCCCTTCCCCATCCCCACCACCCCCCGACACACACCCACTTCCAGCAGGGGAAGGGGAAAGTAGCCACTTTGAAATAGCCAGAGTATTCTGTTCTTCTTAACAAGGCCTGCCCTTTTTTTTACCAAAGCCTAACTTATTAGGGTTAATCAGAGCCTAACCCACCTGGAGGAAAATCTCCAACTCCAGGTCCCTCTGGCCATCCTGTCCCACATAAAAGGAGGAAAACATTGACAAGCACTTCTGAAGTTCATGGTACAGAGGTTCAGTTCACTGAAAGACTGAGACCTGGAGATCGAGAAGATGGTGGCGTAGGTAAACATCTGTATTCCCTGTCTCCCACAACCACATCAAAATTACAACTAAATTACAACCATCATCCAGGACCGCCAGAAAGCTGGCTAATGGAAGTCCTACAACCAGAGAAGTAAAGAAGAAAGCACACTGAGACTGGTAGGAGGTGTGGAGGCGCAAAATGGGCTAATTCAGCACCCATGTGTGCCACTTCTTTTATGGGGAGGGAGATCGTCTCTGCAGAGGCCACAGGGAGGAGCAAGGGGTCCCAGCCCCACACCAGACCCCCCAGCCCAGGATCCCAGAGCTGGTAAGATAAATTCTTATGGGCAGTAAGAACTACAGACTGTAAAAACCAGTGAGGATTGGGGCTCAGTGACACAGAGGCTGCTGGAGACCCAATTGTTTCTCTTAAAAAGCCGGCACCGCGAACTGAACTTACAAGGTCCTGCTTCCTCTGAGCTCCAGCACCAGGTAGAGGCTCTGGGGAACACAGACACATACGAGGAGGAACTTGATTGTCTGCCATCAGCACAGGAACTTGGGGGCAGCTTTCTCCCAGACAGAGGTGCTTGCAGGAATCATTGTTCCTATGCAGGGCCCTCCCCGGTCATAGGGCTGACTAGCAACCACTTCTGTTTGCTCCACCCTGGTGATTCCCTAAGACCCTGCCTCATCCAATTTACAACCCCACCCAACCTGTGTGCAGCAGCTTTTGCAAATGAATGGCCTGTCCTTGCTCAGGCTAAAATCTCTCAAAAGAGCTGCAGCTGGGTCAGGGAGCTTCAAACCTATCAATAAAAGGCCCAAGACCTGGCACCAGCACCAGCCTGCCTTGCTTCACAGCTGGGCCTCATCTGTGTACCTCCAACCCCAATACAAAGAGGAAGAATCTGCAGATCTCTCTGTAGCTCCTGCTAGATGGCCCCAGGCAGTGGCTAACTTTGCACTTCCCTGACCCAACAGCCAGTGTACCCAGTGGTCAGTGTCAGATCATACCAGATTACAACTCTACGCATCCATAACTGACACACTCAAGGGGTGAGCACCAAAGCCCCACTGAAGCAAGTTCTGCTCCATAGAGGTGTCTCCTGCACAGCAGCTCTCCCACTGTAACCACAGCTGGTCCTCACAGCCAATTGGCCTGGAGGTCAATTCCTCCCAGTGACACCAACAGCAATCAAGTCTCAACTATAAGACTGTGCTCACAGCCCAGAGTGAAAGACAAAAGTAGGAAAAAGAACATGAACAATAAATAAGAAACAGTAGCAAATACAATAGATATGGATCTGTCTATATCAATAATGACCTTAAACATCAATGGTCTTAATACAACAATTAAAAGTACTTAGAGGGGCGGGGGGAGAGGAGGAGTAGATGTGGTAGGCACCTTATCTGGAAATATCCCTTCTGAAAGTCAAGCTAACAGCGAGGGGGTTTGTTTCTGAAATGCTCTAAAAGCAGGTTGAATCATAGGTGGGCCCACCCTCAGGCCCTGCTGTGACTGACTTTGCAACCCAGACAAGAGAAGACTTAGCATGGGTGAGGGAGAAGGGGCATTAGATAAACCAGGCACTGCTCCTCCAGCTCCATGGAATTGCCTGGGACCAGATCTGGAAACATTCTGGGCAATCAACACCTAATTGTCAAACCCAGGAGCTATGAAGAGGACATGGCAGCAGGGCCCTCAGCTACCTCCTAACAGAAAAACTGCTTCTCACAGTCTTAGAGAAAAAAGGGAAGGTGATCAGGCTTGCTAGAGCTTCCTTCAGATGCTCAACTCAGGAAAACCACCTACCATCCCAGGAAAAGAGAAAATGAACGGAGACTTTAGGAAGGAGAGAGTATACAGTGCCTGGAAAAGACATGTGGAGAAATCGTATCAAAGCACATCTTTCCCATACCGATTCCATTTAAGGGGGTCCCTCTGACCTATAGCAGGTTGAGGAATGGGAGGGATCTGATTTATTGCACAAAAACTAGTTTCATTGTAAACCAAAGGGAATAGAACCACAGATTAGAAATATTCCATATACTGTTGGGGGTAGAGGGGGAACTAAGCAAAACAAAACCATTTTGGTTTCTCATCTGAATCTCATATTTTCTTATTTCATCTGCTATTGTTATGAAGACTGAACATTTACTGGGTATCCTGCCATTATTTCATTTAAGCTACACAATGACCCAATGAGGTAAATGATACTTTCAATTTACAGATGAGGGAATGGAAGCTTAGAACTCAGTCAATTTGCCCAAGAAAACACAACTAGAAAGTGGCAGAGCTAAGACTCAATCCTAGGTCTCTTTGGCCCCAAATCACTAAGTACACTACCTTCTGGACGAGCAAGAAAGGCAGGTAGTCAAATGGTAATGAATCAAAATTCTCCCATCATCCAGCAATGTGGAAGGAGGTGCATTACATAATCAAGGTAGATGCAGATTTAAGGAAAGTAAAGGTACAAAAGTAGGAATCCACAATAGATGGAGTCCAGGCTGTGGGCCTAGTCTTTTTCTCAGCCTCTACCTTGATGGGAGAAGAAAGTATAATAACACCCCCCCCCCCCAGGAGAGGGTGCAGGCCCTCAAAGCCAAGGTGAAGATGAGGCAGATGGAAGTGATACACCTTGTCCTCTGTTCAGCCCCTGACTTCAGGCTGCCTGAGCCAGGGCAGCTATGAATTTGCTCTAAGGTTTTCTGAAGTCACTGCCAGAAAGGCAGGAAGGAAGTGTCCACAGAGGGAAGGCCCTGGGTACTGTCAGGCACTCATCAACAATTAGAAAGGGTTTCCATTTCAACCCTCAATCGGGGCAGGGATTTTAAAGGGCCTCCCAAGAATATATTGTGCCAACCATGAAACACGCCCCCTGTGCTCCTGGGCCATTTGCCATGTGCCTCTGTGGACATCTGCACTGATTGCACTGCTATTGACGAGCCTTAAGAATCTTAATGTCAAGATCCACCTCCACTTCAAACTATATCTCTGGCTGCTTGCTTTGGTTTCAACCGCTGTAAATTGGTGGATTAGTCAAAGGCAACTCAAAAATATAATCCTTCACTAGAGTTCAAGGTATTTCCTCCCCTTGGCTAACCTTGTGCAACTTTCCCAAGTTCTCCAGGGCATCTGTGAGTGGAAAAGTCATGGACAGAGCAATTGAAGTGCAGATCTTCATTTTAACTCTGGCTCTCCACTGTGGCTTTGTTGTTATGTGGACTTTGGACAGTCCTTACCTCATGCATTCAGTGAAGACATGCTGAGATTTCTTTCAACTGTGGGTCTATATCACATGCTCTCCTCATTTGGGGGATCTTCTGGAATCATCTTCATAGGCCCATTTATCCTACTCTGAAAGTGTCACAATTCTTCCTACATTCCCTTTTTCCAATCAGCTTCTAACCTTGGAACTCCAAGTCTGTGCTGGTAGTCAATTGGAGTTAGTCTACCTTTAATAGATGGAAGAACTGATCACACAGGAACATATCTCCCTTTCTGGGTTCTGGCTATCAATGTCCAGAAAATACACTTCTCACCAAGCATCCCACCCACCATTCTGCTGGTCTACCGATGCTACCGATCCCACATCCCAAAGCGGACACTGGGCTTGTTGCCCCAGCCTCCCTTCCAACTTTTACAGCCATGTGGTCAGGAGGAAGGAGGAGGAATAACCTGACCCCCAGCTCCAGAACTGGGCACCCTATCTCCTTCCCTGCCACAGTGAATGGTCGATGGAATCTAGGCCTAGGTCATACAGCATGGCACTCTCCTGGCCAAAGGGATTGATTAAAAGAATAGGCATTTGACCCAATGTATGTAAATAAGCTAAGAGGCAAAGTTTTCTGAGAGCATGTAGGAAAAGGCTATTGAAAGCTAATTCTCTTGAGACGGCCCGATGAGGTCGAGATGGCCCCGGTGAGGTTGAAACAGCCCCGGTAAGGCCAAGACGGCCCCAGTGAGGTTGGGACGGCTCCAGTGAGGTTGGAACAGATAATGGGGACCAGTATAGACTGATGAACAGGGGTAGATGTAGAGGCAGAGCAGCATTGAACACTGTCAAACTACAGTGGGAAGCCTGGGGAGGGTTGGGGTGGGGTAAGAGATCAACCGAAGGACTTGTATGCATGCATACAAGAATAACCAATGGACACAAGACACTGGTGGGGAGGGGAGGCTGAGGGAAGGTGAAGGGGTAGAAAAGGAGACATATGTAATGCTCTTTGTAATACTTTAAGCATTCCTAGCTAATAAAGAGTAATATGCAAATTGACCGTCACTCCAACACAAGATGGCTGCCCCCATGTGGACACAAGATGGCCAGCAGGGGAGGGAGGGGGTGGGCCGAGGGAAGGTCAAGGGGGGGGGGGGGGAAGGAGACATATGTAATGCTCTTTGTAATACCTCAAGAAATAGAAATTATTTTAAAAAGAAAAGAAAGCTAATTCTCTCATCCATCTTCTAGAAATTGTGGTGTTTAGCTATGATGCTTGGAACCATTGCAGTGCTTCTGCCACCTTGGAAACCTAGTCTTCTGATAAACACATACGGCAAAGGGCAAAGGGGAGAGATAGCCACTCACGGAATGTTTTGAAGGCACCATTAAGCTGCTGAATCAAGCCAATCCTGAAACCCACCAGGTATCTGTACCTTCTATTATTACTTGAGCCAATGGGTAAGCCACTTCAAAATTTGGCAACTGTTTCTTAGAATATACATTCCCAAATGTTGTACGCATGCCAAAGATCACACACAAAGCTGATCTACAGTTACACTTTAAAGGCCCACTGATTCGCACTAGAGTAAAACCAGCTCCCTCATGCTTTCACTGCTGGCACCCAAAACCAAGGAGACTCCCCTTCCTTGGCCACCAACCAAGAACTCCAGCAGAATTTCTCACTCAGCTCTGCAGTCACACTCAACTTCCCTACCCCAAGGCCACTGCTAAGAGGGCAATGATGGCACCTAAGCCCCTCCCCCTCCATGATAACACCAGAGACCAGAAATACGGAAATGCCACACAAAAGTTGAAAGCCTTTTTCAGTCTACTCTTTTTAAAACCTAAACACCTACAAATTAATAGGTGCCAAAGTGATCATCACAGGGTGCTAATATCACCAATGTTATGTGCCTCCTGATGGAAGTACCTACCAACTCCCATGAAATACACTTGCCAAAAATATATCAAATCCATATCTGATCAAGCCTCCAGATCTATCATTTTATAGGAAATATAAAGGACACAGGAACATGTCACACAACACCACGGAAAGGCAGTCAGTGAAATCTAATGTGGAAAACCCTAGAACAACCTGTTTATTCAACAAATACAAAGTAAAAAGGAGGTGGAGGGAAACTCATAGATTAAAAGAGACTTAAAATACAGATAAGTGTGGACCTTATTTGGATCTTGATTCAAATGAACAGGAAAGCTTATCTGAGCGATAAGCAGGGCAATTTGAATGTTGATTGAATTATATTATATGAAGGAAAGAATTATTGTTAATATTCTTTGGTTGTGATATAGTATTATAGTTAGAGTTTTTGTGAGTCATCATCTTTTAGAGATATGTATAAAAATATTTACAGATGATAAGACACAATGTCTGGAAAGGAAGTGGAGGAGGGTATAGGGAGAATAAATGTTGATGGATGCAGACTTGACTTGGGGTGGTAAACGCACAATGCTGTGTATAGATGGTGTGCTGTAGAATTGTGCACCTGAAGCCTGTATAATTTTGTTAACCAGTGTGACCCCAAAGAATTCAATAAAAAGGAAAAAAATACAATGTCTGGATTTGCTTCAAAGTAATCAAAGTGGAGGACTAGGGGGATGGGTGGAAGAAATGAGATTGGCCTGGAGTTTTTCATTGTTGAAACTGGGTGAGGGTTCATGGAATTCATCACACTATTCTCTCCTTTTTTGTGTATATTTGAAAGTTTTCATAATAAAAAAAAGGCTGTTTTAAATGAAAAGATGCAAACATTAAGAGGAGTCCAAATTATTGTAATTTCTATAATCTTAGAATAGAAAGACCTTTTTCATCCTGACACCAAAGATAGAAACCACAACAATAGATTAGCTACATAAAGGTATAAAATTTAGCCCTAGCTGGTTTGGCTCAGTGGATAGAGCGTCAGCCTGCGGACTGAAGGGTCCCAGGTTCGATTCTGGTCAAGAGCATGTACCTGGGTTGCGGGCACATCCCCAGTAGGGGGCATGCAAGAGGCAGCTGAATCGATGTTTCTCATCTATGTTTCTAACTCTCTATCCCTCTCCCTCCTCTCCGTAAAAAATCAATAAAATATATTTTTTTAAAAAAGGTATAAAATTTAGCAGATTAAAACCATTGTCTTTTCATAATGAAAGGCATTTGCCAAACATGACAGAAAAACAGATTAATATCCTTAATATTTTAAAAACACACACACTCTTCCATGTCAGACAGTAAGGTATGGAGGAGGGGCGGGTAGGGAGGCCTGAAGGGGAGGGGGAGCTACCAACCTTATTTTAAAAATTAGCAAAATACCTGTCCAGATGATTCGCAAGAGTACAAGAACTAATGACTAATATAGGATGGGCAGGGACAATACAGGATACCCAGTTAAGTTTACACTTCACGTAAATAACAAATAATTTCAGATAATAACAAATAACTTCTTATTTGGGCCATACTTACACTGAAACATTATTTGTTGCTTATCTAAATTCAAAGTTATGCAAATTACATTATTTTACATTAGATCATTCAAAATTTACATTATTCAATGACATTCCAACTTACCCAATTTATAATCTAGGCAAGCCTACATCCGTATTTTTATTCGCCAATCCTAACTAATGGCCAATAAATCTGAGAGAATAATCGACCTCATCCCTTGTCAACCAGAAAGAGCCAGTCCAGTGTGAAGAGCAGAAGAAGCCGGGGCAGCAGAGAGGAACGCACACACCATAAGGCAGAGGTGGGGAAGGGACCCTCACATGCACCTGGCCCTGAGCTGGTGGGGGAGCCTGGCCTCAGGGCTTCAGGAGGGCAGGAGGGCGGTGACAGCACTTGCAGGGAAGGTCAAAGTGTGGCTAAAGGTCCCTGTACAGGTGCTGCAGGGAAAGGAAAATCGTAATGAGCAGCACAGGGCAGAGGACCCCTTCCAGAAGCATCACTTTTATTATTTACTCTTAAAACTTTGTTGTGATCGATACATTTTTATTTTTTATGGAAAACTGTATGATATATTATGGAGACATACAAAAAGGAACTTTAAAATCCATGTACACACTTAAGAGACATAAAGCATTGCCAAGCAATATGTTTCTCTCCCTCCTGCCCTCACAACGCTGATCTTCAGCTAACACTACTCTTAATTTTCTCACAAATTTTACATATGTATGCACCCCTAAACAATAGATAGTTTATGCATGCTTTCAACCTTTATATAAATAGCAGCATAATGTATATTTTCTTCTACAACTTGTCTTTTTTCATTCCAAATTTTATTATAAAATGTATTCATAATAAGTATAGCTTTAGATTAGTCATTTAGAGTGCTGAGGAATATTCCATTATGTGAATATACCATAACATATATTTCTAGTTTCCTGTTGATTAGTATTTAGCCAGTTTCTAGTATTTTTTACTGCTGTCAAAAATGCTGCTGTGAAGGTCCTTAAACATGTCTCTTGGTACATATTTATGTTTTAATATGTTTTTATTGATTGTTTTGAGAGAGAGAGAGAGCAAAACATCAATGTGAGAGAGAAATATTGATCAGTTGCCTCCCACATGCACCCCAATTGGGAATTGAACCCGCAACCTTGAGTATGTGCCCTGACCAGGAATTGAACTGGTGATCTTTTGGTGCACTAGACAACACTCAGCTAACTGCGCCACACCAGCCAGGGCTCTTGTTATACATTTAAGTGCATTTCTCTATGGCAGGGGTCCTCAAACTATGGCCCGCAGGCCACCAGCAAATACAAATATTGTATTTGTTCCCATTTTGTTTTTTTACTTCAAAATAAGATACGTGCAGTGTGCATAGGAATTTGTTCATAGTTTTTTTTTAAACTATAATCCGGCCCTCCAGCGGTCTGAGGGACAGTGAACTGGCCCCCTGTTTAAAAAGTTTGAGGACCCCTGCTCTAGGGTGTATATATGGGACTGGAATTACAAAGTCAAAGAATGTGTGCAGCTTCAACTGTAGTTCTACAAAGTGATTGTACTAATTTATATTCCCACGAGCAGCAATAAGTACATTTTTTTACAATTATGTCCTGCTGAGGTAAATTGAAAACTCTCCTTTAAAGCAGACTGAGTTCAAAGTATCCTGAAAATGAGTAGGAGGCCTGGTACTAACAGTTACTAACCCTAAAAATCAGCCCAATGTGAACACAGGCCAACTATGTCGACTCAATCCCAGTGCGACCTGCAGACCAGGATGGACTGAGACAGGTGTAGAGCTTTTTTAAAAAAAAAATCATGCACAACTTAGTCTGTATTACTTTCCTCTAAGATTAAACAATGCTCATTGTAAACAAAATTATTTTAATAATTACTAAGACACATCTCAGGAATGGAACATCCAATTTTTCTATACAACAACCAACTTTTTTTTTTACACAAAGGGAATTATATATTGTGGCTTGCATTTTACTTCTTTTACTGTTCAATATTTTTTACAAGGAAAGAAACAATCTGCATTTATTGAAAATTCTATTATTCAATAAACATTTACTAAGCACCTGTTCTTGGGCAGGATGGAGTCTATAAAGAAAATTAAACAACTCCACCATTAAGAGACTCCCACTCTGCAAGGAACGAAACCAATAGATACCAGTCATAATAATGACCCCCCATTTATCAAGCACCTTCTATGAGCCAGGTACTGTACTAGACCCTTAATGGGGGGAGGGGGGAGGCAGAGCAATGGCCCCAGTGATGCCCAGGTCCTAATCCTAATACTGCTGTGTTACTTGGAGGAATTAAGTTGCTAATCAGCTAACCTTCAGATAGGAAACCAGTCTGGACTCTCTCATTGGGCCCAATGTAATGGAGCACAGGGTCCTTAAATGAGGAAAGGAGAGCCAGAGGAGTCAGAACCACCAAGACGCAGCAGGAGAGAGAAGGGGCCAGCTCTGGGGCTTTGAAGGTGAAAGGGCCTGTGAGCTCAGGAACGCAGGCAGTTTCTAGAAACTGGAAAAGGCAAGAAAACAGATTTTCCCCTAAAGCTTCCAGAGAGGAACTCAGCTCTGCTGATTACTTAACCCGTTGAACCCTGTTCATTGAAAACGCTCCTTTTTGTGTCTTATTTGTGGTATTTGTTGCAAGAGGACTAGGAATGGGAAGCTAAGACATCCCACTTCGTTCTTCCCACCACTCTGGAATGTAAATGCTGGGACCTCCAGTGGGCAGATCGGAGAATCAAGGACCCAAAAGGTTAAATTACTAGCCCGGCTCACCGTGGCAGAGCCAGACTCCCTTTGGGTCTGTGTGCCTCCACGGCTGTGCACCGAGGCTGCCCCACCACCCTCCTACCTATGATCGGCTGGATTACGGGGCAGACCAGACGGGGACTCACATAGCTCTAGGAGTAAGCGAGCACAGGGTGAATCTGCCTGCAGGGAGGCTGGGAGGGCTGCGTGGAGCCATTGGAGCCTTTCGAATGAAGGGCAGAATTTTGACAGAGATGGGGAAGGAAGAAAGATCAGGAAATGCAACAAGATTCAGTTTAGCCGAAGTCTGGGGCATGTGGGGATTGGATGTTCGTTGGGAAGTAAGCCTGGGCACGCTGGTCAGAGACCAGCCCCGTCCAATGAGATAGCAACTAGCCACATGGAGCTATTAACATTTAAATTTAAATTAATTACAATTCCAGTTCTTCAGTTGTGCTAACCATATTTAAAACTTCAATAGCCACACGTGCAGATATAGAGCGTTTCCATCCTGGCAAAAAGGTCTCGTGGCAGTGTTTCTGAGCAGGTGAGTGACACTGTGTGCCTGACGGGGCGATCATGGCCCTTCCTAACACTCTCCACCTCACCCTCTTACTTACTATCTACTTTTATGTACTCTCCCCAGAGGCTTTGCAGAATTTTTCAAGAACGGATGCACGACAAATAGATACACACACACACACACACACACACACACACACAAATATTTAAAACTCCCAGCAGTGTCTGGAGATGCTTATCTATTCCTAAAAAGAAACCACTCTGGGAAGTGGGTGTATTTTTTCTCCTCTGTCAATACTGGGGGGGGGGGGGGGAGCCCTTATAGATAAGTAGTTATAGTTATCAGATCGACACTGGAGTGTAAGATGGTTTTTAAGGGGGATGGCCTTAAAAACTCACATTTGTAGACTATCTGTCAGGTTTCAAAGCCCCTGACACATTGCCTCCTGGAACCTGGTTCATTCCTGGTCCTCTCTGGTGGTGGGAGAGGATGAGGGGCCTTTTCTGCTCTGTAGAGGTTGCCCCATGCTGGCTCCAATAAAAGGAGGCTGAAATCCACCCAGGGAACATCCGGGAAGTGCACAGAGCGCCTCACCTATCAAGCTTAGCGGTCTGCCAAAGGTAAGATTAATTGTGATCTAGGCATTCATTTGAGAATGATGTCAGTTGCAAAGGGAAAGCCAATTAATTGCGATAATGACCAATGTTGCTTTGGGGTCTTCACGGGGCCGTTGGAAGTGTTCATGGAGATCCAATCCTCTTACCTCCTGGGTAACTCAGGATTTGTGCCGTATGTACAATGCTAACCCTGTTTGGCAGGCCTCACAAGCAGGCCCGATCGATTTCTCATCCGCAACTCAACCCTTGTCCTCTCCCAAACAGCTCCGCAGTGACAAACGCTGAAGGAGGGGGCCCTCCACATGGACATCCCCCTCCACCACCAGCAATGCCAGGAACTTGGCTGCTTAAACAATAGATCTCTATGTGGTTGGGAGAGAAAGGGTGCCCTGTACCTGCTAAGCAGGGCCGTGCCTCCTCCCCCAGCCTCTGCAAAGGGGGGTGAGGAGGAGGCCGGAATGAAGACAGGCATCAAACCAGAAATCGCCTCCCCCACCCCCACTGGCAAATAAGGCTTCTGACCCAGGCCTCCGCTAGTGAACTTTTCTACTCTGCAGGGCTGGGCGCTCAGGTGTCCAGGCTGATTCCCCTGAGCAAGGGAGAGGGAAGATTGCCCGCAGCCAGCTCAGCTTTACATGAGCCCTCTGGCCAGCTGGCGCAGACATTTATGCCAGGGCCTGGGCCTGCACTGGGTCTAACTGGCCAAGAATTAAAACAAAGCCAATAATCACTCCCCAAGGTGGTGTTTTAGGTGGGGCCACATGCACATCTGGAGAGCGGGTGGAGGGAGCAAGAGGCAAGAAAGGAGTTCCTATTTAGGGAATTTTTGTTTGACCTGAAGTGCAAAGAATTTAATTATAATGTTTGGCTCATGACACACTCAACATGGGCACATGCAGGGCCCACTTTTATTTTTTATTTAATCAGCTATTAGATCTTTACTAATGAACAAATAGCTTCAAACTCACCACCACCACCACCCCCCACCACCGCCATGAAAAGAAGTAAAGTACTTACACCAACCAACTGGTCATGTCCCCCCTCCAATCTATTCCCTGTCTCACCCTTACTTCCTCCTGAATCCTGTGCTCATCATTACCTTGCTTTTTTATGTGGTTCTATTGCAGCTATATGTATTCCTAAACATGTTATCCTTTCATTTCAGGTATTTGTAACTTTATAAAAGTTGCTGTGCTGCATCTTTCAGTGCATTTCTTTCACTTAATATCATATTACCAAGATTCGTCTGTATTTTTGCATGCCACTGAGCTTAGTTCTCCATCGTGTGAATACATCACAGTTTATTCAACTGCCAACTGAGTGGCATTTGGATTCTTTCCAGGCTCGTGGTATTTTGGGCATGGGTTTCTCTTGGGCATGCATACCTAGGAGTGGAATCGCTGGGCCATAGAAATGTACATGTTCAATTTTCAGAGGTAATGAGACAATATCAAAGTGTTTTCCATTTGATTGCACTTCCTAGAGTTTCTGAGATGATTGTTTCCTCCTCCTGTCCTCCTCAATTTTGTTTCTTTAAGTTACACATGTCAGATCTATCAGAATGCTTAAACCAAGTTCTTGACCTAACACCTGAGTCGCATCTCGGATAAATCCCCCATGTGGAAAAGAAGGCCTCGTGTCAGGCACACAGATCAGCAGAGAGACATCTGTATGGACACCACCCTGATCCTGACATGAGGCAGGCTAGTCAAAAGGAAGGGAAGCTGCTTCACATTTGGCAAAGGCAAGGTAAAAAAAATAATAATAAAGGTTTAGGGTGGAGCAAATGCCTGTTTCCCATCCAAGTTTGCTTGCTCTCCTCCCCTAAACCTTCCATAACCAACACACACTCTTACTTTTAAACAAAGAACAAAGGCCTAAAAATGAGAAAAGAAATCATTTGTACGTAACCAATTTCAGGTTCAAATGAGAGCAGGGGGTCCAGCTTAGAAATCACTGCACAGTCCAACTCGTTGCAATAAATATTTACAGAATGCTTTGCAGTGTGACCAATAAGATCTCTATTCTGCCCTCAAGGGTTTTCGAGCTTGTTCCTTTAATAAGACAGGACTGTGCATGAAGTGCCGAAGGGGCCGGCTAGTGCTAAAAAGATGCAGGTGCTGGCCCGGTTTCAAGATGCTCACGGTAGAAAGACTAGCAAAAGTTACAACACACGAGCACCAGATACAGGAGTTGTTAAGAGGTGAGCGTGATGATTCTAACCAGTAGGGAGGTTCCGAGACAGTGACGTTGGAGCTGGGTTTTGCAGGATGAACCAAGTAAGCAACAAGAGGCAGGACAAATGAAGAATAGACCTAAAACTATTTTTTTTAAATGTCTTACTCGGTCTTACTCAGACTTCTGGACCTTCCCATTTTCTCGTATTTCTCAAACTTCTTAAATCTATTTCCTGCCTCCACCACCAAAAAAGTGGTACCCACAGGTAACTATGAAACATGCATTCATGTGTTCATTCCACAAACACCTACAAAATCAGTCCCTTGTGCTGAGCTCTGGGGATACACCGACAGACAAGATGGGCACAGTTCCTGCCCTCACTCAGCCCCCAACTTTCAAGGGCAGACAGAGGATTAGACAAAGACAGGCAGCTAGCTTGGCCTGACCATCCATTGGCCTTGGGGAGGTCCTCCCTCCACCCCCATCTCATCCTCCCTGTAAAACATTTTCAGTAAATTGTACAGGATTACAGAAATGGCTGCCTCCTTGGTAATTAAAAGGATCCTAACCATGTCCCAGGTATCCATGCTGCTCAGAGCTGAGAGACCAAAAACTCAGGTGCTTCCTACATAATAGCTTCCAATCTGATACCTGATCGCTGCTGGTTTCCAGCGTCAAACACATGTCAGGAATTTTATGAAGGCAGGAAGCGAAGAAGGGGGCAAGGATTGGGGTCTAGGCCTCCGGGGAGCTCAATTAGTGAGCCAGATAAAGTTAAGCCCAAAGGGCATGCTCTCGGTTTCCTAGAAAGCCAGCTGCAAAAGATGCCAATCCCTAAGCTTCTGTCACTCAAAAGATTAACAGAAGAGTCCGAGGGGTGCCCAAGGGAACGCTGCAACACGCCAGATGTTTCTGCTCCTCCCATGACACCGCCACTCGCCCTCAGAGCCACACTTCAGAGGCCACCAAGGAGCCACATGAGAGAAGTGCAGTCTTTGCAATAGGTGGAAACTCGAAGACAGCACCCTTTAGCGACACAAACATCCAAAAGTATTATTACTAACCCTCTCTTACAGACTCGCCTGATGCATCTGGGCTCAGTATTTTCTCACTGAGCTCTCTCTTCCTTTAACAGTGACGGCAGCCCTGGTTTGACGAGCACTCCCTGCAGCTGCTTGGTGGTGTGGCAAGCACACAACCTGTAAGTCCATGTAAACTGTCCTCGGCTCCCAGAGCTGCAAATGCACCGTGTGTGTTTTAAGCAAGCCATTTGGCCGCCCTGGGTTTCACGTGCAAAATGTTCTTATAAGCATAAGCGATCCTGGAAATCCGTAACCCAAGCATTCCTAAGTGGTAGCCTATTGTTGCCTATAAATGCACGCAGGTAGCCACATGCTCAAGACAGCAGCTTCCCCTGGGTACTTTCTAAACACACACGTGTTGGGGGGGGGGGCGTGGGGGGAGATGCAGGTGGGACACACACAGACCTATGCACAGTTCCTATTTATGTCCTCTCACTTCTATCGAATTAAAAACTAAAGAAGTTGGAGGGAAACCTAACCAATACCCTAGCTTTTCCCCTAAAAGTTGCTTCCTCCGATTTCAGGAGTCAGGGAAGGAGAGCCATATGGCTTAAGACGCTAGACATGCCCAGCAGCAAATAAGCCCCCCACCATTTGTCTCCAGGCCCCTCATGTGGGCGGGCATCCAGATTTCAGGAGGGGTGCTCTGGTCTGCATCTCTTTCTCGACTGTTCCTAATTATTGGAGGGGACGCCATAGCTCTCCTGACCTCAGCGTTTAAGAGCTGCGGGTCCTAATATCAAACCAAGCAGCTTCATTTAAAAGGCATCCTCAACTGCATCCATAAAAGTCACTCCCGGAGCCCTTACTTGCCCCAGCTTTGGAAATGCCTGCTGTCGAGGATTTATGACACGCCCTGGATCTAATCTGCGGCACTTTAACTGCTGCTGTTGCACATCTGGTCATAAAAGCAAGGGCCGGCCCAACACGGGGACAAACACTTTTCTTTCCTAAGTGGCTGCAAATCTGATCTCACGGTGATAGCCCGGCTCGGATGCAATCAGCCAGCATCTGGGCAGTCATTAAAGCTCATCAAACTTTGCAAGGCTTTTGCTCTCCACACGACAGCTATAAAGACGATTCTCATATAGCAAGAGCTATGAATAGAGAACCTGCGACCTGAACAGGTGGTAAGGAGGCTAGGCCCACGGAGATGCAGGAGAGCACACATGGATTAAGGAGCCAACCTTGTTTTCACAAAGGTCCTAGCTACTTCACGGACTCCCAAGATGTCAATGGAGGCAAGCAGCTACCCCGAGAGGCCACCGGCCTGGCATAAGCTACTTCTTGGCCAGAGGTTGTCTAAATACAATTTGACCAATTGTTTGGTCCAAATGAACAACGAGGTGGTTTAATAGTACTTTTTAAGGCAGTGGAATTCTTAGGGGGGGGCAATAATCTAGACCAAAAATGAACACAATGCTGACGGTTCCAGGAGTTTACAATGCCCTGTACAGCCTGTCCTGTGCACAGAATTGGCACGTTTCACATCGTTCAGAATCTCCAATCAGACCAAGGTTCAGCAAGGAGTCTAGGCTCCCAGTCCCAAGCCAGGGGAACAGACCCTTGCACGCTGCGCACCTCCTTCCCACCACCTTGCCACAGCC